>NC_063357.1:8052394-8061285 GCF_021869965.1 Rhincodon typus | reverse complement strand
GCTCCTTTCCTTCAGATGCTGCCTGGCTTGCTGTGTTCTTCCAGCCTCCTGTTTGTCCATCTTGGATTCCAGCATCTGCAGTTTTTTTTTGTCTCTAACCAAGTTTATACCACTGCAAAGTCTCTTCGAAGGATGCCCACTTTGAAGAAGTTCTCTGCCTCCCTCAGACATGAACTCAGCGAGTCCCTTTCTCACTATCAAACTGCTGTGACCTCTCCAGCCCTTCATCTCTTCGACGACACCATCAAACAAACCTGCTGCTACAGCCACGTAGCTCCTATCGTCACCACCATCTCATCCCTGAAGGGCCTACAGGTACATTGTTAAACCCTCAAAATTTGGACCCACCCTCAAAGCTCCATACTCATAACACCTTCAATGCCTCTAGAAACAATTCTCTCTCCAGAGGCCCCGCTCAACCCTCTGTGCAATGCACCGGCACCTCCACTCGCTCTCCTCATCCCTCCCCCAGCTCAAGCCCTCCATTTCCCGAACTTGCAGAGGACCTCTACCCTTCTTTATTCAACGCAGAATCCACACACTCAACAAACGACTTTTCTACTTCATATCGCCCAGTAAAAATCATAAGTTTGCAAGACTCTCCTCTAGCCACTCAGCGCTCACAATCCGTGTCCTGTTTCCAGCCAGCTCCAGGCCAATCCCCCAACCCATGCTGCTGCCATTATGCAAGTGCAGACCTCATCCTGCGCTGAACCTCTCTGGTCTGACTCCGCTTCCGGTTCCAGTCCAGCACCCGCGCCTCCGCAACCATCATCCGGAACCCACAGTAATCTACCTTCGACCTCTGTCTCTGCTCCAGACCACTCCACAAACGCTGCCCCGGATTCCACCGCTGAAATGACTGGGACCAGCCTCGACTTCCCTGTAACTTCCTCCTCCACTCTGCCCGCTTTCCAATCAACACACGGACTCCTATCCCCAGGGTCACTCCTGGTTCCTACTACCGACCTGGACCTAGCCAGCACACCTCTCCCTCCTCATCCGTCCAGCCCCACAATACACCCTACCCCTCCACCTCTCCTCCCTCCTCTCTACCTCATCTTTCCCTCCATCCAATCCTCCATCCCACACCCCACTCTCCCACTCTCCTTTCCCTCCCACAACTACTACCCCCCCACCACACTGCATCCAGTCATCACTGTCGAATGCTATCACCCCTCCACCTCCCCTCCGTCGGCCTTCTCGAGACCCACCCCCCCAAAACCCCACCCCTGAACCTTGCTGCATATTCACCACCCCTCCTGACCTCGAGCTCTCTGAGGTCAAATGGTCTGTCCTCAGTAAAGGGCTTACGCCTGTGCCCCTCCTCTCCCACCTCAATGAGTTCTCTGCCCACCACGACGTGGACCTCATCTTCCACCGTCACCGTCTCCGTCTCCCTGCCTACTTCTCCAATAAAGAATCCCAACCACCCTCTGGGGACCCCTTCTCCCGCGTCCCACCATCCTCCTTCCTTTTGGACACCCCTTGCTGACCTCTTACCCGCCCTGGGTCTCTTCATTGCCAACACGACATCGACCACCTTGATTTCTCCACCCCTGCTCACCCACTGCATCCTCTCCCCCTCCGAACGTGCAATGCTCCACTCTCTCCACACCAATCCCATGTTTCACTATCAAACCCGTTGAGAAAGGCAGGGGCGGTGGTAGTCTGGAGGATGGACCTCTTTGTCGCAGAGGCCCAACGCCAACTCTCCGACACCACGTCCTACCTCCCCATTGATCACGACCCCACCACGGCCCATCAAGCCACCGTCTCCCACACTGGCCATGACCTCATCACTTCCAGTGACCTCCCCTCCAACTGCCTCCAGCCTTATATTCCCCCAGCCCCACACTGCCCAGTCCTACCTGCTTCCAGTCCTAAAGGAGGGTAATATCCGAAATGTTGACTGTGCCTGTCCTCCAGATGCTGCTTGGCCTGCTGTGTTCTTCCAGCCTCCTGGAAGATATAGTTTGGGAAAATTGGTTTTGATGTCCTGATAACCAATGGCCATTCTGTGGTTGATTCAAACCATTTTAGAAGCAAATTGGATAAAAGATGTCTAAACCTAAAAAGATGTATTTTCTGAAGAAGGGTCCCTACCCGAAACGTCAGCTTTCCTGCTCCTCTGATACTGCCCGGCCAGCTGTGTTCCTCCAGCTCCATGCTGTGTTGTCTCTGACTCCAGCATCTGCAGTTCTTGCCATCTCCAAGAGTTATTGCCCAATATTTGGTGTTTGTGTCCAACAAGGATCTTCTCTCATCCTTCATCATTTAACGTGATCAACATATCCTTTAATACTTTTCAGTTCAATTCACTTATCTGGTTTTACCTTAAAGCTGTCCAAGCTAGGCCCCTCAGACTTGTAGCTAGATAATGAACGTAATTTCTCAGGCCAAAGGGATCAAATGGGAATATTTCCAACTCTGTTGCATGAACAGTAACCTGGTGGAGTCGAACGTCAATCTAGAAACCGTTCAATTTTCATGCCACAGAAATAAAAGTGTTAAAATCAGCTGGTTTTCATCTTGATTTGCTTTGTCAGATTATCACTGAGACTGTGAATGTAAAATTACCACACTGTACTTTTGGTTTTTTTAAGTCAGTGTATCAGTTTCCAGTTGATTCTAGGAAGAAATACCTTAGCATTAGCACTTTGATTCTCAATTCCCCCATTGGACGATGTCTGATCTTGTTTCAGTTTGTTCTCAGGATGTGAGCAATGCTAAAAAAAAAGGGACACTCATTGCCCACCCTGAGATGGTGGTAAGCCTCCTTTTGCAGCTTGTCAGCTGCTGGTACTCCCTTGTTGGTTTTAGGTAGGAAACTCCAAGGTATTGACCCAGGACAATGAAGGATCAACTCTTCAGGACAGGAGGATGCGGCACAGGATGCTGTTCCCATAGTATTGTTGTCCTAGTGTTTCTTTTCATGGTAGAGGCATTGCTGTTTCTGTTCTTTCAAATAGAAGCGGGTGTGAATCTGCAATGCACCCTATAAATGCCATAGATCTTATAGATGCATAGATACTGATCTATCTGTGATGTTCCAGCAATGGGTCTGATCTAAATGCAGCTGAAGTTATCTGCTTGATTTTGGAGGACGGATAGGTACCATAAACATTGGCATTGGGTAAGCAGTTGTACTGTGTCTTCTGTCTATCTTGGCACCATGCCACACTTCCTGCTGATGTTTTGGTGGGCAGTTCCAAGAATGACATTATTGTTTTGTTCCCAGGGGATTATCCTGCCTCAGATTATCATTGGTTTCTTAACTAACATCTTAAATGCTGTCATCAATTACGTCCTGCTATTTGTACTGATGCTAGGAGTGCCGTAAGTAGTATAAACCTTTCATTTCAAAGAAAATATGTTCAATGAAAGTGTCATAGAATGATGATGTAGGCGTTATTTGAAACTGCCTTTATATTTGCAAACTTGATGTTTTCCAGGGGCTCAGCAGCTGCTAATGTGATTTCTCAGTACTGCCAAGTTATTTTCCTGTTTGTTTACATTCGATGGAAAAAATTGCATGAAAAGACTTGGGAAGGTAGGTTTTGGGGGTATATTACATTTTGGGCAATGGCATGAAATGGACAATATCCAGTTGTCCACCAGATACACACTTTCTCCAATTCCCCTTCCCAATGAAACCTATGAGGAGATACATTGGATAGCATATCGGATTCTCTTTCCTTGTAAAACTCTCACTTATTTGAAGCTCCTTATTTCTTGATCTGTTTCCTATTTTCTCTCTCTGTTCTACCCTTCCTTTCCTGTTTCATGCCATGTTACATTCCTATGGTGCTGCCAACTTCCATCACCATGGGCCATGTTCCCTGTTTGAGCCTGGACAGGGAGTGACAACAGGTTACAGATCACAGAGGAGGTCACAGGCAAATGTGTCCCAACAGAGCTGCACTGCTACAATTTCCATAAAGCACTCCCCATGAGGGCTGCTTCTTACACATTGCATAATCATCCCTGACACTGACACATTTCATGACCAAACGACCCAACAGGAAAAAACTCCAGGGTCAGTTAGAAAGCTGAGTTGAGTTGGATGATACTAATGTGCTTTATCTTTGATGTGCCCTATATTCCTTTCTCTTGATGAGCTTCTCAGGTGCTTTCTGTGCTGTGTTAGTAACTTCATTGATATCTCTACAGGATGGTCCACTGACTGCCTGCAGGAGTGGGGTCCCTTTCTACAGCTGGCAATTCCCAGCATGGCCATGATATGTGTTGAATGGTGGTCTTTTCATATTGGAACATTCCTCGTAGGTAAATAAATTACCTCATTACTAAAAGAAAATCACACCTTCCACTGTAATAGAGCCACAGGATTTATAGTTCAGAGCTTGGGATTAATGTTCAGAAAACCAGAGTTCAAACCCTCCGCAACTATTAGTGGAAATTATGTTCAGTCCCTAAATCTGAAAAGAAGTGCTAGTAACGATCCCAAAATGACTACTTGTTTTACTTATGCTTTTACTTATATGCATTTGTCAGAGGTGGGCATTGCTGGCTGTGCCAACATTTATTGCCCATCCCTTATTGCCCTTGACAACGTCAATCAGTAACAGTTCTGTGGGTCTGCAAGCACATTTAGGACAGACCCCATAAAGGATTTATGGTGGCCCGATGGAAGTGTCACTGGATTAGAAATCTAGAACTCCAGACTAATGCTCTGGGGACATATCTTACCTCCGATGATTGTGAAAGTTGAACTTGATAAGAATCTAGAATTAAAAGCTAGTCTAATGGCGAGCATGTGTTGATTGTCATAAAAACCCATCTGGTTCACTAGTGCCCTTGAGGGAAGGAAACCTGCCACCCTTGCCTGGTCTGCCCTATATGCGACTCCAGACTACAGCAATGTATTGGCTCTTAACTGCTCTCTGAAATGGCCTAGCAAGACACTAAGTCATATCAAACAATCACCAGTGATTTGCCTAGTTGGCCTTCACAACTGGAAATGGCAGGTTTGCAGAGCTTAGATCTGATCTATTAGTGTGGTATCGGTTGGCTCTGTGTACCACTTACTGTTTATGCTGTTTGGCTTGCAAGTAGTCCTATAGTGTGTAGCTTCACCAGGTTCTCGCCTCACTTTAGGTATGCCTGGTGGTAATCAAGGCATGCCATCCTGTACTCTTCACTGAACCAGGGCCAATTCTTTGGCTTGTTGGTAATGGTAGAGTCGGGGATATGCCGGGCCACGAGATTGTGTTTGAGTACAATTCTGTTGCTGCTGTCCCACAGCCCCTCATGGATGCCCAGTCTTGAGCTACCAGATCTGTTTGAAATCAGTATTCATTCACAGGATGAAGGTATCGCTGACTAGGTCAGCATTTATTGCCTTAATTGGCCAGAGGGCAGTTAAGAGTCAACCACATTGCTGTGGGTCTGGAGCCACATGTAGGCCAGACCAGATGAGGATGGCAGCTTCCTTCCCTAAAGGACATTAGTGACAATTGACAATGGAATTCATGGTCATCTCTAGATTCTTAATTCCAGATATTTATTGAATTCAAATTCCACGCTCTGCCGTGATAGGGTTCAAACCAGGATCCCCAGGAGTTCTGAGGAAGGGTCACTGGACCCGAAACGTTAAGTCTGATTATTTTCTTCACGGATGCTGCCAGACCTGCTGAGCTTTTCCAGCAACTTCGGTTTTTGTGCCCAGGACGTTACCTGGGTTAACAATCCAGTGACAATTCCACTAGGCCATAGCCTCCCAATGAATTCCACTCAGTACAGTGATAGTGCCAGCGTAAAATGCTGCGGGGTATCCTCAATGTGAAGACAGGATGTTGTTTCCACAAGGGCTGTGTGGTGGTCACTCTTAACTGAGGCTGTCATGGGCAGATGCATATGGTGAGGATGAGGCAAGTATATCTTTCCCTCTTGTTGGTTCCCTCACTACTTGGAGCAGATTCAGTCTGGCAGCTCTGCCCTGTAGAACTCCACCAGCTCCAGTAGTAATGTTGCTGCCAAACCACTCTTGGTAATAGTGGCACCCACTAGTTTGAAAGACCTGCAGAATGCCCCAGACTCTGGCCCTGTGTCTCAGGATAAAGGAAGGGTTTCCTTCTGGACAGTTGTGTGTGAGAGCATGCCACACCCACAAAGACACGCTTACATTTATACAGTGTGTTGTGGATGTCCCAAAACATTTTATAGCCAGGGAAGTACCCTTGACATGTAGTCAGCTGGTAATGTCGGAAACACTGGAGTCTCATGGCTCATTGGTGTAAAGTTGACCTGTTTTGAAAAGCTTATTTGAGAAAGCAAAGGCATAAAAGAAGGACCCCTGGAAACACTGGGCAAAGGGTGTGCGTATCAATGCAGTGAATATTTGACACCGAAAGTCTTGTTCAGTTCCACACCTCTGTTACATGGAGAGGATTTGACATTTTGCATATGTTATGATTAACTGTATTGTTGCGGAATTAAATTTTCCATTCCATTTTGTTGTTGACCACAATAAAAAATTTTAATTTCCATAAAATGCAAGTACAAGATGGGAACTCGCTGAGCTCTCCACTGCAAAGCTAGGGTGGCAACAGAGAAACAGTTTGCAAATCACCCCCCAAGGAACCATTGATGCTACAGGTATTTCAGGAGAGACCCTGTCTGTTTTGGCATTGCACTATTGTTTTCAACATTTAACTCAACTGTTTCAAAGCCTGTATCATAGTCATGTATCAATTTTGGCCCTCGATGAATTTAAATTGTACAGCTCTTATAAGAAGCTGGCGCAGATATGATGGGCTGAATGGTCTCTTCAGTGTTGCCAAAGTGAATATTCTGTTTCTCAGTCCATGCTCCTGCCCTGTTGCACATACTGGACATCGCTTAATGGAATTACAACCCAAAATAATCCACTTTATTTAGCAGGTGGTTCAACATTGGCAGACCCCTGGAACCCTGACATCTCCCCATCCTCTCAGATCCAGGTCCTGGAGAGAGCGGTGGAGTGAGGGCAGACATTGAGACAATGATTGGAGGGTAACTCGATGTTGGCAATCACTCGCAAAACGAAGCAAAAACACAAGAAATGGCTTGTGTTCTGTTGAAATGCTTATTCCACATTTTTTCTTTCTCTCTGGAAGTGCCAGTTTGCTTTAATAAATTTGAATTTTTTGTTTGTTCTTGTTTGCAGGGTTAATTAATGAAGTTCAACTTGGAGCCCAGTCCATTATTTTTCAGACAATCACAATAGCATACAGGGTGAGAATGAAATTATGTCAATGTATACTATTTACATGCCTAGAGCGTTTTTAACTGAAGTGTCGCAATTTTAATGCAACAATGGAAGATAATTACTCTTTACAATTTGGAAAAGGCGCCAAATTAAGGGTAAACAGTTTCCTTTTTTACCTGCACTTCCAGGAAGGGAGTCCATTCTGCATTTGGTCCTTAATTAATTTATTAAGTTAACAACTATATGTTTGAAGAGTCACCAAAAGGCAATCAAAGAAGGAGGCAATTCAGCCCATTTTGTTAGCAACGATGCTAACTCTTCACCTCCAGCAATCTTCACTAATTCCATTTCTTCACTCTTCTGTCCCACTGTTTTATGTTCTTCCTTTTCTAATACTTATTCAATTCCATTTTAGTCAGGTTATGGTCTCTTTCTCTCTCTCTGTCAATAGCTCTTTATGCTCCATGTTCTAATACCCTACTCTGTGAAAGCATTTCTTATAACCTCCCTCCTTTGTCCTTCATGCCTGGATAAAGTGGTAGCACAGAAATAACACTGATGGCTTTGACAGCATGTGCCTGGCACCCATCTGGATCATTCATGGCACGTGGAGGACATTTTCAACCTGCCATTGAGACACTGTAGTGAAAGAACTTCTGAGTACCTCACTTCACTCTTCAACAATTATAATGTTCTTATAAAGCATATTACCCAAGACACCTCATGGGAGCAATATCCATCAACATTTGTTAAGGAGATATTAGGACAAATGACCAAGAGATTTGTCAAAATTGATGCGTTTTAAATAATGTCTTTAAATGGTAATTCCCAAAGTTTGGTCCATGGACCATTGGTAACCTACGAATGTCTACCATCTGATCCCTGAGCTGGTCTAAAATACATGTCACTCAAGCTGATACACTGGCAGAGCAGTTTCTTTCTGACTAAATTAGAGGGAAGAGAACAGTGCCCAGGTAACTGTTGCTGCTCTTGTTCCTGCAGGTGTCTGTAGGGTACAGTGTGTCTGCAACTGTTCATGTGGGGAAAGCGCTTGGAGGCAGTAATCCACAGCAGGCTGTAAACTATGCAAAAGTTGCTATATACTGCGATGGTGAGTCTCAACAGTTTAAAATGATATGAGGTTCTATATGTCAGCCCATGGAACATCTATAAAAACCTGAATATTTGCATATATTAATTGACGGACTGACTGTCTGACTGTGACTGTGACTGTCTGACTGTGACTGTGTCTGACTGTGACTGTGTCTGACTGTGACTGTGTGACTGTCTGTGTCTGTGACTGTGACTGTGTCTGACTGTGACTGTGTCTGACTGTGACTGTGGGACTGTCTGACTGTGACTGTGGGACTGTGGGACTGTCTGACTGTGACTGTGAGACTGTCTGTGTCTGTGACTGTGTCTGACTGTGACTGTGTCTGACTGTGACTGTGTCTGACTGTGACGGTGTCTAATTGTGACTGTGTCTGACTGTGACTGTGGGACTGTGGGACTGTCTGACTGTGACTGTGGGACTGTGGGACTGTCTGACTGTGACTGTGAGACTGTCTGCGCGTGACTGTGAGACTGTCTGACTGTGACTGTGAGACTGTCGGACTGTGACTGTCTGACTGTGAGACTGTCTGACTGTGACTGTGAGACTGTCTGACTGTGACTGTGAGAC
>NC_063357.1:8052094-8052384 GCF_021869965.1 Rhincodon typus | reverse complement strand
GACTGTCTGACTGTGACTGTGAGACTGTCTGACTGTGACTGTGAGACTGTCTGACTGTGACTGTCTGACTGTGACTGTGAGACTGTCTGACTGTGACTGTGAGACTGTCTGACTGTGACTGTCTGACTGTGACTGTGAGACTGTCTGACTGTGACTGTCGGACTGTGACTGTGAGACTGTCGGACTGTGACTGTGAGACTGTGACTGTGAGACTGTCGAACTGTGACTGTGAGACTGTGGGACTGTCTGACTGTGACTGTGGGACTGTCTGACTGTGACTGTGGGACTGT
>NC_063357.1:8050064-8051994 GCF_021869965.1 Rhincodon typus | reverse complement strand
CTTTGTGGCTGTGACTGTGTGACAGTGACTTTGTGACTGCGACTGTCTGATTATGACTGTGACTGACTGTGACTCTGACTGTGACTGTCTGACTGACTGTCTGACTGTGACTGTCGGACTGTGACTGTCGGACTGTGTCTGTCGGACTGTGACTGTGACTGTGACTGTCGGACTGTGAGACTGTCTGACTGTCGGACTGTGACTGTCTGTGACTGGGACTATCTGACTGTGACTGGGACTGGGCATGGGACTGTGACTGTCTGTGACTGTGACTGTGACTGTCTGTCTGTGACTGTGACTGTGACTGTCCGTCTGTGACTGTCTGACTGTGACACTTTCTGACTGTGAGACATTCTGACTGTCGGACTGGGACTGTCGGACTGTGAGACTGTCGGACTGTGACTGTCAGACTGTGACTGACTGTCGGACTGTGACTGTCTGACTGTGAGACTGTCTGACTGTTGGACTGTGACTGTTGGACTGTGACTGTGACTGTCACTATCTGACTGGGACTGTGACTGACTGTCGGACTGTGACTGTCGGACTGTGACTGTGGCTGTCTGACTGTGACTGTCTGACTGTGTCTGACTGTGACTGTTGGACTGTGACTGTCGGACTGTGACTGTCTGACTGTGACTGTTGGACTGTGACTGTCTGACTGTGACTGTTGGACTGTGACTGTCGGACTGTGACTGTCTGACTGTCGGACTGTGACTGTCGGACTGTGACTGTCTGATTGTCAGACTGTGACTGTCGGACTGTGACTGTCGGACTGTGACTGTGACTGTCTGTCGGACTGTGACTGTCGGACTGTGACTGTCGGACTGTGACTGTGACTGTCTGTCGGACTGTGACTGTCTGACTGTGACTGTCCGACTGTGACTGTCTGTCTGACTGTGACTGTCGGACTGTGACTGTGACTGTCGGACTGTGACTGACTGTCAGACTGTGACTGTCTGACTGTGACTGTGTGACTGTCGGACTGTGACTGTCTGACTGTCGGACTGTGACTGTCTGACTGTCGGACTGTGACTGTCTGACTGTGACTGTCGGACCATGAGACTGTCTGATTGTCTGACTGTGACTGGGACTGTCTGACTGTGACTATGACTGAGAGACTGACTGTCAGACTGTGACTGTGACTGTCTGTCGGACTGTGACTGTGACTGTCTGACTGTGACTGTCTGACTGTGACTGTCGGACTGTGACTGACTGTCGGACTGCGACTGACTGTCGGACTGCGACTGACTGTCGGACTGTGACTGTGACCGTCGGACTGTGACTGTCGGACTGTGAGATTGTCTGACTGCCGGACTGTGACTGTGACTGACTGTGAGACTGACTGTCGGACTGTGACTGTGACTGTCTGACTGTGACTGTGACTGTGACTGTCTGAATGTGACTGTGAATGGCTGACTGTGACTGTCTGATTGTGACTGTGACTGTGTCTGACTGTCTGATTGTGACTATGTGACTGTGACTGACTGTGACTGGGACTGTCTGTCCGTGACTGTGAATGTCTGACTGTGACTGGGACTGTCTGCCTCTGACTATGACTGTCTGACTGTGACTGTGAGTGTCTGACTGTGACTGTCTGATTGTGACTGTGACTGACTGTGACAATGTGACTGTGACTGTCTGACTGACTATCTGACTGTGACTGTGACTGTGAATGTCTGATTGTGTCCGTCTGACTGCGACTGACTGCTACTGTCTGATTGTGACTGTGACTGTCTGACTGTGACTGTCTGACTGTGACTGTCTGACTGTTAGTATCTGACTGTGACTGTCTGTGACTGTCGGACTGTGACTGTCTGTTACCATATGACTGTGACTGCGACTGTCTGTGACTGTGACTGTCTGATTGTGACTATATGACTGTGACTGTGACTGTCTGACTGTGACTGGGACTGTCTGTCCGTGACTGTGA
>NC_063357.1:8029741-8050054 GCF_021869965.1 Rhincodon typus | reverse complement strand
ACTGTGACTGTCTGACTGTGACTGGGACTGTCTGTCCGTGACTGTGAATGGTTGACTGTGACTGTCTGATTGTGACTGTGACTGTGACTGTCTGACTGTCTGATTGTGACTATATGACTGTGACTGTGACTGATTGTGACTGGGACTGTCTGTCCGTGACTGTGAATGTCTGACTGTGACTGGGACTGTGTGACTATGACTGTCTGATTGTGACTATCTGAATGTAACTGTCTGACTATTATTATTTGACTGACAGTCTGATTGTGAATGTGAGTGTCTGTCTGTGACTGTGACTGTCTGATTGTGACTGTTTGACTGTTACTATATGACTGTGACTGTCTGTGTCTGTCTGACTGTGACTGTGACTGTCTGATTGTGACTGTGACTGTCTGACTGTAAGACTGTTACTGTTACTGTGACTGTCTGACTGTGACTGGGACTGTCTGTCTGTGACAGTGAATGTCTGACTGTGTCTGACTGTGACTGGGACTGCCTGATTGTGACTGTGACTGTGTGACTGTGACTGTCTGCCTGTGACTGTGACTGTCTGCCTGTGACTGTGACTGTGACTGTCTGCCTGTGACTGTAGCTGTCTGCCTGTGACTGTCTGAATGTGACTGTGACTGTGACTGTGACTGTCTGATTGTGACTGTGACTGGGACTGTCTGTCCGTGACTGTGAATGTCTGACTGTGACTATCTGAATGTAACTGTCTGACTATTATTATTTGACTGACAGTCTGATTGTGAATGTGAGTGTCTGACTGTGACTGTCTGTGACTGTGACTGTCTGATTGTGACTGTCTGACTGTTACTATATGACTGTGACTGTCTGTGTCTGACTGTGACTGTGACTGTCTGATTGTGACTGTGACTATCAGACTGTGACTGTCTGATTGTGACTGTTTGACTGTTACTATCTGACTGTGACTGTCTGTGATTGTGACTGTGACTGCCTGACTGTCTATGTGTCTGTGACTGTCTGACTGTGACTGTGTCTGTGACTGTCTGACTGTGACTGACTATGACTGACTGTCTGACTGTAACTGTGACTATCTGACTGTGACTGTCTGAGTGTGAGTGTATGACTGAGACTGACTGACTGACTGACTGTGACTGTCACTGACTTTGACTGTCTGACTGTGACTGTGACTGCCTGACTGTGACTGTGACTGTCTGACTGTGACTGTCTGATTGTTACTATATGACTGTGACAGTCTGATTGTGACTGTGACTACCTGAATGTAACTGTCTGACTATTACTATTTGACTGTGACTGTCTGAATGTGACTGTGACTGTCTGACTGTGACTGTGACTGTCTGATTGTGACTGACTGACTTACTGTGATTGACTATGACTGACTGACTATGACTTTGACTGTCTGACTGTGGCTGTGACTGAGTGTGACTGTCTGACTGTGACTGTGACTATCTAACTGTGACTGTCTGACTGTGACTGTGACTGTCTGATTGTGACTGAGACTGACTGTGACTGTGACTGTCTGACTGTGACTGTCTGACTGTGATTGTGACTGAGTGTGATTGTCTGATTGTGACTGTAACTGTCTGACTGTTACTATCTGACTGTGACTGTCTGATTGTGAATGTGACTGTCTGACTGAGACTTTTTAATTGTGACTGTGACTTTCTGACTGAGACTGTCTGACTGTGACTGTAACTGTCTGACTATCACTATCTGACTGTGACTGAATGTCTGACTGTGACTGTGACTGTCTGACTGTGACTGTCTGACTGTGACTTTCTGACTGTGACTGTCTGATTGTGACTGACTGTAACTGTGACTGTGACTGACTGTGACTGTGACTATCTGACTGTGACTTTCTGATTGTGACTGTGACTGTCTGACTGAGAGTGTCTGACTGTTACTGTGCCTGTCTGACTGTGACTGTAACTGTCTGACTATTACTATCTGACTGTGACTGAATGTCTGACTGTGACTGCGACTATCTGACTTTGACTATCTGACTGTGACTGCGACCATCTGACTATCTGACTGTGACTGTCTGACTGTGACTGTGACTGTCTGTGATTTTGTGACTGTGACTGTCTGACTTTGACTGACTGTGACTGTGTGACTGTCTGACTGTGACTGTATGACTAGCTGGCTGTCCATCTGTCCAACTGACTGGGGGTACAGAGAGTATGATGGAGACCTTTATTCACTAGAATGTGACACATCATCGAACTGTCTTAAATATATAGTACCATTCTGAGATCTGTGCAATATTACTACAGAACCCATTGAATTATCAGTAATCAAACAATGTAACCCTCACAATTGATTCAATGGTCTCACCTTTTATTTCCACCTGAAGGGTTTAGCTGCTCTCTGGGAAATAGACGCTTATGCGTCAGCATCCTCCATTACCTTCCAAATTGATCCTTCTTTCTTTAAGAGCCAAAAAGTAATTGGTGTGGGCTATTTGACTACAAGATTTATCATAGCTGAGCCCAATTCTGTCCTAGCCTTATGTCTACACACAAGGTTTTGAAAACAATCTACTAGTTTTAGGATTGTAACATCACAGTCGGTGTTTTCATCCTCTTAGTTTCCCTGGGAATATGTTGGGGGTGCCACAATGCTAGCATCCTTGCACAATGATGTTTGACAGGAATCCCAGGAATTCTGATGCAGTGACCATGATGGAATGAAGATCGATGTTCCAGGCAGGATGGTGTGGGAGTTGGATGGCCATTTGCTGGTGATGGTGCCCCTTCTACATTGTCTCTCCTCTCCCTCCCTGGGGCAGCAGGAGACACAGCTGAAGTAACATTAGCAGTTGCTGCATCCTGCAGGTTATACATATAGCAGTCACAATGCGGAAACAGTGAAGGGCATGGCCACTGAGTCTAATGCCAGGGGAACAATCAAGTATTAGAAGGTGTTGAGTGCTGTTGCAGCTATAGCAGGGGACTGGTGAGTATTCTATCACATCCTTCATCTGAGGCAGCAGATGATGGAGAAACTTTAATAACCAGACTTCTCTCCTGTGTCCTTAGAACGATGGTATTAATATCATTTCCGTAATTGGGTAATGATGAACTTCCAGGAATTTGGTGATGGTACATTCAGCACTGGTCTTGCTAATGAAGGTCACAGGGAGCTGGCTCAAAGTCCTATTCTTAAGATGGTGATTAACCTGGCACTTCTGTTATGTAAACCTTACCTGTCATTTAACAGGCTAAGGCAAGCTTTTATCCAGATCCTTGTCTAAGCTCCTTCATTATCAGAAAGATGTTAATGGAATTGCAAACTGCAAAAACCATTAGCAGAGACGTCCCCTGCTGACTGTGTAATGGAGCACAGAAAAATGGCTGGACTAAGACCTCAGTGTAAAGTTCAGGATAAATGAAACCATGGATGTATCCCGTCCCCTTTCTATTCTGCCTCATCTTGGGACACTGAGGCTAATTGTATAATTTCTACTACCCCACACAACCCCCACTCCCAGCCAATCCCCAGCCCAGATCAGCTAATTCATACCAAACTGTGACTGAAGATGGGTCATGCCCTGTAGATGCTGCGATGGATCCTTAAAATGGTATTATAATCTC
Source organism: Rhincodon typus (assembly GCF_021869965.1). Classification (NCBI taxonomy): domain Eukaryota; kingdom Metazoa; phylum Chordata; class Chondrichthyes; order Orectolobiformes; family Rhincodontidae; genus Rhincodon; species Rhincodon typus. Next base: position 8,046,479 of record NC_063357.1, on the reverse strand, counting down.
AATTATTTTTAAGTTTGCATGTTGAATTTTGCGTTAGTGACATATTGGTTTCTCTGTGCATCTGAAGGGTTTAATGAATAACTTGTCAGTATTCCTGTAGTCATGGTGATCTCTTCTAAAGCAACTAGATAGAGAGGTAGTTTTCAGAACTAATGAGCCTTCTGTCCATTGTGAGATTTACATCTGACAAGATAAACAATGGTGCATCTCAGTTTCTGTTAGGAACTTCCAGTCTTACTTCTTTTAAGCTTAGAAGAAACACCCATAGCTTAAAAATAAAGTGGTTGTTTTCTTTTAATTTCAGTTTGAGGCTGTTCTGCAGAGGCCCTTGGGTGAAGATGACTCTGTAAAGCAATCCTTCTGAGAAAGAAAGAAGGTAGTAAAAATGTTACCTTGGAGCAAGGAATATAAAATAGGTCCAGACCAGAAGCATTTGAATAAAACCTGAAGATGTTATTTGAAGCTGAGAAAGTTTAAACTCAGTTATATGGAAGCTCCAAGAACAGGTTACCTGGTTTTCTAGACTGGGAGTTGAAGTAACAGTTCAAGGACCTTTCTTTTTCATAGCAGCTGATCCTTGCTGGTAGCTGATCTTAAAGCTGTAATTGTCATTTTTTTTTTTAAAATGTTGTTATGATTCCAGCTGATGTTATTACTGGAAAAGTTAAATCCCAGACTGAGATCCAGCTTGATAGATCATATTTTATTTTGCTTTGGTTTTAACCAGGTGGTATCTGACTGAAATATAATACTTCAAAGTTGGAGATTTTGTTTCAACAATAAATCTAAAATTTGTTATGCAAAAGGAATGAAAATGAAATTTAAAAACCTAATTTGTTTATGTATAATACTAATTTAAAGAGTGTAAAACCGTGTAAGTATAATTCCATTAAACCCAAAACACTCCTTTACAAATTTCAAAACAAGAGAAAATTTTTAAAAATCCCTTATACAGTACATAACAGCAAGCCGTGTTCAGTATCCATGCCAGAATCTCTTTCTCTAACACCTCAATAGGTTTGAGGTAGCAATGAATTTACCTCCTAGATTAGAATCTCTGATAGCTTATTCCTGGAGCTAACATTTTAACAAATTCAGCTTCAAATACTTTTCAGTGTTTTAGCCTAATACTTCTGTTCTAGGACTATCACTAACTCCTTATTCTAAAGTAATCTAGTTTTACCTTATTCTCCCTTTCTCAGGAATATTGCTGTATGTGTGTCAATGCAAGGACTTCACAGAATTGCTTGCAACAAATTGAAAGGAAGAATTCTGTCTCAGTTATGGGTATGTTCCTTAAGCTTAAAATAAACCTGCAGAAATTTCTACCACAAACCTTGAGTACAATTGACCACCTTACTAGGTCACAAAATCCTAAAATAAACACAAACCCATTAGGCTGCCAAAACAGCCCTGTTTCAAAAGAAATTGTAATGGCAACATAAATACTTACAAGTTAAGTGTGTCTGATCCCTTTATAAATTTCAATACAATTTGGAGGAACAGCACCTGATGAAACACCCACTGATTTTTTAATTGTTTCTAATTTATATTCTTTTATCAGTTTTTGTTTGGAACGGTCAACTGGGAATTGTGAGCTGAGGCTAACTTGTGAACTTTGTGAAACAGCTTGTGGTAAAAGGAAAAGGACAGACCAAACAAGCTTTTGTTTGTTTAGGAGGCCAGGCCTGGAGGTTAATTGCAGACTGATTCTTGATCAAAATGGTTTACAGACAAAGCAATTCAGAAATAGCATTGTGTTTAAACAGATAGAGAAGTTGGCTGTTAACAAAGTCAGTACCTGGGAATCAGTTCTGGCAAGTCTGGAAGAGACTCTATGTTCAAGCAGATTGCATACGTTGAACGGTAATTGAAGCATCAGAAAAAGATGTTCAGTCTATTGGGTGGATCCAGAGTCGGAGTTGTACATGAACTGTGTTTTCTGGAGGAGATGCTGACAACACAACAGGAAGTTGCAGGCCTAACCCCTCTCACCAACATTTGGAAGCCCAGAGAATTGAAAGCTGATTTAGAAGTGTCACTACCTTTTCTTGAGTAAACTGAGAAGGTGACCCTGGTTGGCAGTTTCAGATAAGCAACCAAGGAGTATCTATCTATGACTGTGAAACAATGCAACATGAAAGCCATGTAAGTAATCTGATCAGTTGGGCGATTTTCTTTTATTTATCCCCGAACTGCATGTGCTTGTCTGTCTGTCTTTTATACGATTAAAGTCTGAAAACAAATGTTTTGGGTTCAAAGCATTGACATTAATCAGATTACCTTGTTGTTTAATTTTTCTCTGTTAAAGTTTTTGTGTATTTAATAAGTTGTTAAGTCTTTTATTTGAGATATAAGACCAGTGTCTAGAATTAATTTATCACACTGTCTGGGATTGGATATTGGTAAGTCTCGTTAGGAACAATTAAACTAACCATTGGGGGTCTTCAATGGTTTAATTTGACTATGTTGTGAATACAGATGTAGAAAGGCTGATTTGGTTCAGCTCCTATCTTTGTGTCACAACAATCCCAACTTCACCATAAAACCCGCGCACAAGGGAGGCGCAGTTGTAGTATGGCGCACTAACCTCTACATCGCTGAGGCCAGACGCCAACTCTCCGACACCTCCTCCTACCGCCCCCTTGATCATGACCCCACCCCTGAGCACCAAACCATCATCTCCCAAACCATCCACAACCTCATCACCTCAGGTGACCTCCCATCCACGGCCTCCAACCTCATCGTTCCCCAACCCCGCACCGCCCACTTCTATCTCCTTCCCAAAATCCACAAACCTGAATGCCCTGATCGACCCATTGTCTCCGCCTGCTCCTGCCCCACCGAACTGATCTCCAACTATCTAGACTCCATTTTCTCCCCCTTGGTCCAGGAACTCTCTACCTATGTCCGTGACACCACCCACGCCCTCCACCTCCTCCAGAACTTCTAATTCCCCGGTCCCCAATACCTCATCTTTACCATGGACGTCCAGTCCCTCCACACCTGCATTCCCCATGCAGATGGCCTTAAGGCCCTCCGCTTCTTCCTGTCCCGCAGGCCCGACCAGTCCCCCTCCACTGATACCCTCATCCACTTAGCCCCTCATCCACTTAGCCGAACTCGTCCTCACACTCAACAACTTCTCTTTCAATTCCTCCCACTTCCTACAGACAAAGGGGGTAGCCATGGGTACCCGCATGGGCCCAAGCTACGCCTGCCTCTTTGTAGTTTACGTGGAACAATCCCTCTTCCGTACCTACACCGGCCCTAAACCCCACCTCTTCCTCCGTTACATTGATGACTGTATTGGCGCCACCTCGTGCTCCCACGAGGAGCTCAAACAGTCCATCCACTTCACTAACACCTTCCACCCCAACCTTAAGTTTACCTGGACCATCTCTAACACCTCTCTCCCCTTCCTGGACCTCTCTGTCTCCATATCGGGCAACCACCTAGAAACCGATATTCATTTCAAGCCCACCGACTCCCACAGCTACCTAGAATACTCCTCCTCCCACCCACCTTCCTGCAAAAATGCTATCCCCTATTCCCAATTCCTTCGCCTCCGCCGCATCTGCTCCCAGGATGAAGCATTCCACTCCCGTACATCTCAGTTGTCCTCGTTTTTCAAGGACCGTAACTTCCCCTCCTCGGTGGTCGAGAACGCCCTCAACCGTGTCTCCCACATCTCCCGCACCTCATCCCTCGCACCTCATCCCTCACACCCCGTCCACGCAATAAGAACCAAAAAAGAATCCCCCTCGTCTTCACGTACCACCCCACCAACCTCCAGATCCAACGCATCATCCTCTGACACTTCCGCCATCTGCAATCTGACCCCACCACCAAAGACATCTTTCCCTCCCCACCCTTATCTGCTTTCTGGAGGGACAACTCTCTCCGTGACTCCCTTGTCCGCTCCACACTCCCCTCCAGCTCCACCACACCCGGCACTTTTCCCTGCAACCGCAGGAAGTGCTACACCTGCCCCCATACCTCCTCCCTCACCCCTATCCCAGGCCCCAAGAAGACTTTCACCTGCACATCTGCCAATGTGGTATACTGCATCCGCTGTACCCGGTGTGGCTACCTCTACATCGGGGAAACCAAGCGGAGACTCGGGGACCGCTTTGCAGAACACCTACGCTCGGTTCACAATAAACAACTGCACCTCCCAGTCGCGAACCATTTCAACTCCCCCTCCCATTCCTCAGACGACATGTCCATCCTGGGCCTCCTGCAGTGCCACAATGATGCCACCTGAAGGTTGCAGGAACAGCAACTCATATTCCGCTTGGGAACCCTGCAGCCCAATGGTATCAATGTGGATTTCACAAGTTTCAAAATCTCCCCTCCCCCTACCGCATCCCAAAACCAGTCCAGCTCGTCCCTGCCTCCCTAACCTGTTCTTCCTCCCACCTATCCCCTCCTCCCACCTCAAGCCGCACGTCCATCTCCTACCAACCAACCTCATCCCGCCCCCTTGACCTGTCCGTCCTCCCTGGACTGACCTATCCCCTTCCTAACTCCCTACCTACACTCACCTTTACTGGTTCCATCCACGCCTCTTCAACCTGTTTGTTTCCTCTCCACCTATCCTCTCCTCTATCCCTCTTCTATCCGCCTCCCACTCTCTCCCTATTTATTTCGGAACCCCCTTCCCCTCCCCCTTTTCTGATGAAGGGTCTAGACCCGAAACGTCAGCCTCTCTGCTCCTATGATGCTGCTTGGCCTGCTGTGTTCATCCAGCCCTGCACCTTGTTGTCTCGGATTCTCTAGCATCTGCAGTTCCTACTATCTCTCACTCCTCATCTTGTGACCTGTAGAAACCTGGACTTGACATTATTCTCAATAATTTTAGACTATAACTGCTGTAACATTCCATTTGCCAGAATTCTGATTTTGGTTATAAAACTGGTTTAGACCTCCTGTAATCAATCTGGATTTTTTCACATCCTATTACCATACCCCTTTGCCTTTCAGGATTCTTCTCTTTGTTATTAAATCACTCCTGCCCCCAAATCCTATTACAGAAATTCCCTTTCATTCTGTCCTCACATCTCCCTTTTACTGCCTGTGTTCCTTCTGCTTCCAAACCTGTTCCATCCTTAATCGTTCTCGGATTAGTTACAGTTGAAACTCAACAACCTGGATTAATGAGGGGGTGGTGGGGAGCTGCAGTGGAGATCAGCCACTGTTACCGTTCCAGGGAGTGAGGCAGACAGAGAATGGGAACAAACCCAATGACGATGTCTCCTACCACAGTCAAACAGTTTGAAGGAAGAACTTTGAACACGAACCTTGAGATACAATTGTCCAACTTACTAGGTTGCAAAACTCTAAAACAAATAAAATCCTATTGGAGTAAATTAAGGACAGGATCAGAGAGTGTAAGGCGTCCATCAAAACAAATCCCCATAGACAGGCAGCATCAGCAAAAGTAGAGAGGAGATGGAGAGGTTCCAAATGAGAAAAAGGAAGAGAAAACAGTGACTGGCAAATTTCTTCCAAAACATTATGTGGATCTTCAACTAGATTTTGTTAATGAGACTTTTTCTTTTCCCACAGCATGTATCTGCTTAATAAATGCAGTGATACTTGGAGCAGTAAGGTCTGTGGTGGGTTATGTCTTCACCAGTGACAAGTCAGTAAAAACAAATTTTCAAACATAAAAATTCATCAACACATATTTACCAAATGGTATGAAAGCTCTTTAACATCCCTCTTTTCATTTTCCAGAGAAATTGTTCAGCTGGCTGCGGAAGTAGTTCCACTATCTGCTGTGTTTCATCTCTTTGATTCTGTATCGGTGAGTGTTCCAGGATCTGTATAGTATAACCAGAGAGGGGAGTGGTATGACCTGATGGGTTTTTTTTCAGATTATTAAAATATAAAACAGGGTATGTGTATGGAAGATTGTCCTTATGGGCTGGGCCAAAATTCAGAGCCACAAATAGAAGACAGTCACCAATAACTCCAATAGGGAATTCAGGAGAATCCTCTTTAGCCGGAGGGTTGGTTTCAATGTGGAACTTACTAGCACATGCTGCTGTTGTGTTGAATTATTTCCCCTTAATTTAAGGGGAAAATAAGAAAAATTGGGGAGTAAACTCTCTGCCGGTTGGAGTCATACCTCTCATAAAGAAAGCACAAATACTTCTCTCCTATAGAAACCATAGCACTTGTGTAAGTGTGTAATCTCTATAACCATGTTGTCTTTGTCTATTTTGCAGGGTGTGTGTGGTGGAGTGTTAAGGGGAGCTGGGAAGCAAAAATTGGGAGCGATCGGCAACCTGGTCGGATACTACCTAATTGGATTTCCCATTGGAATTACCCTGATGTTTGCTGTAAAACTTGGTGTATTTGGTATGAATTTCATTAGTTTATCCTTTTGACCTTTACTAGAAATGATCACATTGCACCCACTCTTAGTAGAGTACTGAGGATATCAGTCCATTTTGGGATGACTAGAAGGAGATTGACATTGGGTGGATGTTTCCCCTTTGGGGTGTAGCCAGCCTTGTATGGTTTTTGGGGCCAAAGTCAATCAATACTCCCTGTGTCCCAGTAGATACAATACTGCACTCCCATGGTCATTTCCATCTGTGACCATAGACATTGGAATATTGGCCAGAGGTGAGCATCAAGCGGGGCTGACACAAGTGTCTGGCCAAAGTCCACACATGGAAAATTCCAATGTGGTAGATAGTGATTAGGCGTGGGATCCATGGCTGAATTCTTCTTGGGGCAAATCCCATAGTGCTGAGGCTAAAGGTGGTCAAATCATGGAAATATAGAAGATAGGAGCAGGGGGAGGCCATTCAGCCCTTCGAGCTTATTCTGCCATTCTTCATGATCGTGGCTGATTGTCCAACTCAATAGCTTGATCCCATTCGCCCCCAAGTGCTATATCTAGCTGCCTCTTGAATACATTCAATGTTTTGGCATCAACTGCTTCCTGTGGTAATGAATTCCACAGGCTCACTATTCTCACCGATAAAGGTGAAGGGTTTCATAAAGGAATGTAAGGGGAAGCAACACTTGTGTTGTCCCTATACTCTTACTGCATCTTTGTTATTTTGCAGGTCTCTGGTGTGGAATGCTCATTTGCGTGCTTGTACAGTTAGTTTTCTTTCTGACAGTGATTTACAGAATCAACTGGAATAAAGCATCTGATGAGGTAAGACGATAGAGATTATTTACTGCATCAATTGGTTTCTGTAGGATTGCTTTTCTTCCCACCCCTTTGTCTCTTCGCATTGTGTTTTGCAGCCAGTTGACTAAACACATGCATCTTCCATACAACTCTGGCTGTCATTCTTCATCTGGCCAACAGGGGGCTACTATCCCTCCAAATGGAAAAGAGTCATAGAGTCATAGATAGATACAGCACAGAAACAGACCCTTTGGTCCAACTTGTCTATGCTGACCAGATATCCTAAATTAATACAGTCCCATTTTTCAGCATTTGGCCCATATCCCTCTAAACCCTCCCTATTCATGTACCCATCCAGATGCCTTTTAAATGTTGTAATTGTACCAGCCTCCACCACTTCCTCTGGCAGTTCATTCCATACACACACCACCCTCTGTGTGAAAAAGTTGCCCCTAAGGTCCCTTTTAAATCTTTCCCCTCTCACCTTAAACCTATGCCGTTTGGTTTTGGACTCCCTCAACCTGGGGAAAAGACCTTGTCTATTTTCCATGCCACTCATGATTTTACAAGCCACTACAATGTCACCTCTCAGCCTCTGATGCTCCAGGAAAATAGCCCCAACCTATTCAGCCTCTCCCTACAGCTCAAACCCTCCAAACCCAGCAACACCCTTGTAAATCTTATCTGAACCCTTTCTAGCTTCACAGCATCTTTTCTATCGTGGTGCGACTAGAATTGAATGCAATGTTACAAAAGTGGCTTAACCAATGTCCTGTAATCTTACCAGCCTCCACCACTTCCTCTGGTAGCTCATTCCATACACGCACCATCCTCTGTGTGAAAAAGTTGCCTATGATGTCCCTTTTATATCTTTCCCCCACCTTAAACCTATGACGTCTAGTTTTGGACTCCCCCACCCCAGGGAAAAGACTTTGCCCAGGTACTCTATCCATGCCCCTCATGATTTTATAAATCCCTACAAGGTCAAGTGTAAACTTTTTTTTACTGATTATACCATGTACAGAATAAAATAGCCATACAAACTGGAATAACTCCACAGAGGCCGGTATCCTGTCACCAAGTCACCCTTTATTTACACGCGGAGAGTCCTTGACACTGACCCAGCTCCCTCAGAGCCAGCTGTCAGAGTGAACAGAACCCCTGACAGAGATAGTGGGAACTGCAGATGCTGGAGAATCCGAGACAACAAGGTGCAGGGCTGGATGAACACAGCAGGCCAAGCAGCATCATAGGAGCAGAGAGGCTTAACAAGGTGCAGGGCTGGATGAACACAGCAGGCTCCTATGATGCTGCTTGGCCTGCTGTGTTCATCCAGCCCTGCACCTTGTTGTCTCGAACCCCTGACACGCATGTTTATATCCGTCAGCCAGGGCTCCCTGATTGGACCAAGTTAACAGCCCCCATCAGGGAACTCATATTCTATGAGATCCTACTGGATGACTTCCTTATAATCGGTACAGAACTCTGCTTAACAGTCAGATGTATCTACAGACTGTAAATTGCTTTCACAAATTTGATTTACTTTGTTCACACATGGAACATGCACTGGCAGGCCAGTATTTATTGCCTGTCCCTAGCTGCCTTTGAACTGAGTGGCTTGTCAGGCCATTTCTGAGGGCTGGTGCTATGTGGCTGGAGTCACATGTTGGCCAGACAGGATGGCAGATTTCCTTACCTGAAGGACATTACTGAACCAGATGGGTTTTTTCCCCAAAATTGTCAACAGCTTTCATGATCATCAACAGCTTCTTAATTCCAGTTATTTTTTTACACTGAATTCAAATTCTGCCATGCTGGGATTTGAACTCAGCTCCCCAGAATATTAGTTTGGTTTCCGGCTAATAAATAAACAATAATACCACTGGGCCATCATCTCCCCTTGAGCTCTTTTACCAGCATCATTCGTCACTGGTTTCAAAACCCTGAAAAATATAAATAAGTGTAACTGGGTTTATAACAAAGTACAAGATTCAGGTTTACTGCTAATAATCATTACTAACCTTGAAAAGTGAACTTAAATCTTTTTGGAGTGTCAAAAGTCTCCAAAATATTAAGCAAATTTCACATTTTTTAAATTGTTTTCTTCTTCTAAAAGTCAGTTTGTCTTTATCTTATCATCAAATATTTGAACATATATTTCCCTGTCTGAATTTGAACAATTTGATGTGTTTTAAGTTTCTGATTCACTGAGTGTCAATTCATCAGTTTGATGTGTTGTCTACCAACTTGCTGCACGCCAAAACATAGTCTTGGAGAATTTCCTGCTGCAGTGATTACCAGATTCCTCAGTTGATAGATTTCCTTAGGCAGAGCTCTTCGAGGTTAGTGGTAAGTATCCTTGCTTTGCTGCTGAGCACTAAACTCCAGGCCAATAGGTCTCCAGGCTCTCTCCTGATGCAACTCTTGAAATGCCAGGTCTCTGGAGTAGATTAAGTATACAATTAGTGATCAGTTAATTCCCAGTAATTAGCAGATATACCCATCCTTCACTCATCATGATAATTGTGTGCTTTGTTAAAAGGCTCTGGTTAATGCAGGTGTGGTGAAAGACATGGACACCGCAAACAGTGCCTCTGGTGGTCAAATGCAGGATATCTCAACAGGTAAAAAGGAATGTTGTGCTGACTTTAAACCACCTTGCTAATTAACGAAAACGAGTACGTGGTAAACTTTCATAGTATATATTCATCAAGTTAATCAAAGCGACAATTTATCACAGAATTGGTACATGCAGGAAGTCATTCAGCCCATTGTGTCTGTGCTAGCTCCCCAATGAGCATTATTATATAGTGCCATTCTCCTGCTATTTCCCTGTTCCCTTGTGCATTGTTTCTGTTCAAATAATCAGTCAAAGCTCTCTTCAGTGCTTCATTTGAAATTGCTGCCACCACACTTCCAGGCAATGCATTGCATATTTGTGTGCAATCGTCTTTTTGTCTCATTTGCTACATTTGCAAATCACTTTAAATCAGTGCTCTCTCATTCTCAGTCCTTTCACAAGCAGGAACAATTTCTCTCTACCTGCTCTATCCAGATCTCTCATCTCTCACCAAAGCTTCTTTCTGATCTCCTTTCAGCTTTCTTCATTCCGAGAACAGTCAAATCTATCCTCATAACTGAAGTGGCTCATCCCTGGGGGACAATTCTAACTCGTCTATCAAACTGAATGGTGTTGAAGAAATTCCCACTGCCAAAGATGCTGTAATTCATCACCTTGTTCTGAAACCTACCCCTAATGGAAATCAGTGAGGAGAAGAATAACTTTAAAACCACACGACTAAAGTTATGTAGTACCCAGGAAACTAAATGTACAATCAGTATACAAGAAACTGAAAGGCCATTGAAGGAACTGCTGCATGTTAATTTATTTAATTAGATTTTAACTTGGTGCAATTGATTCATTTGATTCCAAGGAGCAGATACATTTCCACCTGTTTAAAAACTGTTTGAATTCCTACTTACTCTTGAGAGGAGGTATTGGCCTCAAAACAGCATCATTCAACTATTAATCCCATGATCCAGCTAATGTTCAAGTGACCAGAATCCAGCCATGGTAGATGGTGGAGTTTGAATTCAGTAAATGTCTGGAATTAAGAATCTAATGACAACCATTAAGCCATTATTGAAAAATCCACCTGGTTTACTAATGTCCTTCAGGGAAGGGAACTGCAGTCCTTATCTGGTCTGGCCTACATGTTCCTCCAGACTCACCACAACATGGTTTACTCTTGCACACATCTCTAAGGAATTAGGGGTAAGCAATAAATGCTGGTCTAGCCAGCGATGTCTGCATCCTCTGAATGATTAAAAACAATTCAGTCATTGTATTGATTACAACGCTCGGCAATCTAACTTACTATCAGCCATTTGCTGAAACTGACCTGTGATGTTTGATGGTTAATGATTCGTTGCTGAACTTTTGCCAATTTCTGGTCAGCTTGTTGACTGAGTGATTTCATGATAATGGCTCTAACAATACCCAGTATTTGTCCAACTCAATGGTGGCACAGTGGCTCAGTGGTCAGCACTACTACCTCACAATGCTAGGGACCTGAGTTCAATCCCAGCCTTAGGTGACTGTCTGTGTGGAGTTTGCACATTCTCCCCTTGTCTGTATCGGTTTCCTCCCACAGTCTAAAGATGTACAGGTTAGGTGGATCAACTATGATAAATTGTCCTCTAGTGTCCAGGGATATGGTAGAATGCTATTTGGAGGGTCAGTGCAGACTCGATGGGCTGAATGGCCTTTTTCTGTACTGTTGGGATTCCATGAACTCTTGTGGAGGGTTCTCAACTGTAAATAGAAAGTGAAACGGATTATAAAAAGGTGGAAATGTATTTGCTGCTTAAAAACAAAATGAATCTAATTAATATGTAACAATCCCTTAAATAGATAGGGGCAGTGCGTAAATATATCTGTGCAAGTTGGTCTACTATTTGGTGTTGAGTTGTGACAGTTCCTTAAACCCAGGAGGACTGTACAACAAACCTTTTATAGACAATGAATATGGATCATCTGTGTTGAATCAATCCAAACCTGAGTCTAGCAGTTATATTGGCCACTGTATTTCAGATGGGATTGGTCTCCTATATGTAGATCACATGGGTGACTGGGACTCATAGGAGACCATTGGTTGATCATGAGCCCACGTCAAAACAATCAGATCCACTGGTGTCACCATGTACTCAAAACTTTTCAATGTGACTTTCTTTTACAGAAGTAGACACAGGGAACTGTGCAATGAATCCGATTCCCAGTGTTTGTCAATCGGAACTACAGACAGAGGAGGACCAGGTGATGGATACGTCTTCCATTGTGGACACTGGAGTTACCACAGTCGGAGAAATCCTGTCCACAAAACAACTGATCATTCGCCGTGGCCTAGCCTTCCTCTCAGGACCCCTGATCCTGGCCATTGGACTGATGATACACTTCATTCTCGCAAAAGGCTTGTAGGCTCGCAAGGAAAAGACAGAGCACTGTTACTCACTAAATAAAAACTGAAAGAACTGCGGATACTGTAAATCAGGAACAAAAACAGAAGTTGCTGGAAAATCTCAGCAGGTCTGGCAGCATCTGTGAAGAAAAACTCAGAGTTATTGCTTCGGGTCAACTTCTGAGGAAGGGTCACCGGACCCGAAAAGTTAACGCTGATTTTTTTTCTTCACAGTTACTCCCTGCAGCATGAATAGTGACAGTTTGACCAAAGGGCAACAGAGGCCAAAGTTCATATAAAACCTGTTCTTATTGATGAAATCCAAGCTAATACCAGATAAACAATTAAAAAAGAATTATTAACAACAACCAGTTATGAACCAATTTCCAAATATTTTAAAAACCGTTGAAATTGTCATTGGGCAGTGTTCGGGTTTAAAGTCTAAAAAGCATTTCCAAAGCAATAGTTGAACCAGTCAACCAGGCTCAATGATTAGCTGCCACCATTGGTCAGTGTGGATGCCTGAGAGTAGACAGTAACAGCCTGATTTAGTCTCACCACTTATCTCGGCCTCCTTCATCACTCACCTTTGAAATATTTATCATTTGGATGAAGCCTCCAGGTTTGGTGCAGTTATATACAGTCAGTTGTAAGGTAGGTGTAGTGATTGTATCGAGGTCAGCCAGGTAAAAATCATAGAATAGGAGTTCCCTGATTGGGGCTGTTAATCTGGTTCAATCAGGGAGCCCTGGCTGACAGATATAAACAGGCGTGTCAGAGGTTCTGCTCACTCTGGGAGCTCCCTCTGAGGAAGCCGAGCCAGTGTCAAGTACTATGCCCATGTAAATAAAGGGTGACTTGGTGTTGGGATATCGGCCTCTAAGCAGTTAGTTCAGAGGTGGCGATGGATGCCTTCAGCACTGAACCAGACTCCATGAAGTTTATTGTCAAAGGCAAACAAGGAAACGGTCTGCTGATTATCACCTCATCTAACCTCAGATGATGGATCAAAATTACTGCATAGGGAACACCAATGGCAGCAAACAAGGTTGGGTAGAAGGGGTGCATAATCTATTTTGGTTAGAAGGCTCCTATGTACATTACTAAGAGTGGCTTGGTAGCACAACTACTGATCAGATTAGCTATGTCCTGAATTACACAGCTGGCAGAATGGGCCTGTGTTATGTGATGACAGAACTAACACAAGGTAATAACGTAGTTGACTTCATCCTCATCAATTTACCTTTTGCAGACATAACAATGACATTTTCATTTGGAGCAACAACTGCACAGTCTCGTAAGACCATAAAGCAGTAAAGAATTCCAAATATTCATACCCCCGAGAAAAGAAATTCCACTTCGTCTCTGTCTTACTCTGAGATTGTGCCCTCTGGGTCCTAGACTCTCCCATAACAGGAAAGAACCTTCACCCATCTACCCTGTCAAGTCCCCTTAGAATCTTGTCTTTCAATAAAGCCTTCTTTCATTCTTCAAGAATACAAACTCCAAGAATACAGGCCTAACCTACTCAACCTCTCCTCATAAGAAAGGGAGGGAGGCAATGGCCTCGTGTTATTATTGCTAGACTATTAATCCAGTAACTGAGCTAATGTTCTGGGGTAACAAGGTGTAGAGCTGGATGAACACAGCAGGCCAAGCAGCGTCAAAGGAGCAGGAAAGCTGACGTTTCGGGTCTGGACCCTTCAGAAATGTTCTGGGGACCTGGTTTCAAATCCCACCATGGCAGATAGTAAAATTTGAATTCAGTAAAGAATCTGGAAGTAAGAGTCGAATGATGACCATGAATCCATTGTCAATTGTTGGAAAAATCTATCTGGCTCATAAATTTCCTATAGGGAAACAAAGAGCTGTTCCTACCTGGGCTAGCCTACTTGTGACTGCAGACCCACAGCAATGTGGTTGACTCTTAACTGCCCTCTGGGCAATTAGGGATGGACAATAAATGCTGGCCCAGCCAGAGATGCCCACATGCCATGAGTTAATAAATAAAAATAATCCCTTCATACCTGATATTAGCTTAGTGGACCTTCTCTAGACTAGCTTTTATGATTCATTGATGAGGATTCAAAAATCCCCCTGTTCTGTGGCTTTCTGCAGTCTTTGACCATTTAAATAATATTGAGCTCCTCTATTCTTCCTGCCAAAGTGCATAACCTTCAGAGGTCAGGGCGTGTCTTGACACTCTCCACCATGACTGTGTGGCATTGCACTGTTGTATAAATGCAACTCTTCCTTCTCATTGCTAAAATGTAAAGTTTGGAGAGCAGGAATATTGCTGATGAATATATTCAGTCACTGAAGAGCAGCAGGCAACAAATTGGATAGAATGCTGAACTGGAGAGTGAAATGTACGTCAGAAGTTGCCATGCTAAAACCACCCAGGGTTCTGGTCTGGCACCAGTCAGACAGGCATCTGGTTCATCAAACACAAAGAAACCTTAAAGGGCTGGTGGTGAGGCAGAGGTGAAAGTAAGATTTTCATTCAATACAGCACCTTTCATGTCCTATGGAAGCCCTGAAAAGCTCTAAAGGCTACCTTGAGGGGTAGTCATCATTATACTGTAGGAAACATGGGAGCCAGTTTGCACACTACTCCCACAAACAATGTTTGAAGGATAAATATCAGCCTGGACGCCAAGGAGATCTCACCAGATCCTCATTGAATTAGTGCGAAGGAAACTTTACATTCGGCACGTTGGCTCAGTGGTTAGCACTGCTGCCTCACAGCATCAGGGACCCGGGTTTGATTCCACCCTCGGGCGACTATCTGTGTGGAGTTTGCATGTTCTCCCCGTGTCTGCATGAGTTTCCTCTGGGTGCTCCGGTTTCCTCCCTCAGCCCAAAGATGTGCAGGCTGTGTGGATTGGCCATGCTAAATTGCCCGTTGTGTTCAGTGATGTGTAGATTAGGTGGGTTATAGGGGAATGGGTCTGGGTGGAATGCTCTGAGGGTCGATGTGGACTTGTTGGGCCGAAGGGCCTGTTTCCACATTGTAGGGATGTTATGAAAAAAAAATTGTAGAACTTTAGTTTAATGTCTAAGTATAAGCAACTCTCACACTGAAGCATTCCTTCAGTGCTGTGCTAGGGTGTCAACTAAATTGTGTGCTCAGATATTAGAACTAGGAGTCAACTGAAAGCATTATGCGCTGGCCTGCTTCTGCACTGTAGGGATGATTTTAATGTTTTAGAGAAGGCAGCTAAATGATGTCAACCTCAGAGGAGAACAGTAGAGCAAATGACACAGAGAAAGAAGGACTAAACAGTAAATCCTGTGAATGATGCATACTGTCTTGCCTACCTCAAAATGGAGCTCCTCATCTATCGTCTATTCCTTTACAATTATGACTCTTTTGTTTACTGGGTTAATCAGGAACATAGTTGAACTTTAAATATGACAGTTAAGGAAAGGCACATACCATTTACCCAGATAATCATATTAAAATAGTTAGGTGGTTATTCATGGCACAGATTCAATGGATCAAGGGGTCTTTTTCTATGCTGTAAACCTCTACGACTCTATTTAAGATTGAAGTCGGAGAGCTATTTCACACTCTGAATAAATAAGATGGCGTTATGTATTCACTGATTTACTGCATGTTTTATTTACCAGATTTATCTCAGAGGACACTCCAGTTGTAAATCCATAGCATTTTTCATTAAAGTAACTTGAAACCTACACACATCATCATCTAGTTCTACACACATCATCTCTAACAGAGCCCAGGTCAACTTCTGGTACATGCTCCCTGTGATATCAATTCCTCCAGCTCTCTGTGTCTGTCTACAGGCTTAAGCAATCAAGTACAGCCATCTTGATCAGTTAACAGCCAACATAATCAAATACAGATTAGGTGAAACCATTGAAGACTTCAGCAAAAAAATACGTATGTACTCAAGCAATAGTTTGGGTGACTGTCGGCTCTTTCTGATGGAAAGTTAGGATCATTCAAATCCCCTCCCTGATATACTATCACATAGTAGGTACAAAATAAGAGACCCCCATGGTGTTGTGTATGGTGTAATAGCATGGATAGAGGAATGGTTCACTGATAGAAGACAGACAGTTGGGATAAGGGGGCATTTTCAGGATGGCAGCCAGTAACTAGTGAGTGCCACAGAGAACAGTGCTAGAGCCACAATTATTTACAATATATATGAATGATTTGGAAAAGGAAAGGGAATGTACACTCGCCAAGTTTGTGGATGACACACAAATAGGTGGGAAGGCTAGTGGTGAGGATGACCCAAAGAGATCCCAGAGGGACATGGACAAGTTCAGTGAGTGGGCAAAGACTTGGCGGATAGAATGTAATGTAAAAATGTGAGGTTAAGCACTTTGACAAAAAGAATAGCGGAAACTGCATACTTTTTTAAATGGAGAAAGACTGCAGAAAGCTACAGAACAGAGGGATTTGGGAGTCCTCATGCAAAATCATAAAAATCTAGCATACATACAGTAATAGGAAGGCAAATTGAATGATGGTCTTTATTTCAAAAGGAATGGAGTGTAAAAGTTAGGGAACATACAAGGAAATAGTCAGACCGCAACTAGCATAACTATGAGATAGTAAGAACTGCCGATGCTGGAGAATCTGAGA
>NC_063357.1:8002952-8029341 GCF_021869965.1 Rhincodon typus | reverse complement strand
CTGTGTTCATTAGAGTTTAGATGAATGAAAGGAGACCTTATTGAAACACACAAGATTCTTAAGGGACTTGGCAGGGTACATGTGGAATGGTTGTTTCCTCTTGTGGTAGAGTCTAGGACCAAAGGGCACAATCTCAGAGTAACGGGTCACCTAGTTAGGACAGAGGCGAGGAGGAATTTCTTCTCTCAGAGGGGAGTGAATCTATGGAATTCTCTGTTGCAGAGGGCTGTTGAGCCTGAGTCATTAAGTCTATTCAAGGCTGGGATAGATTTTTAATCAGTAAGGGATTCAAAGGTTATGGGGGAAAGGCAGAAAAGTGGAGATAAGGATGATCAGATTAGCCATGATCTCACTGAACGGTGACTCAATGACTCAAGATGCTGACTGGCCTATTTCTTCTCCTACGTCTTGTGGTCTTATGCTGTTATGTCTTGTGACCTCCTGACACAGCAGCAATGTGCAGAAATCCAATTATTATTACATAAGACATGACTATAAGGTATTTTCTGTCATTCAGTTTCGCAATGAATGATAAAGTTAATGATTAACTAGACTATAACATAAATCCTGGAAATTTCTTGGTTGGCAGCCAGATATCTCAAGTTCTCAATCTAAGCATAATTTCTTTTGGCAAAGGAGCTGTAAATTTGTCAAGATTAAGATGTACTTTGGAGTTACTATTGCAAGATCAACTCTGATAAAACTCTATTGGCTAACAAAAAGTCATCACAGAGATCAAACAGCCAAGACTAGTTTAGCTAACATTCCAAATGGCTCACCTATTCAACATGATCTAAAGAATTTCAAAATCATAACTGTTAACTATTCATTCAGATCCACAAGATCACAGTAGCAAATGAGATCATTCAGCTCATTACACCTGTGTTAGTTCTTTGAAAGTGATTCTTCATTTGAACCTTTTGCCTGCTTTTTTCCCATAGCCCGTCAAAATGTCCTTTACAAGTATTTAGCCCATCATATTTTAAAAGTTGTTGTTGAACCTGTTTCCATCATGCTTTTAGACCATACGCACTTGCTGAGTAAAAGACATTTTGTCTCTTCTTGAGTGTTTCCGCTAATTATTTAAATTTGAGTCCTCTGCTCGCTGACCTACCCCCACCACTGACCCAAAACCGGTGGGAACAATTTCTTCTCCTCTATGCTATCATAATCTTGTCTTAATTTGGAACACCTCTTACAACTTCCCTGCGGGAATGCTGGAAGAATTCCAACAAAGATACCTTATGGTCATTCAGGAGAATTCATCAGCAGGACAAAAATCACAATCAGTGGGGTCCTCTAATGTACAACAACACAGGGCCCAGGCTTCAGAACATCAGTGAACAACTCATGTGAGTGATTACATATTAAATATCTGAGTTGCACATAACACAGCAGGCCATCCCTAATAAAAAGGAGACACATGACTCTGACCAACTTCTCACCAGGTAGTCCATCTCCCCACCCCAATTCCCCCCATTGAAAACCACTCTTTGTGTGTAGTACTCCAGGCTTTCAGTCCTGAAGTGGAGATGCTGGTGTTGGACTGGGGTTCACAAATTCAGAAGTCACACGACACCAGGTTATAGTCCAACAGGTTTATTTGTCCCTTCAGGACTTCACCTGATGAAGGAGCAGCGCTCCGGAAGCTTGTGATTTCAAATAAAGCTGTTGGACTATAACCTGGTGATGTGTGATTTCTGACTTTGTGCACTCCTGAAAGGCTTGGCTCTAACTTTACGGTTATGTCTCAGTCATGGACACCCCAACCAGCAGGCTTGCTCTATCAACGTACCTGTTCCCTTCAATACCTTAAACATTTAAATGAAATCATGCCTCACCATTTTAAATTCCAGGGAATTTAAAAGTTTGTGAGATTTCTCCTCATCGTGTGATCCTTGGAATTCAGGTACATTTGCGGTAAACCTAGACTACATTGCCTTTGAGGCTAGTCTATCCTTCCCAGGATGTGATGCCCAGAAATGCACACAGTACTCCAGGTCTTGTCTAACAAGGGCTTTGGAAAAGTGTAATATTTCTTCTACCCCTTGTATATTAGCCTACTAGATGGCCATGGAGTATATCAGTATGAAACTTAATGATGCACATATGCAGTTCAAATGGTCATCCTTGGATAAACAATAAGCCCAGACAAAATAAGAACAGGAGTAGGCTTATCAGTCCCTGGAGCCTGTTCCACCATTCAATAGGATCATGGCTATTACGATATTCTTCACATACACTTCCCTGCATTTCTCCATAACCCTGACTGATCAGAAATCTCTCTATCTCAGCCTTTAATACACCCAAGGACTCTACCCCCCACAGCTCTCTGTGGAAAGGAGTTCTAAAGACTTATAACCTTCTGAGAAAAGGAGTTCTTCCTCTCTCAGTCTTAAATTGGTGCCACTTTATTCTATTCCTTCTTGTCCTAGACTCTCCAATGAGCGGAAACATCCTCTCAGCATTTACCCCATCAGCCACTTAAGAATCCTATATGTTTCAATGAGATCACCTCTCATTCTTCTAAACTCCAAAGATAGTGATGAAGAAAACAAATCCGTTCTGATTTTATGCTTGTAGTTCAGATTTAGTGAGACTAATTGCACTATCTCTACCATCAGTTCTAAGGAAGGGTCACTGGACCCGAAATGTTAATTTTGATTTCTCTTCACAGATGCTGCTAGACCTGCTGAACTTTTCCAGCAACTTCTGTTTTTGCACTATCACTATCACTGTCTTAGAATCATCAATTAACTCAATGCAGGCTCTGGACTGAAATTGTGTTCTAAGCAGCCTGTATTGTGTCTTTCGTTCTTTGTGTGCATTTTAAAATTATGGACTGAAATGAGAAAGAATTGTTTTTAAAACCATGGTTTTGCAAGGATTGCTGCATGTTTTCAAAAGCAAGTAACTCATGGCAAGCATTGGTTATAAAGCTGCACAAACAAGCAATGATTGAAATAAAAACAGAAGTTGCTGGAAAAGCTCAGCAGGTCTGGCAGCACCTGTAAAGAGAAATCAGAGTTAACTTTTAGGGTCTGGTGACCCTTTCTCAGCCAATGATTGAAGTTAAGGTTGCAGATGAACTGGAGCTGAGGGGTACTGTAGTCAGACGGAGCATTTGTTGGCAACAAGATGAGTGATCTATGTACTAGTGACCAGCCAGAGATAAGAAAGGCTTTTTGCCTGTCAGTAATCATGTGACTAATTCTCAGATAACTGAATAGCTTGGGGCTGCAGAGAGGAACTGCCAAGTATCCACCAGCCAGGATCCCGCTCGTCATTCTCTGCAGTAAGGCACTCTAAACCTGAAGATAACCAGATTATGTTTTCTTCAGCAGTTGCTATAAGGTGTATCTCTTATTTGATAGTTTGAGTGAACCAGCCACCCTGTGCCTTTTGCAGACCAGTGGAAGTATTTGGAAGAGGAAGACTGAGATGAAAGGATCAACTCAACAGATCCTCTGAACAAAGAGAGCTAAAATACTTTCCTAGTTTTCCCTTCATCCATGTGTTTCTTTTTCCCTTGTGTATCCCTATGTGTCTGTGTGGGTAAGAGGGAGTTTTTAAAAGGGATTAAGGTTTTAGTTTGTAGTATTTATGCTGATGGTTTATATCTGTTTACCCGTAGCTTTTTCCCCTTTATTCATTCACGGCCTGAGAGAGTTGCTGGGTAGGCAGCATTTATTGCCCATCCCTAATTGCCCAGAGGGCAGTTAAGGGTCAACCACATTGCTGTGGGTCTGGAGTCACATGTAGGCCAGACCAGGTAAGAATGGCAGTTTCCTTCCCTAAAGGGCATTAGTGAACCAGATGGGTTTTTCCAACAATCGGCAATGGATTCACGATCATCATTTGACTCTTAATTCCAGATACTCATTGAATTCAAATTCTACCAGCTGCCGTGGCGGGATTTGAACCCAGGCCCCCAGAACGTTATCTGGGTTAACAGTCCAGCGATAATACCACTGATCTGTGCTTTTTATCAACAAAATCAGGTAAATTGAGGAGCCTTTGTGTATTTCTAAAAATATTCTTCAACTTTGGTGATAACAGGTCTTGATTTCAGCGAGCTAACCGCAGGGAGCTATGACACTGTTGCATTGCTACTCACTTTTAGTCAAATATATCTAGAGGTTAATCTACTACGATCAATTGTTAGTTAGTTTTTGCTTTATTATCAGAATGTTGAGTTCTTTGCAGAATTGAACGGTAAGTGTCATGAATCTGTGCACCCAGGCAACATGTCTGAGAATCCCAGGCTATCATAATAGCCTACTGGATGGAAAGTCTTCTGCAGACACATCATCATCAAACCCGCTTCTAAGTGGCAGAAGTAAATTTCCCTGCCTCCTGTTCCTGAACAACGACCACATTTTTCATCACCTGTACTCATATCTCATCAAATGCCTCCACGTTCAAGTCACTCAGAGATAGTAAGAACTGCCGATGCTGGAGTCTGAGATAATACAGTGTGGAGCTGGAGGAACACAGCAGGCCAGGCAGCATCGGAGGAGCAGGAAAGCTGACATTTCATGTCGGGACCTTCTTCAGTCCTGACCGGAAACGTCAGCTTTCCTGCTCCCCTGATGCTGCCTGGCCTGCTGTGGTCCTCCAGCTCCACACTGTGTTATGCAAGTTCAAGTGTTGTGTGATGGCACTCGATTGAAGAGCCTGGGGAGATTTTGCTGCATTAAAGTTTTAATATAGATGCAAATTTTTTTGTTGTGCACTGGTACGTCTAAAAAGAATTGTGACTCAGATTGCTCCGCCCACCCCCACAAAGAAGATTAATGTCACCACACCAATAATTGCTTTTCTCATTTCCGTGTTCATAAAAATCCTTTCCAGCTTCAGTCAATGATGTACATGAGCGCCAACTGGGAGGTCTTTGAGCTGATGGAAACCTGATAGCAAAAGCCACCAAGTTGTCCCTGGTCCTGTTTCGAGTAGGCAGGTGCCTACACCGGTGAGGGCCTGGTCACTAAAATGGACACATACGCTTTAAACAATTACAGGAGTCTGTCTGAACGGCCTTCCTTCCAATCTGTAATATAATTGACATTCCTTTAACATTCATTGTTGCTAAGAAGTGAGAAATGAGATAACACACAGAGCACCTCTTATAGCTGCTCCACTGACCACAGAAGGTGATCTGTATTCCCACTTGTCTCTGCAAAGTTCACTGGAGTCTACATGTTCTTCAGCAATAGTCCAATTGCCAGTATAAGTAATCCTGAAAGGATGGCTATTCCCCGACGAACAATCAATTGTTTCATGGACAATTTTTCTTCAACATTCATTTTAGGGGCCGAGCTCTCTTCTCTCATTTGTCCAGTGTTCACATTATTCTCCACTGGAGTGGCATCTCCCATTGTAATGACAGCAATGCCTCCTGACTGCACTTCTGCAAAATAAACAATGTTTTTTTTTTAATTCATTCGTGGGACATGGACACAGCTGGCTGGCCCAGTATATATTGCCTGTCCTTAGTAGTGACAGATACAATTGAGCAGCTTGCTAGGCCATTTCGGAGGGCAGTTGAGAGTCAAGCACACTGCTGTGGGCTTGGAGTCACGTGTGGGCCAGGTAAGGATGGCAGGTTCCTTCCCTGAAGAGCATTAGTGAACCAGATGGTTTTTTTTCCCTGACAATTGATAATAGTTTCATGGCCAACTGTAGATTCTTAATTTCAGATGTTTTCTATTGAATTCAAATTCAGTTAGACTTGAACACAGCTCCCCACCAGCAGCTTGGAAACACTTGATTTAAATTGAGAAATGGAAGAGTGATCTTCTCCAAGGTTATGAAAGGCTGCCATATTTGCAATCACAATAATTAAAAATGTTATGTTTGCGTGCATTTCTTGTTTTTCTTCTCCTCCAATGTATTCCCACATACACAACTCCAATCGGAGCTCACCTTGCTGTAATTACACTGCCCTATCAGGGTAGGAGCTGTAGTGCTCCCAGTGGCAGGACAGTGCATTACAGGGTGACAATTTTATATAGGCAGTTTCCATCATGTGTTCTGAAGAAGGGTCATTGGATTCAAAGTCTGCTTTCTTCCTCCCGATGCTACCAGACCTGCTGAGTCTCTCCAGCAATTTCTGTTTTTGTTTCCATCATGAGTATTGACATAGACATTTACAATGACAATACGAGAGAAAACACTACCAAAATGGAAATGGAAAAACAGTGAAAAGGGGAAAATCGGCAGGACTGTGGGGGAGGAGCATCTGAGTCAAACTCTGATTGGATACCCATTTCAAAGAGGTTGCAGGCAAATGATAGGCTGATTGGCCTTGTTAAGAGGTGATTTAATGATTCTGTAGGGTGTCTTTAATATCAGAAAGCAATTGTATTGCATCCTTGGGATCAGGGAATGACAGATTCAGTAAACTAATAAGGGGATATATTTAAAAATGGAGTGATTGTCCAGAACACCAAAAAGACAACTATGCATGATGTAATTTGGTCACAACAGGCAGCAGGAAATGCCTGTGTGAACATGCACCACTGTGTCCTCAGGCTGGGGAGGGGGAGGCTAGGGAGGAGAGTGGGCGTGTGTGCTGGGTAGGGAGGGGGGTGTTGCTGTGGGGGGAGACAAAGAGAGGCTGACATTGCCAGCTCTGGAGAATGAGTTTGGAGAGGAGAAGGGTGAGGGGGAGATGGAGTGGAGGCTGATGTCAGCAGACCGGGGAGGGGGAGGGAGGATGAGGCTGGGGAGGGTGAGGGTGAGGGTGAAGCAGATCTTCCCCTCCCCGATGTTGTGTATGGAGTAGATCTCTTCGAACGCCACACCTTTTCCTCTCAAGCCCTCCGCCTGGTTCCTCCAGCTGCTATATTGCCCAGGGAGGCTGTAGCGGGGATTGAGTCCCAGAGTAGAGGCTGTAATGGGGAGTGAGTCCCAGAGCGGAGGCTGTAGTGGGGAGTGAGTCCCGGGGCGGAAGCTGTAGTGGGGAGTGAGTTCCAACTGGAGGCTGTAATGGGGAGGCGAGGCCTCGAGTTTTAAAGTCCAGTGCGGTGTGGAGACTTGGCCCAGTGCGGTGTGGAGGCCAGGTGCTGTCACAGACTGGGGTGGAAGGATGTAAATCAAGTACTTGTTTCCTTTTTATTCTTATGCAGGAGTTTTATTTATCATTCTTTCAATTTTGTACCGAATACTTAAGTATCTGTACCTGGGTATCTTGTACCTAAGATAGCACCATAAATGGGGACATCGCAAACTGTTCGTTACACTCATTCGCATGCGTGTGACAATAAAGCTAATTCATTCACTCATTCACTCATTCATTCATTCATTTGTTCATTCATTCATTCATATTACATAAATTTACCAACTGTACAGTATTCATGAAGAACTAGTATAGCTTAGCAGGTGGGAAAACACCAATAAAACTTATGAATGATGCATTTTAGTCTGACTTGTCTTGTATACCTCAAAATGGAGCACCAGCTTGTTAATTTTCAACTTTGTTAAAGAAAAACATTTTTTGCCTCTGCTACTCACCTCAATTTCAGAAAGTTTTGGGTTAAATCCCATGATAGGATTTGAGCACAAAATACTGAGACAGAGAATCCAGTGCAATAGTGAAGGGAAATGCTGAACTGGGGCTTTGACTGTTGCCTGTTGTCCTCTGCTAAACCCTGATCTTTCAAGAGTTGGGAGAACAGGACATGGTGGGTGTGGGCTGGAGAGGGTATTTACCCACATGGGAGAGTCTAGGGACAGTGGGAATAGTCTCAGAATAAACAGGCACCAATTTAAGACTGAGATCAATGCAAAAAATCCAATAGCACTACTTTCAAGAACTCTCCATGGAGATTTATGCCTGGTGTCCTGACCAATCCCCAAATCAACATCACAAAAACTGCAGCTTAACAGGTCATTAGCTAATTGCCTTTGTAGGAGCTTGCTGTGTGGATGCTGGGTGCTGTGTTTCCTACATTATTAGAACTACAGTTAGAATATCCTTTATTGTCACTTGTATTCAAGACAAAATACAGCGAAAAGTGTTGCTGTGCAGAGGCGTCATTCACATTAACTTAGAATAAGAAGAAACTTAAAGAGAGTCCAACTTTTCCATCTCCACTGTTACAGCATATCGCCACCAGAGGCCCACTCTGGGCCTTCCAGGCCACTCCATGTGAAAATGAAAGCCTGCTGCAGGCTTCACAGGTCGAATGACCGACTGATTCTGTAGCTGCACTGCCTCTGAAGATGCAGACGCTGCGCCGGAGCCCAGCGAAGCCACCTCCTGCCAAAGAGCTCCCTTTATCAGGTATGTTTGAGAAGATAGAAGGAAAATGAGAAAGAAATAAAAAAAAAGGCAGACGAAGAGGACAAGCCCAGGCACAGGAGCCTGTATGCTGCTACTCTATCGCCTCCGCTATCTTGCTGAAGTGACAGCACTTTAAAAGTAATTGACTGGCTGCAAAATAACTGGCGCTCAGGGACGGAACTGTGTAAATGCAAGAACTTGCATTTTCAGGAGGTGTTTTGTCTTTCGTCCTGCAGGCCAGACGAATCTGAGTGCTCCCACACTCTTAGTTCTGGCTGTACATTCTGTGGTGTTAAACTCTTCCCTTATGGTTATGGGGGAAAGGCAGGCAAATGACATTATGAGACATTACGTTTATTGGGAGAGCCATTGCCGACTCAATGGACCGAACTGCCTCCCTCTGCGCTGTAACAATTTCTGAGAAAATGTGGCAGCTGCCTCTCCACAAAGACGCTCAGCGATCAGGAGATCGAGACAGCATCAGCTGTGCCAGCCCAGCCTTCCACACACCGTGGCAATGAGTGTTCAACAACAAAACCCTCTTCACTTCAACACTAGTCCTGGGCATAACAGAGATAGTAGGAACTGCAGATGCTGGAGAATCCGAGACAACAAGGTGCAGAGCTGGATGAACACAGCAGGCCAAGCAGCGTCATAGGAGCAGAAAGTCTAGGCCCGAAACATCAGCCTTTCTGCTCCTATGATGCTGCTTGGCCTGCTGTGTTCTTCCAGCTCTGCACCTTGTTGCCCTGGGCATAACAGAGCAGTTATTGTCATCACAGTGAGAGCTGGAGTGTGCATCTACAACATGTAACAGCACGAGGGAAATTTCATCTGCTGTTCTTCTGCCACATCCTCCAGATTCAGTGTTCAATCATTAAACAAACATGCCATTCTGCAAACATTCTAGAACAACTCCTGCAATATCAGGTACTATGGACTATAGACTGTGCCCAGATCCCCCCAAAATGTATCCATAAAGACCCCAAGAATCAGGAACAGACTACACCATTCAGCCCTCAAGCCTGCTCTGCCATTCAGTAGGATCATGATTGATCCAACATTCCTCATGTCCACTTTCCTGCAATTTCCCCATAACTCTTGGTTCCTATACAGATCCAGAATCTCTCCATCTCAGCCTTAAATACACACAAGGGCTCTGTCCCCCTCAGCTCTCTGTGGCAAGGAGTTCCAAAGATTCACAACCCCTCTGAGAGAAGAAATTCCTCCTCATCTCAGTCTCAAATTGGGGTCCCTTTATTCTGACACCATTCGGTCTGGTCCAACACTCTCCCATGACATCCTTCATGAGAACATCCTCTCAGCATTTACTCTGTTGAGCACCCCCCAAACCCTACTTCTGTCCTGTTTTCTCAACTCTCTGTGGGCCAGGGTTTAAGGGAGGATGACAGAAACAAGGTAAGGTTTCTCTAAAGTTGCTCCACTGGAAGCGTGGTGATAGATATTGGTAACTGTGAGGAGGGAGTGTCTAACCATTCAGAATGATGATATGGCCAGCAAGCTGCATCACACTTTCAGCCCAAACACTTTAATGATCTGTCACAGTGATAGCTGAGAAGGAAGGAGAAAGAAACTACCTCTTCACTCTCAATCACACTACCTTGTGGGACAACCTTTCCCCTGTGCTCAAAGATCTACAGGTTGAGAATTGGCCTCTGCAGTAAACCCATGACAGAAACTCTTGACTCTGAGTAGACATCGTCTCGAACCAAGCGATAACTGACATCAAACAAAAGGAAAATACTGCGGATGCTGGAAATCTGAAGTGACCACGGCACTGTGGCTAGCATGAGCTAGGTTCGATTCCACTCTCGGGCGACTGCCTGTGTGGAGTTTGCACATGCTCCCTGTGTCTGTGCGGGTTTCCTCCGGGTGCTCCGGTTTCCTCCCACAGTCCAAAGATGTGCAGGTTAGGGTGGATTGGCCATCGGAAATGCAGGGTTGCGGAAATAAGATAGAGGGGTGGGTCTGGGTTAGGTGCTCTTCAGAAGGTCAGTGTGGACTCAATGGGCCAAATTGCCTACTTCCAAACTGTAGGGATTCCATGAAGCTGCAGAAACTCAGCAGGTCTGGCAGCAGTGGTGGAGACGAAAGCAAAGTTAACACTTGAAGTCTGTTTTGACCTGCCTTTAGAACTGCCTTTTTAAGTTACAGTTCTGAAGAAGTCTCAAAGGCATACTGGATTTGAAAGATTAACTCTGTTTCTTTTCCCACAAATGCTACCAGACTTGCTGAGTTTCCTCCAGCATTCTCTACATGTGATAGCTACCATTATAAGGAGGAATGATTGGAATTTGATTGCAATGTGGCACAGAGTGAATTCCACAGTGTACTATATTGCTGATGGGGTGGGTAGGCCAGGCATTTTGCAACATGGACAGATGGTCACCCAGAGACTCTCCTTGTGGTCTTTATTCATTAACAGGATGAGGGCATCACTTATTACTCAAGGGGCAGATCAGCGTCAACCGCATTGCTGTGGGTCTGGAGTCACATGTAGGCCAGACCAGGTAAGGATGGCCGTTTCCTTCCCTAAAGGGGCATTAGTGAACCAGATGGGTTTTTCCCCGACAATGGATTCTTGGTCACCATTAGATTCTTAATTCCAGATATATTGTTGAACTCAAATTCCATCATCTGCCGTGGCGGAATTCGAACCCGGGTCCCCAGAACATTACCTGGGTCGCTTGATTAACAGTCCAGCGATAACACCACCAGGCCACCGCCTCCCCCCTGGTGACTTTGTAAAGAATGACAAAGAGAGAATGATGAGAATCATGGCGGCTAATTTGCTCTCCCAGGCAGGTCCAAAGAGTCAAGGCATGGGAGGGAAGTGGAAAATGTAGCAAATTTACTGACGCAACAGCCAAATTCTATTATCTGTTCTCACCTGATTGGATGCTTCATTCCAGTTGATTTTGTAAATCACTATCTGATAGAAAGCATACTGGAAAAAGACACAAATGACCATTCCATACCAGTAACCTGCAAAAGATAAATGTGTGTGAGTCGCCAGGCAATTCTGTCAGATTTCCCGTCTCTATGTTTTCTGTTCTACTTTATCTCTGTGAGAGGGTGTTACCTTGATGGGGCGGTACTGCCTCTGGAAACTTGTGCCTTTAATTTCTGAGAAGGCTCAGATTCCCTGAAATGTGAAATCCTGGTCAAAGAAAGATTGTTCTCTCCGACAGGACCTTCACTGCAATGGCAGGATTGGTGGCCCTTTAACGGGAGGTACATTCTGGGTGTTGTAAAACAGTGTAGAATCATGGATTTGCACACAGGAAACTGATGGGTTATGACTTGAAACTGACTGTTTACCATGTGGTGAATTCATCAATCATTAGCGATGGAGGGAGCAGGGAAGGAAGAGCAAAGAATGGGAGGCCAGGAAATTAGTTCCATTGTTGCATCAACAGTGGTTTCAGCAGAGACCTGGGCACCTGTTCTCTGGCACATCCCCTCACCAGAGCAAATGGACACCTGTTGAAGGAAATGACTTGGATTTATTTACTCTGTTTATTCGCTCATGTCACTGGCTGGACCGACATTTTGTGCCCAACCCTACTTGCCCTGGAGAAGGTGGTGATGAGGTGCCTTCTTGAATCATTACAGTCCTTAAGGAGGGAGTTCCAGAATTTGGAACCAGTGTTGGTAGAGTGATGGCAATATATTTCCAAGTCGGGACGGTGAGTGGCCTTGAAGGGAACTTACAGCTGTTGATATGCCCATCCACCTGCTTCCCTTGTCCTTCCAGGTGGTTGATGCCATGGAGTTTAAGAACACAAGAACACAAGAACTAGGAGCAGGAGTAGGCCGTCTGGCCCTTCGAGCCTGCTCCGCCATTCAATAAGATCATGGCTGATCCTTTCGTGGACTCAGATCCACTTACCCGTGTTCTCACCGTATCCCTTAATTCCTTTATTGTTCAAAAAAAATCTACCTTTTTTTTAAAAGCGTTTACTGAAGTAGCGTCAACTACTTCACTGGGCAAGGAATTCCACAGATTAACAACCCTCTACATGAAGAAATTCCTTCTCAATTCAGTCCTAAATCTGCTCCCTCTAATCTTGAGGCTATGCCCTCTTGTCCTAGCTTCACCTGCCAGTGGAAACATCCTCTCTACTTCTATCTTATCTATTCCCTTCATAATTTTATATGTTTCTATAAGATCCCCCCTCAATCTTCTGAATTCCAATGAATATAATCCCAATCTACTCAGTCTCTCCTCATAAGCCAACCCCCTCAACTCCGGAATCAACCTAGTGAACCTCCTTTGCACCCCCTCCAGTGCCAGTACATCCTTTCTCAAGTAAGGAGACAAAACTGCACACGGTACTCCAGGTGTGGCCTCACCAGCACCTTGTACAGCTGCAACATAACCTCTCTGCTTTTTATTTCAATCCCTTTAGCAATGAAGGACAAAATTGCATTTGCCTTCCTAATTACTTGTTGTTAAGGGGATACTGTCAAAGGACTCTTGGTGAATTACCGCAGTGAATCATGTAGATCGCTGCCAATCTGCCTCGGGGACAGGAGGAACATAGAAAGTGGCCAATTGGATGCTAGTCAAGCAGCTTGTTTTGCCCTGGATGATGCCTTGATGATACTGAGCATCTTAAGTGTTGCCGGGACTGCACTTATCTGGGCGAGTGGGGAGTATTTCATCACACTCCTGACTTGTGCCTTGTATATGGTCAACACGCTTTGGGGAGTCAGGAGGTGAGTTACTTACAACAGAATTCTCAGCCCCTAATCTGGCTGTAATAGTCTTAAATGGAATAAAGGCAAAAGAAATAGTGATTAGGTGATGCCAAGCTTTGACATGAAAAACCTGAAGATTGTAGGATGCTTCCTGTGACATCTGCTGATCTCATATCCATAGGAATTTTGTTTCTCCAGGTGTTTGTGATTCTGTGATCTCACTGACAAGTGATTCCTGTAGATTGTAAGGTGCCAAACGTCACCCCAATATTTGAGAAAGGAGTGAGAGAGAAAAGAGGGAACTCGAGACTTATTTGCTTTCCATCAGTAAGAGTGAAAATACTATCATAAAGGATGAGATAGACACTTGTGTGATAATGATCTGATTGGGCATAGACCACGTAGATTTACAGATGAAAAATAATGCTTGACAATCTTGGAGTTTTTGAAGATGTCACTAACAGACTGATAAAGGGGAGCTGATGGACAGAGTATATTTTGATTTTCAGAAGGCTTTTGATCTGTTGCCAAAAGGAGGCTGGATAGAATAATTGAAGATAGAAGTAATGTACAAGCATGAATTAGTCATTGGCTAATGAACTTTAAATAGAGACTGAGAATAAATGGGACACTCCCGAGTTGGCAGATTATGATGAGTGGGATATTACAAAGATCAGACTTGGAATCCAACTGTTTACAACATATATCAATGATTTGGGGATGGGGATCAAATGTAACATTTCCAAATTTGCAGATGATTCAAAGCTAAGTGGGAATATGTGTCATGAGGAAGATGTAAAGCAGCTTCAGGAAGATTTAGCTTAGTGAGTGAGTAGGAACATGGCAAAAGGAAAATAATGTGGAAATGACTATTACGAGGGGGCATAATTTTAAGGTGATTCGAGGAAGGTATAGGGGAGGTGTCAGAGGTAGGTTCTTTACAGAGAGTGGTGGGCATGTGGAATGCCTTGCCGGCAGTGGTAGTGGAGTCAGATACTTCAGACACTTTTAAGCGACTCTTGGATAGGCACATGGAGGATAGTAAAATGTAGGGTATGCAGGGTAATTTGATCTTAGGAGGATAATAGGTCGGCACAACATCGTGGGCCAAAGGGCCTGTACTGTGCTGTACTGTTCAATGTTCTACGTTCTAAAATGTGAGGTTATCATTCGACACTTTCATAGGTAAAACAGATATGCAGAGTATTTCTCAAATGGTCAGTGTTTGGAGAGTGTAGATGTACAAAGGGACCTTGATACCCTTGTCAACAAGTCACTTTAAGCTGACATTTGGGTGCAGCTAACCATTAAGAAGGCTAATGGAATGTTAGCCTTTATTGTGTGAACATTTGAGCACAGGAGTAGTGAAATCTTGAGAATGAGCCTGGTTAGAACACACCCGGAGTACTGTGGGTGGTTTTGGTCTCCTGACCTCAGGAAAGGTATTATTGCCATAGAGGGAGTGCAACAGAAGTTCACCAGACTTAGTTCCTGGGAAGGCAAGACTGCCTTAAGGGAAGAGGCTGGATAAACTGGGCCTGCATTCTCTCAGGTTTCAAAGAATGAGAGGAGATCTCACTGAAACCTGCAAAATACTTAAAAGTGATAGACAGGGTAGGAGTGGTTTAGATGTTTCTCCTGGTTGGGGAATCCAGAACCAGGAGGCACAATTTCAAAGTAAGGGATGCCACTTAGGACCGAGATGAGGATGGTTAGGGTTAGGATGGTTTTTACTCAGAGGGTGGTGATTCTTTTGAATTCTCTACTCCAGAGAATTGTGGATATCTCAGTCTTTATGATAGAGATTGATGGATTTCTGATCACCAACAGGCATTCAGGGCTATAGAGATGGGATGGGCAAAGGCATTGGAGTGTTCAATCAGCTATCATCAAGTTGAATGGCCAGAAGGGTCAATGGGCTGAATGGCCTATTCCTGTTCCTGTCTAACTATGACAGCCTCCTTCCCCTTACGAGTCTTTCTTCCTTTTCAGGAAGAGAATTCTAGAGCATCAGAACACACCAGTAAAACAAATCCATATCTCCCCCTGATTCTTTTGAAAATAATCTGATTGTCTATATTTGCACGCACAGAGTGTTGCCATTGTGGTGAGAAATCAGAGATTAGCCAGTGGTTAGTGGGAGAGAATCCCAGAACGTAGCCAAGCCTTCAGGACAAGAGAAACAAAACACATTAATAAACAACTTCCTACCAATGATCCCAAACTTTGCAGCAAACATCAGTGATATTCCAATGGGAAAACCAATGAGATAAAATCCCACTAGGTTACCGATAGCTCCCAGTCTTTGCTTCCCAGTTCCTCTCAGCACTCCACCATTCACACACTGTGTAGTAGACAAATAGCACATATTAATGTTTAATTCCTTTACAGTAAAGGTTTCAAGAAATACAAAGACCACACAAAATAAGAGTTGTGTTTTAGGAGGTGATATACTTACATGGATAGAGGATTGGTTAACTAAGAGTAAACAGAGAGTGGGCTTAACTGGGTCTTGTTGGGTTTTCAGGATGGCATGAGTGGGGTCCAACAGGGATCAGTGCTGGGACCTGAACTACTAACAATTCACATTAGATGAAATTTACTGAAGACACAAAGCTAGGAAGGAAAGTAAGTTGTGAAGAGGACATTGTTGCATATGCGGTCACTTTGAGTCTGTAGAACCATCCTTTTCATGTGTAGGTGTCTATAGGGTCTGCTTGGTCTGTTGTGGGAGAAGAAAACCACTTCCTCGGCTAACTAGAAGAAGTTCTTATATTGAACAAAAAGTAGTTTGTCGCATGTCGCTTACTGGCTACATTGATATGATAGAGACAGCTACAGAGACTATGAGGACAGCCTTGGTCTTACTCCTCTGAGATTCTAAGGTGTTCTGCCGACAAGTGGGTGTTGTTTAATGCACTTCTCAATATTAACCCTTTCAGACATTTACAACCTTTTACAACAACCATACAGCATGTATGATAGGTTAATTGAGTCAGCAAATATTTGGCAAATGGAACAAAATTAGGGAAAATCAGGACAGGTCCATATAGTCATAGAGATGTACAGCATGAAAACACCCTTCGGTCCAATTCATCCATGCCGACCAGATATCCTAAACTGATCTACTCCCATTTGCCACTGTTTGGCCCATATCCCTCTAAACCTTTCCTATTCATATTTCCATCCAGATGCCTTTTAAATGTTGTAACTGTACCAGCCTCCAACCCCTTCCTTTGGCAGCTCATTCCATACACACACCA
The DNA here is from genome assembly GCF_021869965.1 of Rhincodon typus. Lineage (NCBI taxonomy): Eukaryota > Metazoa > Chordata > Chondrichthyes > Orectolobiformes > Rhincodontidae > Rhincodon > Rhincodon typus. The sequence goes on along the minus strand of NC_063357.1, from coordinate 8,013,066 downwards.
CCCTCTGCATGAAAATGTTGCCCCTTGAGGCCCCTTTTAGATCGTTCCCCACTCACCCTGAACCTATGCCCTCTGGGGAAAAGACCTTGACTATTCACCATATCCATGCCCCCATTGATTTCATAAACTTCTATAACGTTATCCCACAGCCTCCGACACTCCAGGGAAGATAGCCCCAGCTCAAACACTCCAACTCTGGCAACATCTTGTAAAGCTTTTCTGAACCCTTTCAAGTTTCAAAACATCTTTCCTATATCAGTGAGACTAAAATTAATGCAATATTGCAAAAGTGGCCTAAGCAATGTCCTGTACAGCTGCAATATGACCTCCCAACTCCTATACTCAATGCACTGACCAATAAAGGCAAGGATACCAACACCTTCTTCATTATCCTGTCTACCTGGGACTCCACTTTCAAGGAACAAAGAATCTGCACTTCAAGGTCTCTTTGTTCGGCAACACTCCCGAGGACCTTACCATTAAGTGTATAAGTCATGTTCTGACTTGTCCTACCAAAATTTAAGTATATTGAACTCTATCTGCCACCCCTCGGCCCAGCGGCCCATTTGATCAAGGTCCCGTTGTACTCTTCGCTGTCCACTGCACCTCCAATTTTAGTGTCACCTGCAAACTTACTAACCATGCCTCCTATATTCACATCCGAATTGTTTATATAAATGACAAGAAGCAATGGACCCAGCACCGATCCTTGCAGCACACTGCTGGTCACAAGTCTCCAGTCTGATACTTTGACAGGAAGAAGAAAAAAACAGTATACAGGTTAAATGGAGATAGATTGCAGAACTGTAAGATACAGAGAGACCTGGGTTTCTTGGTATATGAACCAAAAACAGTTACTACACAGGTACAGCAAGTGATTAGAAAGGCAAATGAAATGTCAGTGTTCATTGCAAGGGGAATGGAATATAAAATTAGGGATATTTTGTAGCATTGTACAGGGAATTGGTGAGGCCACATATACACTATTGTGTATAGTTGTGGTCTCCTTATTTTAGAGAGGACCTAATTGTATCATAAGCTGTTCACAGGAGGTTTATTTGACAGATTCTTGGAATGAAGAGGAATAAGGAAAGTTGGACAGACCAGGCCTGTATTCATGAGAGTTTAAAAGAATGAGAGGTGATCTTAATAAAATATACATGATCATGAATGGATTTGACAGAATGGACCACGTGAGGCACATCAGGACTAGGAGACACATCAGTTAAAAATAGGTCTCACATTTGAGACAGAAATGAGAAGATGCTGTTTTTCTCAGAGGCTCACAAGTCTATCTTTTCCAAAGAGCAGTGAAGGCCAGGTCACTGAATATTTTTAAGACAGAGGCAAATAAATTCTTCACTAACAAGGAAGTCAAAGGATATTGGGGGTAGGCTTGAAGGTGACATTGAGGCCGCATTCAGATCAGTCATGGCAGATTGAGTGGTGGAGTGTCCTTCCCTATTTGAATTGTTTCTATGTATGTGCATAGACCAGCCATGATCTGTTTTCTCATTCTTTCACAGAATGTAGGCATCACTGCCTGGGCCAGCGTTTATTGTCCATCCCTAATTGCCCTTGAGAAGGTGATGGTGAAATGTCCTCCTGAGCCATCCATGTGATGCACTGTGATACATCCACTGTGCTATTGGGAAGGGAATTCTATGTTTTCAATCCAGCAACAGCTACAGAATAATGTAGCAGGCTTAAAGGACAGAATTGCGTCCCTTCTGTTCCTGCGTTTACCGCAGTAGGAGCTTCCCTGTTGCCAGCTCACGACCTTAATCATTCGATTAAATTTGAATGAAGTTATTTTAAGAATAACAAATAGAAACTCTTTTTTCTGAATTCGCAAAGACATTGTTCAGATAATTTCTGACACAGGAAGGAAGTAGTCTGCCTGCAATCTTAATTTTAAGCCAAATGTATTTGCATAAGTTGTGTAAGGTTTCATTTGAAATACTCACAACCAAGGCATCAAACAATTGGTTAGTAGCGACTATTGGTAACACTTTCTCAACTAATTGAATTATTTCCCTGTAAGAAGGAGAGAGTAGTGTCAAGGCAGAGCTTTCAGACAATGCTGAGTTCAACTTGTGATCTAAATACAGTCAAGATTTCTTTCAAACTCACTCGTCATTGGTGAAGACATAACCAATCACATCCTTTATAGCCTCCAGTACCGCAAAAATCACCAAAGCCAGAAATCCTGGTCAAAATGAAATACAAATAAGTACTAATTCGATGTATAAACAATTCTGACCAACTAATCAATTATAAACAGGAGCAGAAATTGCTGGAGAAACTCAGCAGGTCTGGCAGCACCTGTGCAGAGGATGCAGAGTTAATGTTTCGAGTCTGGTATGACTCATCATCAAAAAGTTTCTGAAGAAGGCTCACTGAAATGTCAGAGATAACAGGGTGTAGGGCTGGATGAACACAGCACGCCAAGCCGAAACGTCAGCTTTCCTGTTCCTCTGATGCTGCTTGGCCTGCTGTGTTCATCCAGCTCTACACCTTGTTATCTCAAATTCTCCAGCATTGGCAGTTCCTACTATCTCACTGAAATGTCAACTGCTTTCGCTCTCCACAGACCTGCTGAGTTCCTCCAGTGATTTTGGTTTTTTGCTTCATATCTTCAGTTCTTTGTTTTAATCAATTATACATTTCAGGCAACTCACTCCAAAGGAACCAACAATTCAGAGACTTTTCTATCATCGCCCTGACGTTCCTCGACCACCCATGTGTCTTGAGCAAATAATCCAGCTTGCTACACCAGTATGGGGTGCTGCACTGTCAGAGATGTCAGCGTTTGGATCGGTTATGAAATAAAGATCTTGTCAGCTCTCTCAGGTAGAGGGGAAATCTACTACAACACAATTACAGCAATGAGTGAAATCCTGCCCAACCTATCCCTTGAAAAACCTGATTGTCTAATCATTTTTTTCCCTCCAAACAGCATTGCACCCAAACCTACCCTATATTTCCCATGGCTAATTCACCTAGCCTGTACATCCCTGGACATGATGGGCAATTTAGCACAGCCAATCCACCTAACCTGTACATCTTTGGGTTGTGGGAGGAAACTGGAGCACCCAGAGGAAACCCACACAGACACAGGGAGAACGTGCAAACTCCACTCAGACAGTTGCCCGAAGGTGGGATCGAACCCTGGCACTATGAGGCAGCAGTGCTAACCGCTGAGCCACTGTGCCAACCTTAATAGCACATTGGTTGGTTAGGACTATACTCACTGGAGGTTAGATTAATGGTTGGGTGGGAGGTCTTATAAAAACCTATAAAAGTCTAACAGGCCTAGTCAGGGTAAACACAGGAAGGATGTTCCTAGTGACCGGGGAGTCCAGGATCAGGGGTCAGAGTCTAAGGATATGGGGTAGACCATTTAGGATTGAGATGAGGAGAAATTTCCCATGAAGAGTGGTGAACTTGTGGAATTCTCTGCTGCAGAAAGTAGTCATTTATATTTTTCATGAAGGCGTTAGACATAGTTCTTAGGGCTAAAGGGATCAAAGGGTATGGGAAGAAAGTGGGGACTGATTCAGATGATCGGTTATGATCATATTGAATGGTGGAGCAGGTTCGACATGCAGAACGGCCAGAACGGTTCCTATTTTCTATGCTTCAATATCTCTGTACAGTTGGATATTTTCTTTCCTTAGTATTAATGCGTGCATTCTACACCTTGAACACTATCAGGTAAAAGAGTGCTGTTGGAAGCAACAGGCCTGCAGGTCAGAAAGTTACTTAACCAGGCCTGAATCCCACTGCCCTCTCACCTTTGCCAGGAATTAGGTTCTGGATGACAAGGGCCAGAAATGGAGATGATCAGCCACAGTCATGTTGAATGTCAGAGAAGGCTCGAAGGACTGACTTGACCATTCCTGCTTCTGTCTTTCAATAGATAACAGCTAAAAGCTAAGGCCCTGAAGTGACTAATTAAGGATACTGAGCAAACCGAAGATAAAGAGGTGAGCGCTGCATTACTGAAGTGAGGACACTGTCACCAAACAGTGCAAAGAACTGCAAATATAGTACTCACCAACGCACCACAGAGCAGCTTTCGCAACATTTTTAGCTTTCTCTGGGTTCCCTGCACCCAGTGCATTTCCCACATGAACAGCTGAAGCCACCCCGTATCCCAGAGGTATCTGCGGGAGAAAGAAGACAGGGGCTGGGAAATTGCACCCAGTGATTCTGCATAGGGTAAATTGCATTGAAACAGGCCACCTCATTAAAAGACCACTCAAGGCTGGACATTTCTGGATGGCTAGTTTGTGATGCCAACACTGTGGGTTCCATTCTTGCACTGACTGAGCTCACCATAAAGGAACAAAAACAGAAGTTGCTGGAAAAGCTCAGCAGGTCTGGAAGCATCCCTGGAGAGAAATCAGAGTTAACATTTTGGGTTGAGAGACCCTTCCTCAGAACATTATGGTTGGAGGAGAAGACCGAGAAGACAATTGAATGGTCCCTGTCCACAGGGCTCGCTGAGATGATTTTTTTTTGCTTGTTAGGATTTGCTCCCTGAGTTTTCTTCTCCAGTTATCTTCACTCGCTTACAGGAGACACACAGCAATTGGTTCACATGTATCACTCTCACTTAAAACCCACACCTTACAGTGACTAATGTGGGGAAATAAACCGGCTTTTTTCAGGCCTGAGATGCCTTTTACTCCAGGGAAACGGACTGCTTTTTCCTTTCTGGATGTCCGACAGCTTCTGACCAAACATTCACACTCACAAGCTCTTCAGTTGCCTGGGAGTCAATCACGTGGCTGTTGTCAGGCAGAAGGCTTTTGACACTGACAACTGATCACCATTTCCACAAACCAATCAGCTATTTGTTGCCAGCCGAATCTCTCTTTGTACATACCCCTGGTTCCAGCTTGTTCACTTTAACCTTCTGCACTGCTCAAACAAGCAAAAGTGTAAATAGCACTTACAGTGAGTGTCAGGTAACTTGCTTTTAAGAAGTACTGTAATTCTTTTCAAAATCTTAGTTTTTAAAACAGTCCTTCTCCTATTTCAACCATTGTCAAAAATTCAGAAATGTAGATCATAGATCATAGAATCACAGAATCCCTACGATGTAGAAACAGGCCATTCGACCCAACAAGTCCACACTGCCCCTCTGAAAAGCATGGAATTGATAAATTTTTTTTTACAAAATCCATTCTGTCGAAACCTCTCAGAATTTTAGGGCAGCCCTCAGCATTCTTATCTCGAGACTAATAAGAACCAGCGTGTCATTCCTTTCCTGATGTGTAAATTTGCATGTTTCTGGTAACATCCTGATATTACCTCTGCATCATCTGCAGTGTCTCTATATCCTTTTCGTAAAACTCTGACCAGAACTGTGCACAGATTTCTGAAGTTAATTCCAACCACGGCTTGAGGTGGATTTAGCATGACTTCCCAAGTTTTAAAATTGTAAACCTCTGTCTGGCACAGACAGGATGGGCCAAGTGGTCTCTTTCTGTGCTGTGAACTTCCTATGTCTATTAAATAGAGCATATACTGAGATTTTTTAAAAATGGCCTTGCCAACTTGGTGGTGCAACTTTTCATGATTTGTGTATTTTCACTCAGAGGCCCTGTTCCCAGTGAGGAAAACCCTCCAAAAATCTTAGCACAAGTTGGTGTTGACCAGAAGAAACCCTACAATTCCACCCTCTGCAATTACTTACTTTATTCAATGCAGCTCTTTTTATACTTTAAATACAATTCTCTCATTCTTCACGGTGTCAGGGACTGGGGTTCGATTCCCACCCTCGGGCGACTGTCTGTGTGGAGTTTGCACGTTCTCCCCGTGTCTGCGTGGGTTTCCTCCGGGTGCTCCGATTTCCTTCCACAGTCCACAGATGTGCGGGCTAGGTGGGGTTGGCCATGTTAAGTTGCCCATAGTGTTCAGGGATGTGCAGGTTAGGGTGGGCTACTGGGAAATGCAGGGTGATAGGGTAAAGGGATGGATGGGATGATTGTCAGAGGGTCAATGTTGACTCGATGGGCCGAATGGCCTGCTTCCACACTGTAGGCCCTCTATGATCCATGTCTACCTTCTTGGTTAATAATGAAATGAAATAATTATTTAAATTTTCTGCCATGTCTTTCTTGCCACCTGTGATATTACTCTGTATAACCCCAATGGTTCTATTTCCGACCTTCCAATTTTTATTGACAAGCCTGTAAAATATTTTACTATTTTGTTTTACTATCTTTTATAATTTAATGTAAAGTTCCTTTTGCCTTACTAGTTGGTTTTAGATTTTGCTCCCATTATCTCTAAGTATTGTTTGATTCTCACTTCCCTCTGCTGTCAATGTACTTCACATTCCACTTATGTATTTATTCACCCATGGAATCTCACTTCTGTCTTGTTTATTCTTTCCTTTAATCTCTATATATATATGTTTCCTCCAATACATCCAATATTTTAGCCTCTTAAGACCAGGAGATCAGGGTCATCTCAGTATTTTTAAAATCAAACTGTTGGAACAGGCGGGACTTGAGCCCAGGATAGCCTGGCTCAGAGGTTTGGACACTACCACGACAGCACAAGAGCCCTCTAAACAACCTATTCAGATGTGCCATGGCACATATCCAGGTCTGGTCAGTCTTGAATCTGGGCCTCCTGTGCCACAAGAGCACTCTGCCCTGAGCAGGTTCATCTGTGAAAGAATAAAAACTGGTGACTTCTCACAGATTGGTTCCTGAGATTGTTGGTTTGCTCACTGAGCTGGTAGGTTGGTTTGCAGACGTTTCGTCACCGTACTAGGTAACATCACCAGTGCACTTGCGGTGAAGCGTTGTTGGTCTGCCCCCCCTTGTTATTTATGTGGGTCCATTCTGATGTGGTGGTTGGCCTCATTTCCCATTCTACTTCATAGTGGGTGGTATATGGGGTCTATTTCCACAGGTTTGTTGCTGGAGTTCTTTGTTGAGTATCAGGCCTCTAGGAATTCCCGTGCATGTCTTTGTTTGGTTAGTCCTAGGATGGTTACGTTGTCCAAGTCGAATTAGGGACCTTCTTTGTCTGGGTGTATGGAAATGAGTGATAGTTGGTCATATCTCTTGGTAGCTAGTTAGTGCCCATGTACCCCGATAGTTAGCTTTCCCCTGGTCTTGGTCCCTGTTAAGAGTCGAGTAGATTAAACCAAGCAATTTGTCCTAAATATTTCTAGTGAATTCACTTCAGATACTTTCAAATCAATATTTTCTACTCTTCCTCTCTAGAGATGTTATGACACACTTTTGGAGCAGGTGGGATTTGAACCTGTGCCTCCTCACTCAGAAGTCGGGACATTGCCAGTGCACCACAATAGCCCCTAAAAGGTGTGTTACCTGCTACCACCGCAGTGCCAGAAAAGCCCTTTCAGGAGTCTGCTGAGTGACTGAGTCAATGAGATGTTAATTGTCCAACACTCCCATTTTAAAGTTCAGTGAAAGTTGTTAGTTCTTGTTGGGAAAATGTTATACATTTATGTCTGGTAAAATCTTTAGCCTTACCATGTATACCACCAGTAATATCTGATAAACAACACTTTGTGCTCCAAGTTCAGCTTCATTAATTATTCCTGTGAATGAGAAACAATATGTGAGATACTGCTGTACTTGTTCATCTTAAAAGAGACAAAAACTACGTTGAGAGGAAGCTGAACAAACTTCATGTCCTTTGCCTTCAGAGTGTCACTGTTTATTAGCTTCTTTCACATTTTCTCCCTTCTGTTAAATCCTCTCCCTGGTCTAAACATTTTTGCCTCTACTCTGGATATTAATGGCACACAGCGACTTGAATTAATGTGTCATACATTTATTCAATCATTAAGCAGCAGTATGTATGAACAAGATGGAAGGAGGTGCACTGTCTCTAATCCCACCACTCCAAGGTCACAATTATCTGTTTATCTGACTGTAATGATTTTCCTTTCAACTGTATTTCTTATTTTCTAACTTATGCTATGAATCACTATAAGGTAATGTAATTTTTTTTTCTTTATTTCTCTATTTGTATCTAAGATTTGTACCTAGGTACTCGATACTTAAGATGGCGCCATGAGAGGCGATATTGTAAACTTTTCACGGTACTTCTGCACTTGAGTACACGCGACAATAAACCTAACTTTAATTCTAACTTTAATTGCTTTACCTCAGTTCTGAGATAGTCAATTGTCGGCTTTCCCTGTCTTAGACTTAGAATAAAACGAAATCCATCAACTGAGATACTTTAATGGCCACAAAGGGTAGAATCTTCCCAGCCCGTGATGGGCAATGGCGAGCCAGATGGGAAAAGATGACGAAAGCGGAAACCTGAAATTTTTGATGTCAAGAAAATAAAGTTCCATTCTGCAACTGAGTTATGAAATGGCAAGACAAGAATCTCAATTTTGAGTGGTAAGGGAACTAATTTGGATGATATTAGTACCAAATCTCGCTTCATTGATGTGCAGCTCCCATTCTCCCACTCACTGTGTAGAAACTAGACAGCAACAATTCCCAACAATGTAACTCAGAGTGGGCACCAACAGCTCCAGCTCACCAATGACTCCTCTTAGTCTCCATTGTCACCAGCGGTCACCAAGGTCTCAGGATACGCACCATGTGGGACCCTTCAAAGGGCAATGGTTCCAAAGAAACACCCACACAGTACAGGTGGAAGATTCCTGTTATCACAGATCCTTTTGTATTGACCTGATGTGTTGACAGGTGGTTAGCTTGGATGGCTGGTTTCCTATACGAGGTAAAGCCAACGCTGAGGGTTCACCTCCCACTCTGGCTGAGGTCACCATAAAGGTCCTTCCTTTTTAACCTCACCTATCACCCAAGGCATGGATGACCTTCAGGTTAGACCATTACTCTCTAATGAGACAGCAGCCCCATTGTCTGGCATCATTTTGGTGACTTTATCATGGTGTAAAATCCTAGCCCCAAGCACTCTTGGCCACATTGTTATAAATCTGAAGAAGGGTCACTGCACCTAAAACATTAACTCCAATTTCTTCCCACAGATGATGAGTTTTTTCAGCAATTTCTGTTTTTTTTTTAAATTCTGATTTCCAGCTTCTGCTGTTCTTTTGGTTTTTCTGTTTAACCATTATAGATCAATCCTACCAATGGCTGTGAGACTCAAGCAATGTCTTGCAGCCTGGAAAGATTCACTCTAGTGGACAAGGTACCAATTGCCTTCCAAGGGCCCATAGCCTGCAAGAGGGTCAGGAGCTGCTCACTCCACAGTTTGCCCCATAAAACACCCCGCCACCATCGCATGTGCAATGCTGCCTTTCTCTGATAATTTGGGGATGGGGAGAAGTTCTCCCAATCTGTTACTGTATGAGCAACCAAAGGCCTGAGCAATAGATATCTAAACCAGGGCAATGTCAGTGTAGCAGCATCGCACTGGGCTCCTCATCAGGGGCCCCTATGTCCCAGTGTTTGGACAACGCAGTTCAAATATCAACAAGCGTGTGGCTACAACTGCTGGACATTAATTCTGCCAGACCTGCTGACGTTTTCAGCAATTTCCGTTTCTATTGGGGAAGGTGACAGGCAAGTGAGGGAAGATGTTTGAGACAATAGTGAGAGTGGTGGAGCATGAGACTCGGTGGGAGATGTGTGCAGTAGCAGAGACAGAGTGAGCGTGAGGTAGCAAAGAGAAGATGATAACGCTTAACCTCACAAACATTGGCCATCTTGCCACGGTGCTGCATATTCCTCTGGACTGTCTGCTGACCCAGTTGGCAACTCTGAACCAGGGTGGCAGGGTCCCTTTGGCAGTCCCAACGAAAGAACAGGACCCTCCTCATCACCAGTTGGTCGACCAGGTGAAGTGAAAGGTAACATGCCTCTATTCACCATCTGTGGGCAATTCTTCCAACACTGCAACCTAGAAGGGCAGCTCCTGGGTGGGAGGCCCGGGCCTAGCAACTGTATATGGTTTAAACACTGACACCCAAAACCATGTCCAAACAGGACACGGTAAAAACACAGGCAGGTCATCTCTAAGAGGCGGGTCCAAGCAATCAGATGGCATTACATGATTTCCCATGGAGTTGTTTATAAAACAAAATGTTCTCATGTCCAAAGTGATCTGTCAGTGA
>NC_063357.1:7971918-7997952 GCF_021869965.1 Rhincodon typus | reverse complement strand
TTAATGGGGATCACTGACAGATCACTTTGGACATGAGAACATTTTGTCTTATAAACAACTCCATGGGAAATCATGTAATGCCATCTGATTGCTTGGACCTGCCTCTTAGAGATGACCTGCCTGTGTTTCTACCATGTCCTGTTTGGACATGGTTTTGGGTGTCAGTGTTCATCAGTATCCATCTTCTATCCGCCTCCCACTCTCTCCCTATTTATTTCAGAACCCCCTTCCCCTCCCCCTTTTCTGAAGAAGGGTCTAGGCCCGAAACGTCAGCCTTCCTGCTCCTCTGATGTTGCTTGGCCTGCTGTGTTCATCCAGCTCTACACCCTGCCTTTCTCTCCCTTTGGGCTCTATCCTATCGTTTACTCCCTACCCCACCCACCTCCCTATTTTCTGCATATAAACTGACGTTTTCACAGCCACCATCAGTTCTGAGGAAGAGTCACCGGACCCGAAACGTTAACTGTGTTTTCTCCTCCACAGATGCTGCCAGACCTGCTGAGCTTTTCCAGCAACTTTGTCTTTGCTCCTGATTTACAGCATCCGCAGTTCTTTTAGTTTTTATTAAGGTGCCTTTTCCGTCTCACTGACTGGCCTGAATCCAGATTGACACAATGTAACACCAGGCTGTTGCATTTATACAGCTGAGCGCAATTGAGGAAACTCGGCAGAAATAAGGAACATTTTAGTCTGAAGTACAGTTAGCTGGTGCAAAATTCGTCACACATACGAACATAACAGTTGACCAGAGGAATGTTTTTTAAAATTCACTCATGGGACGTGGGTGTCACTGGATGGTTTTTGCGATTGCTTGTTGCTCTTGAAGGTTATGGTGAGTTTTTTTTTGTGAATTGATGCAGTCCATATCGTGTAAAATGTTTAATTATGTTTACCTGCTAGGAAAGCTCCAACTTCATAACTCCACCATTCGATGCATAACATGAGCATGCTTGGAATTGCCAGTCGTACAAAGAGGCCCCACTCCTGCAGGCAATCAGTGGACCATGCTCCGTAGTGAAAAAAAAAATCAATGGCGTTAATGATGTGAGTGTAGGAAACATGAGAAGAACAAGACAAATTTAGGAGCAACAGGACACTGTGTTGGTGGTGTGTGGGAGAGGGTAGAGACTAAAAAAGTGCAAAACAAATTATTAGGAATCATTTGAGGAAAGAAATATTAATGACAGATAGACTGTAACTTACCTGCCCAAGTGTTGACATATAACTTTCTCCACCGAATGTAAACAAACAGAAAAATTGCTTGGCAGTACTGAGAGACAGCATTGGCAGCTGCAGAGCCCCTAGAAAACACCAAGTCATATGTTAAAGTTCAAATGACCTCCATGTCCCGCTCCCACCCCGTCTTCCTGACCCTTACCTTGTTTCTGTCTTCTTGATTTTGGTATCAGTAGAGCAGACCCATTTTCTCCTTTTCACACCTAATATTTACACCCACTTGACATCTCAATCTCTCCTTTACTGCCATTAGCACTCCTTCTGCCTTTTGCTCTGAGAACCTTCACCATCTCCTCCAATTACTCCTCCCCCCACCCCCCCATCAACAGCATAAAAAAACATTTTCCAGCCCCTTGCACACCAGAAAAAGAGACAGATTAGACTCAAAACATTAACACTGTTTCTCTTCACACAGAAGCTGGCAGACCTGCTGAGTTTCTCTGGCACTTTCTGCTTTTATTTCAGATGTCAAGCATCTGCAGTATTTTGCTTTTGTGTAACTGGTTCCACATGCTGCTTTGGATCAAATCTTCAAACAGCTTCCACAACGTGGGTCAGTACTCCAAAACAGACACAAGTTCTATTTCTCCATGAAACAAATGCATCTACAGGGAGCTCAGTGACAATGGCACCAAGACTGTAGAAATCTCAACCACTCATCACCTCACCACCATCCCCAAATCCTCCTTCATGCAAGCTGACAAAAATAAGCTGCATTGCAGAAAGATCACAAATCAGATGACCATGTTTGTTAACTGGAATAAAACGAAAACTATTTGCTACTTACTGTACTCCCAGAGAAAATATATTCAACAACAGATAATTTATTAGGGCATTGAGAATGTTGACTAAGACACCAATGAAAACTGGTGGCATAGTAATCCCCTAGAACAAGAACAAAACAAATTAACATTATCAGGAGCTGAAGGATTCATTCAGAGCAGGTTACAGATAACTGATAAAATCAGCGACACCACTTTGAGGGAAAACATTCTTACATAACAAGAGATTAACATTTGGAAAGCACTGCCTGGTAGAGTGGTATGTACAGATTCGGTTGTGATCTTCAAAAGAGTGCTGAATGAATACTTGAAGGAGATTAGTAACTGCAGGGATATCTGGAAAGAGCCAGTGAGTGAATTACTCTTCGAAAGAGCAAGGAAAGACTCCATGTGCCAAGTGGACCAAGCTATTCTAGGCTTCTTTGGTTCTAACAGGGGAAACAACAGCACTTTAAGATACAAATGGGATGAAGGATGTGTTCTGTGTTTATGGAGATGGAAAGTTGGGTGAGTCAGTTTCTAGAGAAGCTCAATCTAACAAGTTTACACCAGTGTGGAGGAGTCTTCGGTGCAGCACAGCTCCAGTTTGGTTTCTTAATACGGTATTCATGTTATCATGCAGTTAGTAGGAAGTTAAATTTCCAATTATTCAAGTCCAACTTATGATTTGATTTATTGTTGTCGCATGTAACTAAGTACTGTGAAAAGTTTTGTTTTGCATGCAGTACAGACAGACCATAACATACAAGGACATACAGATCATAGGATGTTTAGACAGAGCGAGGCACACAAGGTCATGGCTGCTGAGGAGATGCGGAAATGCAAGATCAACATGAGATATGAAATTAGAGAGGTCCATTCAGCAGTCTAATAACTGGGGAAGAAGCTGTTTTTGAACCTGTTGGCACGTGTGTACTATGATTGTGATGTCCAAAGTTATTTACCAATAAAGAAATCTTCTAAATGATGTTAATGATTGCATTGAGTCTTTGTGCATACAAATTTCAACATCCCTGTACCCTTAGAAGTACTATGTATTCGATGAGCTTCAGGATTCTCCAAATTGCATGCAGCAATCAAACAACTAATCCCTTCTTTGGGGACATTAGTTGAAGGATAAGTATGGACCAAGGCCCCAGGAAATCTCTTGCTCTTTCCTGTGAATAGTCTATGAGATCCTTTACAGTCATCTGATCTGGGAGATTAGTCCAAGAGATAAGATCATAAAAACATAAGAAATAGAAGCAGGAATAAATCATTCAGCCCCTCAAGTCAGTCCCACCAATAAATACAATCACGGCTGATCTGCCCCAAGCCTCAACTCCTCTCCACGTCAGCTCCTCATGGCCCTCAAACCCGCAATATTTCAAAAGTCTATCCAGCTCGTCTATAAATGCTTCTAGTGATCTAGCCAGACATTTATACTCTCTGGGAGAAGAAATTCCTTCACACCTCAGTTTTAAATGAGTGTCCCCTCATTTTGTATCTCTGTTTCCATGTTTGAGAGTCCCCAATTGATAGAAACATCTTTGTAATTTCTATTCTATCAATCCCTTCAGCATATTGTAAGATTCAATAAGATTACCCCTCATTCTTCTAAACTCTAATGAATAAAGGCTTAGCCTGTTTAAGTCGCTCTTTATAAGTAAACCCCTTCATCCTAGGAATCAGCCTAGTGAATCTCTTTTAAACTGCTTCCAATGCCAATATATCCTTTTCTAAATACAGGGGCCAAAACTATACACAGTACTCCGGGTACAGCCTCACCAACATTCTGTACAATTGTCCATTTTTATATCCAAATTTTCCATTTTTAAACCAAACCTCTCACAATAAAAATCAAAATTCCATTTGCCTTCTTAATTAACTTGCTGCACCTGCAGGTCAACTTTTTGTGTTTTGTGCACAAGAACAGGGAGATCCCTTTGTACTGCACTTTGTTGGAGTCCCCTCATTTTAAATAATAACTTGCCTTTTGATTCTTGATCTCACATTTTTCTACATTAAATATTATCTCCCAATTTTTTTGCCTACTTCATCAACCTATCTATATCCCCTTACAGACTCCTCTTACTCTTATCACATGTCCTCCCAAATGTTATTCTGTAACATTAAACCCTACCTCCTCTAAGTCATTAATATAGACAGTAATATCTTAAGCCCTAGGGCTGACCCTTGTGGCACTCCACTGGTCACATCTTTTCAACCTGATAAAAAAAACCCCATTAATCCTGACTCACTGACTCCTATGAGTTAGCCAACCCTCAATCTCCAATAATGTGAGCTCCGATCTTGTGCGATAAACTTTTACATGGCACCTCATCAAGCGCATTTTGTAAATCCAAATACGTCACGCCTACCAGCTCCCCTTTATTGAATCTATTTGTTATATCGCCAAAGACCTCTGGCAAATATGCCAAATATGATTTGCCTTTCACACAGTCATGTTAATTCATTTCGATTGTGTTAAGCTTTTCTAAAAGTCCTGCTATTTCTTCCTTAGTAATGGAATCTAGCATTTTTCTGATGACAGATGTTAGGCTAATTGGCCTATAGTTTCCTGCTTTCTTTCTCCCTCCTTTCTTGAACAGGGGCATCATGTTAGAACATAAGAACCAGGAGCAGAAGTAGGCCATCTGGCCCCTTCGAGCCCGCTCTGCCATTCAATAAGATCATGGCTGATCTTTTCATGGCCTCAGTTCCACTTAACCACACTCTCACCATAAATAAAGACATAAAATGTTAGCAGGTTTTCCAATCTGCTTGAACCCTCAAAGAATCCAGAGAGTCCTGAAACATTTTGACCAATGCCTCTACTATCTCCGCTGCCACTTCCTTTAAAACCCTCGGATGCAGGCCATCAGCTTCTGGTGTCTTGTCTGCCTTCAGTCACCAAATCAAATTCAACAAAAGAAAACTTTGAAATCTATGGAGAGATGATGGCAATGGTACTGGACTAATTGGATCCACCATGCTAAAAGAGAGGGAGTTCCAGGATTTTGACTAACAATGCTGAAGGGACAGTGATATATTTCCATGTCAGGATAGTGTGCAGCTTGGTGGGGAACCTGTAGTGGGTGGTGTTAGAATGGGTGTGCTCTTGTCATAGATCATAGAATGCCTACAATGTGGAAACAGGCCATTCAGCCCATCAAGTTTACACTGCTCCTTTGAAGGGCATCCCATCCAGACCCACACCCCCTACCCTATAACCCTGAATTTCTCATGGCTAATCCTAGACACTCGCAGGTAATTTAGCACGGCCAATCCTCCTCATCTGCACATCTTTGGACTGTGGGAGGAAACCACAGCACCCAGAGGAACCCCATGCAGACATGGGGAGAATGTGCAAACTCCACACAGACAGTTGCTCAAGGGAGGAATTGAAACCTGGTCCCAAGTGTTGTGAGGCAGGAGTGATAACCACTGAGCCACCGTGCCACCCCAGAGGTCCTTCTAGATGGTAATGGTTGTGAGCTTGGGAAGTGCTGTAGAAGAAGCTTTAGTGAATTTCTGTAATTCATCATGTAGCTGGTGCACACTGCTGCTACTGAGCATCAGTGGTGGAGGGCATGGATGATTATGGATGTGGTGCCAATCAAGCGGCCTGCTTTGTCCTGGATGGTGTCAAGCTTCTTGAGTGTTATTGAAGCTGCACCCATCCAGGCAAGTAGAGTGTATTTCATCACACTCCTGACTTGTGCCTTGTAGATGGTGGACAGGTTTTTGGGAATCAGGAAATGAGTTACTTGATGGAGGATTCCTAGTCTCTGACCTGCTCTTGTAGCCACAGTTTTTATTTGGCTAGTCCTTATGGTAGACCCAAGGATATTGATAATGAGGGATTCAATAATGATGATACCATTGAATGATAAGAGGCAAAGGTCAGAATTTCTTTTGATAGAAATACCTATCACTTGTGGTTGTTGACTTGCTCGCCGAGCTGGTAAGTTTGTTTGCCGAAGTTTTGTCACCATGCTCGGTAACACCGTCAGCGCGCCTCCGCTGAAGTGTCGGTGTTCTGTCCTGCTTGCTATTTGTGTGTCTCGGTTTGATGGGGTGGGCAGCATCACTTCCAGATTTGTTTCTTAGTGGTTGGTATATAGGGTCCAGCTCTACATGTTTGTTACTGGAGTTCCAGTTTGAGTGCCAGGCCTCCAGGAATTCTTGTGCGTGTCTTTGGTTGTCTTGTCCTAAGATGGCTACATTGTCCCAGTTGAGGAAGGATACCTATACAGCGTCTTTAGAAACAATAGTTACCCAAAAATTGTAGTCTGCAATACCTACGTAACAGACCACAACAGGAAGGCACAACAAGTCCAGAGACACTAGTCACCCTACCATACATTAAGGACATATCTGAAATGACCACCAGATTACTCTGCCCCCTAGGAATCATGGTGGCCTACAAACTGACAGCTACACTTCAACAGCTACTGATGAGAATAAAGGATCCGATAACCACAACTAACAGAACCAATGTTATTCACAAGATACCATGCAAAGACTGCCAAAAACATTACATAAGGCAAACCGGAAGGAAACTAGCCATCAGGATTCATTAACACCAACTAGCTACCAAGAGACATGACCAACTATCACTCATTTCAATACACATGTACAACAGGGACTCCAATTCGACTGGGATGACATAGCCATCCTAGGACGAGCCAAGCAAAGACACGCACGAGAATTCCTGAAGGCCTGGCACTCAAACCGGAACTCCATTGGCAAACATGCAGAGCTGGATCCCATATACCAACCACTAAGAAACAAATCCGGAAGTGATGCCACCCACCCCAGCAAACCAAGACACATAAATAGCAAGTGGGACAGAACACTGACGCTTCACCAGAGGCGCACTGATGATGTTACCTAGTATGGTGATGAATCATTTGTGAACAAACTTACCAGTTCGGCGAGCAAGTCAACAACCCCATCAACAACCCAAGCTACAAATCTTCTCAAAAACCTTGGATGCCCATGAACATCGCATGCCAATTGTCAGCGTGAGCCTGGATATTATCCAGATCTTGTTGTATTTGAACGTGGACTGCTTGAGTATCTGAGGAATCACGAATGGTGCTGGACATTGTGCAATCATCAGTGAACATCCCAACTTCTGACCTTACAATGGAGGGAAGGTCATTGATGAAGCAGCTGCAGATTGGGCCCAGGACACTACCCTGAGGAACTCCTGCAGAGATGTCCTGGAGCTGAGATGACTGACCTCCAACAACCACAACCATTTTCCTATGTTCCAGGTATGATTCCAATCTGCAGAGAGTTTGTCCCTGATTTCCATTGACTTCAGTTTTGCTAGAGCTCCTTGATGCCACACTCAGTCAAATGCAGCTGAAATGTCAAGGGCTGTCACTCTCACCTCATCTCTGGAATTCAGCTCTTTTGACCATGTTTGAATGAAGGCTGTAATGAGGTTAGTGGCTGTGCGGCCCTCATCGAACCCAAACCGAGTGTCACTGAGTAGGTTATTGATGAGCAGATCGATGACATCTTCCATCACTTGACTGATGACTGAGGGTAAACTGATGGGGTTGCAAATTGGCTGCGTTAAATTTATCCTGCTTTTAGTGTACAGGACATACATGAGACATCTTCCACATTGTCAGTTTGATATCTGTGTTTTAACTATACAGGAACAACTTGGCTAGGGGAATGGCAAGTTCTGGAGCACAAGTCTTCAGTATTATTG
This sequence comes from Rhincodon typus, assembly GCF_021869965.1. NCBI lineage: Eukaryota > Metazoa > Chordata > Chondrichthyes > Orectolobiformes > Rhincodontidae > Rhincodon > Rhincodon typus. The sequence continues at coordinate 7,990,221 of NC_063357.1, read as the reverse complement.
ACAGGACGTTGTCAGGGCCTGTAGCTTTTGCAGTATCCAGTACCAATTGCAATTTCTTGATTTTACATTGAGTGAATCAAATTAGCTCAAGACTGGGTCTTGTAATGCTAGGTACCACTGCAGAAGCTGAGATGGGCCATCTACTCAGCATTTCTGTCTGAAGAATTAAGCATAAGCTTCAGCCTTATCTTTTGCACTGATGTGGTAGGTTCTTCCATCATTGATAATGGGGATATTTGTGGAACCTCCTTCCCCAGCGAGTTGTTTCAGTGTCCACCACCATTCACCACTGGATGTGGTAGGACAACAGCACTTAGATCTGAAGAATGATCACTGGACTTGAAACATTAACACTGCTTTTTCTTTACAGATGCTGCCAGACCTGCTGAGATTGTCCCTCAATTTCTGTTTTCATTTTCAGATTTCCAGCATTTCCACTTCTTTGCTTTGTTTTGCTTAGATCTGATCAGAAGGTTGTGGCATTACTTAGCTCTGTCTACCACTTGCTGCTTATGCTGCTTGACACATAAGTGTGTAGTAGCTTCACTAGGTTGACACCTCATTTTTAGGTATACCTGGTGCTGCTTCAGGCATGCCCTCCTGCATTCTCCATTGAACCAGGGTTGATCCCCTGGCTTGATGGTAATTCTAGGGTGGGGGATATTCCAAGCTATGCACTTGCAGATTGTGTTTGAGTACATCTCTTTTGTTGCTGATGACCCATAGCGCCTCATGGATGCCCAGTCTTGAGTTGGTAGATCTGTACAAAATCTATCCCATTTATCATGGTTGTAGCGTCAAATAACTCAATGAAGGGTATTCTAAATGTGAAAACGGGACTGTGTGGTGGTCGCTCATGGACAGATGCATCTGTGGAAGGCAGGTGGGTGAGGGTAAGGTCAAGCATGATTTTCCTTCTTGTGAAACCCTCACTACCTGCCCAGACCCAGTCTAGTAGCTATGCCATTAAAAATCTAGCATGCATGTTAAACATTATCTAAAATATAAAATGTAGTACTCAACATCTACCTGATTTTGAAGGTATCTGATCTCTAAATGATAAAGGAACACTGCCTGAGTGAAAAAAAAAGGAAAAATCAATTAGGAAAAGGTGGACTTACATTCACATAGAACCTGTCACAATTTCAGAATGTCTCAAAGCATTTCACAGGTAATTAAGAAATTTGGAATTGCACTCACTCTTGTATAGGAAAAGCTGTGTGCAAATTGATTGATGTAAGATCCCACAAACATTAAAGCAATGGAGGCGAGAGAATTTGTTATAGTTGACTAGAATTGGCTGAGGAAAGGTTGTTGACCCAAAACATTTTGGTCCAGATTTTCACTCTTTAGATTGGTGGCTTGAATCAGGAATTTCCTCAGCTCAGTGCACCTCATTCAGGATTTTCACCTTTTGTTTGGGATGAGAGTGTGGGGAAATTAGAAGTTCAGTTTGGTATAGGGCCCACGTGCCCCAGATTCATCCTGGAGGCTGCCATAGGGGCTGTTCAGTGTCAGGTTAATCTGTTTAAAAGGCCCACTCCAGTTGTTTTCTTTGCATGTTAAGCCATATAGCCCTAACTCCAATATCCCCTCAACATTCGACCTACTTTCCACATGCATACATTCCAACTCATGCCGTCACCCGCCCCTATTCAATATTTGCAATTATCCACAATCAAACGGAATATAGGTCTCGACCCGAAACGGCAGCCTTCCTGTTCCTCTGATGCTGCTTGGCCTGCTGTGTTCATCCAGCTCTACACCTTGTTATCTCAGATTCCCCAGCATCGGCAGTTCCTACTATCTCTATAACTTAATTCCTCATTTGTTTAATCAAGTCAAGATTATGAAGCGTTGAAAAATAACTCAGTCCTATGCCCAAACTGCATGAAGGCTCTTGCTCCAGTGAGAATGGGGTTTGTTTGAACTCAGCACTGAGTTTGGGTTGCTGCATGTTGGACTCACATTCTACATATTTTGCTCTCCACTTCCTGGTGCAAAAAAAATGATTGATCAGAAATGGGGTTTGGTATTCCAATCCGGGTCCCATTCACTATTTTTAAAGGTAAATCTGTGGAATTCTGGTCCATTAATTCTGTTTCAGAAAACAGCGTTCTACTTTTGTGGATTGCCAGCAACTATGAGAGTTTGTGTGATAATACTTTACTCACAGGGAGAGCAGGAATAAATACCAGCACATACAAATTTGTTAACCTGTTGGAGAAATAGGAAAGGTTGTTAAAAGCAGGAAAACGATTCAAGACAAAAATAAATGAACAAATACAAACTCGAAAAGGGTCATGCAATAAGTTGAAACAAGAATGAATGGCGATCTGGGAGTGGAGGGTTGCAGGTCAGTCCTACTTCGGTATTTGGTTATAATTGTGCTCAGTGGGACTTGTCAGTTCCAAGCCATGAGAAAAGTAAAAGTAAATTGGAGAAAATGGAGCTGTTGTGGCACAGGGATATTGTGAGCCAGAGGTGTAGCACAACATCACTGAACAGGTTGATGGGAAAATATCATAAATCAGAGAAAGGCTCATCCAGGGCTAAGTGAAACATACCTCTAGCTAACTATTATGTTTCTCTCACAATAAAGGATAACATTCCTTTAGCCTTCCTATTAACTTGCTGTACCTGCACACTAACCGTTTTGTGAATCATGCAGTGAAACACCTAGATCCTTCTGCATTCGGAATTCTGCAATCATTCTCAATTTATGTTCAAATTGATGAACTTTACAGTTATCGCGTATTATGTTCCTGACCCATCTGGTCCGCTACTGTCCTTTGGGGTAGGAAACTGCCATCCTTACCTGGTGTGGCCTACATGTGACTCTAGACCCACAGCAATGTGGTTAACTCTTAACTGCCCTCTAGATAATCAGGGATTGGTAATAAATGCTGATGTAACCAGTGACGTCCTCATTCTGTGAAAGAATATTAAAAAAAAGTTCCATCTGCCCAGTTGCTCACTTGCTCACTCAACCTGTGTACATTGGTCTGCAATCTATTTATCCCTCTTTAAAACATGCTTTCCTATTTTTCTTTATGCCGTCTGCAAATGTATCTGACACACCTTCATTGCCCTTGTCCATGAAAATTAACATATATTGTAAAAAGCTGAGGTCTCATAATATAGCCATGTGGGACTCTGTCTGTTATATGCTGCCGATCAGATAAAGAACAATTTAGAAATGAGAAAAGGTGCTGAGGATGCAGCCAGTTTAGGTTCTGACTCAGTCAACAGTGTCCAATGCATTGAGGTGCCAATCATGTCATTGTCTTTTAGATATCACTTCCATGCTTCGACCTCAGAGGCAAAAATTAGAATAGGGGGTTCAGGGGAAGGGTCTTGTTTATGACTTCAGTATATGACAAATGTGTGAAATTAGACCTTGAGCCCAACCTTTCCACGTGCGCCAACACACTCTGCAATTGTGCAGCTCCATCAGGAGGGTACATCATTTCAACATGTTTAATGCTGAACACCCACTTATTTTACAACAAAGCGTAAGGAGTCTTACTTGGCCACCTCAGGAGACTGCTTGAAGGCTAACAGGATATTTTCTGTGTTAACAAAGAGAGCCCAGCAGGGAAAGCAGGCGATCATAAGAATGAGGATCCCTCGTTGGAGAATCACTCCGATTTGCTTCAGGTTCTTACTGCCAAATGTCTGAAAAAAGGAAGAGAATTTAATATTTTCTATACATGCCTGTTGATGAGTTGCATGGCAAATATAAACCTTTCCGTAGAATTCCTACAGTGTGGAAGCAGAACATTGGCTCATTGAGTCCACACCAACCCTCTGAAGAGCATCCCATCCAGACCCACAACCCCCACCCACAACTTTATCCCTGGAACCCTGCATTCCCCATGACTAAACCACCTAGCCTGTACACTATGGGCAATTTAGCATGGCCAATCCACCTAACCTGCACATCTTTGGACTGTGGGAGGAAACTGGAGGAAACCCATGCAGACACAGGAAGAATGTGTAAACCGTTTCCTACTACTATAAGTAGAATTATTATATTTACCAATTGGAACTCCACATCCTCTTACTAAGATCTTGCTGACTAGTATTCTTGGGCAATGCATAAATTTCTAAGTTTCAATCTCCGAATGCAGAAGCATAAAAGACATCTGCAGATCTGAAATAATCTTTTGACATCTTAGTGTGAAAACTAAACTTAGCCTGCACCTTAGTATAAAGAGCTTACAATATTTTGATCATGTTCAATAAAGATGAGAGCTGGTAGAGTTTTTCAAAAAAATGCAAACACGGGGAGAATGTGTAAACTCCACACAGACAGTCACCTGAGGGTGGAATTGAACCCGGGTCCCTGGTGCTGTGAGGCAGCAGCGCTAACCACTGAGCCACTGCACATAAATTCAAAATGATCATGTAAAGAATGAACAGAAAGAGATTTTATCCAAATCTGTTACAACAAAATAATCTTGTCTGTTAGTTAAGGGAAGTCTTCATCGCCTATTACACTGGTGCCATGTACTTGCACTTACCTGGGATATGAGTGTGTCACAAGCTAACGACAAACCAACACCTACAGAGACACCCGATATATTGACCATCTGTATTAAGGTAAAGAAGAAAGTAGGAAGTTGAGTAATATGGGAGCAGATGCCACAAAAAAAAGCAAAATATCATTATGATCAATGTTCCCTCTAGGCTGTGCAGCTGTGCACGCGAGAGACCAGTCTGATGTCCAATGCATTGAGGTGCCAATCATGCCATTGTCTTTTAGAAATCACTTCCATGTTTAGACCTCAGAGGCAAAAATTAGAGGAAATGGTAATTTTTTTCTTTCTGATCTAACCACCAAATCTGTCCAGGTTTCTTCCTTTCTTTCTTGTAGGTACTAAACTCTATGAAGGTACAATTCACATGGGACTCAGCAGTTCTCCAGGACCCTTGTGATGATGCTGTGGCTTTAAGATGTTCTTATATCCTTTTCTTTTTAAAGAGAGGCTTTAAGACAGAGGTGTCGCGCTGTTCACTTGCAAAGCCAGTAAAGTCTGATGAAGGGTCTAGGCCCGAAACGTCAGCCTCTCTGCTCCTATGATGCTGCTTGGCCTGCTGCGTTCATCCAGCCCTGCACCTTGTTGTCTCGGATTCTCCGGCATCTGCAGCTCCTACTATCTCTGATTCAAAGTAAATAGCCTGTGGGCCTTGGTTTTGTTTTAAAATTTGGAACAATAGAAGTAGCCTTGCTGGGTGTGGCCAGCTCTCACAAACCAGGGACTATTAGTTTTTCTTTAGCTTTAAGGTTCAGCAGAAACTGCTGGAGTTTTGAAGAAGTAGAATCTTTGTTTTCCTTCTCTCGGCTACAGCTAGAAGCTGAGAGTTTTTCCCTCTGCTGTTGGGTTACCTGTGAGACAAATCTATTTTCTGAATTTGTCTCTTTGGCAAGGGTTGTGATTAATGGATGTTACTGTATTAGAACAGTTACTTAATTGTAGTTACTGTATCTATTATTCTGGTAAGTTTTCCAATAGGGTTGTTATTCTAAGTTCTTCTGTCTTTTGTTGTATTTTAACTGTAATGTTTGAATAAATTGTGTTTTGCTTTATGTTGAGTAGTTTGACCAATTGAATTGCATCTGGAACACAGCACTTTATATTTGACTTTAAAATAAGGAAAAGTTACAGTCTAGGCTACCTTTTTAAACTATTTTGAGGTGGTCTGGTCCGGTCCATAACAGTCTCTGTAAATGACCAACCTTCATTCATGCTTCCAGATAATGCTAACAAGAACAAAATCTTGCATTTATGTAGCAACTTCCACATAGGAAAAAAACAATGGGCTTCACACAAGTGGGAGTAAAATGAAGACTGAGCCAAAGGAGGAGTTATCCAATAGGATAACTTGAAGTTTGTTCAAAGAGATGCATTTTAGGGAGGACTTTAAAGAGGAAGAGAGTGGAGAGGCACAATGGAAAGTTCAAAAGGTGAAACAGGGATTACATATGTTGGATGACCATTTGACAATTAAGAAGGAGGCGATGGCCTAGTGGTATTATCGCTAGACTGTTAATCCAGTGACCCAGATAATATCCTGGGGACCCAGGTTTGAATCCTGACATGGCAGAGAATGGCATTTGAATTCAATAGGGGGGAAAAAAAAAGAAAATCTGGAATTCAGAGTCTAATGATAACCATTAATCCATTGTCAAGGAAAAACCCATCCGGTTCATAAATATCCTTTAGGAAAAGAAACTACCATCCTTACCCTGTCTGGCCTACATATGACTCCAGACCTTTAACTCTTATTTGCAATTAGGGATAGGGAGTAAACGCTGCCAGGCCAGCGATGCCCTCATCCCGTGAATGAATGAAAAAAGCAAATCAATCTTTGCCCCTATCATCATCCACATTATAAACAGATTACAGGTCAGGATGACTACTCCTTTTCTCCTTACAAAAGAATAACTCATTCCTTTGAATTGCAGTAATTCATCAACCTGTGGCCAAGTACTACACAGTGATGTTATTTAAGATGAATTCATGTAGTCATCAAATATGAATTAATTGAAAAATAAACCAGTTCACTTTATGAATAAACTTACTGCTGTAGCAAGTGTAACTGCATCCAATTCTATTTTTCCTAAGTGCCCACAAAATATGGTGCTGACAGCACTTGTGAGAAATATCATCAGCTGACTCAAAAACTGTTAACAAAGGAAATTTGAGTTAAACCAAGGAATACCTTCACTGAAAACAATCATTGTCACGGTGCAGCTAAATAGGTGTGTTACCTCACTTAAGGTTAATAGAACACTTAAACCTTGTTCAATCAAAAGTGATTAAGCTTTTAACAGAATAATAAATCGTAATAAATAGCCTGTCTGGCCCTGAAAAAGATAGTTTCACAAATGTGGAACCTCATTCATTTAAAAGAAAGCTGTGATTCTAGATCCATCAAAGATAAACATTTAAATAGTTTTCTGTACTTGTTAATGTATTTCTCTTAATCCCATGTGAATAACCCAACCTTTATTTTACTCCTGTGAAATGATTTAGATGTAACTTTTATTTCCCATTTGCTTCAGTGTGCTATTCTGTCTGTAAGGATTCTTCCCTCTGATTGGTTGAATAGTTTTTCTGCTCCTTATCCTGCTTCAGATCCTTCGTAGAGAGAGCTGAATCTAAGCTGGCATAGGAAGACAAGAAAACTGCACTGATAGGCCAAGCAATTGCCTTGGGAAGTGACACATAGGATGATATGTCACCTAGGCAAAATCTATTCCTCCACCACTCACATCTATTGTTAAACCAAATAAACTACTTGTGAATGACATTAGAACATATTGGTAAAATGTGTTGTGTTAAATTGATAATAGTATGTGAGAGGAACCCATAGACATTTAGAGAACAGAATGGGGACACCATTTTGTCCACTGTATACATGCTGATCAACAATAATCTGACTACACAAATCCCATTTTCTAGCTCAGGACTACTTCAACACAAGTGAATCTCCAAATACTGCCTAAATTTCTGGTTCAAATACCATTTGGGGCAGTGAATTCCAGACACCCATCATCCTCTGAGTGAAAGAAAATCTCCTCAAACTCCTCTTAGCCTTCTACCTCTCACCTAAAATCTATGCTCCTTGGTTATTGACACCTCTACTAAGGGAAAAAAGCACCTGCCTGTCCACCTTATCTATGCCCCTCATAATCTTATATACCTCTATCAAGTTCCCTCTAAATCTTGCTGCTCCAAGGAAACAACCACAGCCTTTTCAATCTTGCCTCATAGCTCAGTCCTTCCAACCTAGACAGCATCCTATAAAATCTTGTCTGCACTCTCTCTAGTGCAATCATATCCTTCCTGCAGTGTGGTGACTAGAACTGTACATCGTAGCCCAGTTGTGGCCCATTTTACACAGTTCTAGTATAATCTCCTTGCTTTGTATTTATGCCTTGGCTAACACAAACAAGTATTCCATTTGCTTTCTTAACTACTTTATCTACCTGCCCTGCTACCTCCAGGGGTCTGTGGATATGTACGCCAAGGGCCCTTTGAACTTCAGTACTTTCCAGGGTCGTACCATTCGTTGTGAAATCCCTCACCTTGTTAGTTGTCCTCAAGTGCATGACCTCAAACTTTTTTGGATCAAATTCCATTTTCTATCGGTCTGCACAGCTGACTACTCCATTGATATGCTCCAGCAGTTTATTGCTATCCTCCACACTCTTTACTACCGTATCAATTTTCATGCCACCCTCAAACTTCTTAATCATGTTTCTTACATTTAAGTCCAACCATAAACTGCAAGGGTTCTAGTCTTGAAACTTGTGGAACCCCTTTCGAAACAAACTTCCAGTCATGGTAACATCCCTCTACCATCATCCTCTACCCTCTGCCTCTTAGGCAATTTTGGATCCAATGTGTCATTTTGCCTAGGATCCCATTGGCTTTTACTTTCTTGACCAGTTGACCATGAGGAGCCTTATCAAACGTTTTAGTAAAGTAAATGTAGACCACATCCTCATCAATACTCTGGTCACCTCCTCAAACCAGGAATGTTGATGATGGAAATGCATTTGATGACCCTTCGGAAACATGTCACATTATCTGACTTCGTCTATAGGTTAAGCACATTTTCCCAGATGGTTGGTGTTCTCAAACTACTTAACTCTTATATACTGAGCTTCAATGAATAGCAGAGTTTTGTTAAAAATCTTAATATTTGGCATGCTAATGAGAATTTAACATTGTTTGAATCTCACACCTGCTAAAACAATCAACATTTGAACACATTACTAGAAAAAAAATCCCACTTACCTGCTTAAATCAATCAATTACTTTAGACAATAGACAACTTTACTCTAAGGCTGAATATCACCAGGAATCAGCTAAATGCCGTTTATGGTGAATTTCATGGATGATTTCTTTTCACAAGCCCTAGTGGGTTTTCCTCATGGTATCTTCCTAAACTTGTCTCATTACTTATTAACTACACCCCAATAGAATCCCTACACCTGCATTTCCCCATGATCTGTTTTGGGGCCACTGCTGTTTGTCATTTTTATAAATGACCTGGATGAGGGCGTAGAAGGATGGGTTAGTAAATTTGCGGATGATACCAAAGTCGGTGGAGTTGTGGATAGTGCGGAAGGATGTTGCAGGTTACAGAGGGACATAGATAAGCTGCAGAGCTGGGCTAAGAGGTGGCAAATGGAGTTTAATGCGGAAACGTGTGAGGTGATTCACTTTGGAAGGAGTAACAGGAATACAGAGTACTGGGCTAAGGTAAGATTCTTGGTAGTGTGGATGAGCAGAAAGATCTCGGTGTCCATGTGCATAGATCACTGAAAGTTGCCACCCATGTTGATAGCGCTGTTAAGAAGGCATACAGTATGTTAGGTTTTATTGGTAGAGGGATTGAGTTTCGGAGCCATGAGGTCATGTTGCAGCTGTACAAAACTCTGGTGCGGCCGCACTTGGAGTATTGCGTACAGTTCTGGTCACCGCATTATAGGAAGGAGTGGAGGCATTGGAAAGGGTGCAGAGGAGATTTACCAGGATGTTGCCTGGTATGGAGGGAAGGTCTTATGAGGAAAGGCTGAGGGTTTTGAGGCTGTTTTCGTTAGAGAGAAGAAGGTTAAGAGGTGACTTGATAGAGACATACAAGATGATCAGAGGATTAGATAGGGTGGACAGTGGGAGCCTTTTTCCTCGGATGGTGATGGCTAGCACGAGGGGACATAGCTTTAAATTGAGGGGTGATAGATATAGGACAGATGTCAGAGGTAGGTTCTTTACTCAGAGAGTAGTAAGGGCGTGGAATGCCCTGCCTGCAAAAATAGTAGACTCGCCCACTTTAAGGGCATTTAAATGGTCATTGGATAAATATATGGATGATAACGGAATAGTTTAGGTTAGATGGGCTTCAGATTGGTTTCACAGGTCGGCGCAACATCGAGGGCCGAAGGGCCTGTACTGCGCTGTAATGTTCTATGTTCTATGTTCTATGTCTAACCCACCTAACCTACACATCCCTGGACACATGGATAATTTAGTATAGCTGATCCACCTACCCTGCAATCTTTGGACTATGGGAAAAACCCAGAGCAAACCCTCACTATTCAATACTTGTTTGGAAAATGGGACAATTTGTTCTCAATGTCAGGGATCCCTTTACTGGCAAACCTCGTGATTCTTTCAACTTTCACACTATTGCCAGGGGGATCAATGGCTGGGAAAGTGCCACCCAATGCTTTATTCTCAAGTGTAAGAAAGATGGTTTCCACTACTACAACCCTTATTATTGATAAAATACACTGATCCCTAAAAAATATCCAAAAACTGGGACACTTTGCTAATTTTGCACAAGATGATGTTTGCTGTCTATGTATATGTTTCCTGTGAAGACACAAGAGTTTCTAAGCTGAAATTGACACACAAAGCTTGCGAAATAGAAGAAACTATTCAAAATGTCATCGTCATCTTTAAACAGTTTAAATGGAGAATGAGTTGCATACAGAAAAGTTGTATCACATTTGGATCACAATTTGAAGTTCTCATTGATGAAGTCTTGCTTTATTTCAGTTTGCAGAGTTTCTTAAATATTATTTTAAAATTTAACACCAACGAAGAACAGTCCAGTTTGCTCATGTTACAAAAACATTACTAGAATCTGGATGCCAGTGCACACATTTTGTGTGTATCTGCCTGAACAGGGGTCAATGCAAGGATAAGCAAAAAAAAGCAGAGAACTGCAGATGCTGGAGATCTGAAACAAAAGCAAAAATTGCTGGAGAAACTCAGTAGATCTGGCAGCATCTGTGGAGAAAACTTTCGGGTCCAGTGACCCTTCTTCAGAACTGTTTTTTGTTTCACAGATGCTGCCAGACCTGTTGAGTTTCTCCAGTAATTTCTGTTTATTGGATCAATGCAAGGATGCTGGTATAACCGAGCAATGTCCCTAGTGGGAGGCAATGGCTTAGTGGTATTATTGTTGGACTGTCAATCCAGAGACCCAGATAATATTCTGGTGATCCGGGTTCGAATCCTGCCACGGCAGATGGTGGAATTTGAGTTCAACAAAATATCTGGAATTAACAGTCTAATGGTGACCGTGAAACCATTGTCAATTGTTGGAAAAATCCATCTGGTTCACTAATGCCCTTTAGGGAAGGAAACTGCCAGCCTTACCTGGTCTGGCCTACATGTGACTCCAGACCCACAGCAATGTGGTTGACTCTTAACTGCCTTCTGGGCAATTAGGGATGGACAATAAATGCTGCCTAATCAGTGACACCCTCATCCCATGAATGAATAAAGGAAAAAATAATGGAGTACAAGGCACACAAATGTGGAGCTATCTAATTGCAAAAAAATGCAGCTATTTAGAGACTTTCATAGAATGCGAACTGCCCTCTCCTGGATTAAGATGAAGGGAGGGATTGAGTGAGATTGAAAGTGAGTGGCATGGCTATTAGTGCTGGCACAGGTGGGGGTGAGATGCTGAAGTGTTTTGACAGAGTGAGTTGGCAATACAGATGGCATGTAGCATTTGTGGTGTGGGAGATTGTGGGGGGGAATGAGAGTGAGTGAGGGAAGAAGTTACAGGCAGTAGTGAGGGTGGCAATGCACGAGCGTTGGTGACAGAGTGAGTGTGAGTCAGCAGAGAGAAGAGTGTGGCACTTAAGCTGGTGGAACAGGAAACGTCATTAACCTTCTTGCGGCACTGCGGGCTGATTTTTCCTGACGGCACAGGCCCAGGTGGCAACCAGGCTGGTGGGATCTGTTGTTGTGGCCTGTTCTGCCAGGCCTCTGGGAAGAGGATGTGTCTCTTCAGCCCTACCCCCTCCACCTGGACCTCCAGGTTCCTGACGGAGAATTATGGCACTACCCTCCATTTCTCCAACATCATCAGAATCTGTCTGTGACTGGGCAGGGCAGCTTCAGAATGCCAGTCCTTGTCCAGCGATGGGCCTGGAGTTGGACATGCAGATTTCCGGAGGTGGGGTAGGTACTTAGTGAGGCATGTTTGGCAAGGTACAGCGAGAAGTCTTGTTGTGCCTTGCCATGCCAAACCCTCCAAAAAGCAAGGTGCAATTTGCATTTAGCTAAGAAAAGGTAAGCCTTAGCCCATAGTTATTATTTAAAACCCTTTATTACTATATTCAGGATGTACAAATAAACCTGTCACAATCATCAGATTGCCATTAATTAATGTTAATCATTAGCATTCTAACTTTTCTTGGTACAAGAATATTGTACTAAACAAAAGCAAACAAAGTCAAATTATTCAAAAGCAAGAGACCATGGTACATAAGAGTAGGAGTAGGCCATTCAGCCCATTGAGTCTGCTCCGTTATTCAATGAAATCATGGCTGACCTGACAAGCTTCAACTCCACGTTCCTGCCTTTCTCCAATAATCTTTGATTCCCAATACTGATTAAAAAAACTGTCTATCTCAGCCTTGAAAGTACATAATGAATCATGCTGCTTGGCCTGCTGTGTTCATCCAGCTCTACACCTTGTTATCTCAAGGTCAACAGCCCACTGTGGTAAAGAGTTCAAATAGTAAGCAGCTACAATTGATGTGAAGAAAAGCCCCTGCCAATAACTTTGAAGTAGGGTCTTCAGCTATTCTGGGAAATGAGGAAGGTTACTCTTTAATCTAAAGATTTTCAAGTCAGTGACCTGAAATGGACATGCACCTTAAGTACGGTTAATCGTCAACTGTAGAATTGAAGCCATTGCCAACAAATGTATCAGCATTTTGAGTTATAAATGTCCATTTACTCTTTCATAATGTCATATTTAATGTTTGGAGTGACTTCATTCTTGTTAGATATTTGCATATATGACTCAGTGCATTATGCCTTTCTGTGAAGTAAGAAATCAGCAAAAATTTAATTTTAAGAACTGACCCTTCCACTGAAGAGATCATCGGAGAGACCTGTATTCCAAGTTTTAACCCACACAACAATGGGTTAAGGAAAATACATACAAATTGTCTTGTCAAAACAATGATATTTACAATACTGCAGTTATTTAGAAAAGAGAAAATTAATTCCTAATTTATTTTGTTCACTGTATAATAAGCATATGGCATCCAGAAGACGTCCTTTTCCATATTTGTATTTCATTACCCTGTAATCACAACATAAGTAACATCAACAACTATTAAACCTTTCTAACATTGACATGACCCGTTAGAAAGGTGCTGATTTTTTACATCCACTCCAATGCTTCAGAGATTTTAATTTATAACAGGATACTTTGTTTGTTTCTTTCTACTCCACTCTACCAGGATAATAATTTCCACTCCATTGCAATTGAGGTAAATGCTTACTGTTATAACCTTTAGACAGAAAGAGTTCTTCTTTTATGTAAAAGCATGGTTACTTTCATAATTGCTACAAATTTGAAGAGAAAACAAAATTTAAATGAAAGCAGAATGTAGACACTGACAGTGAATGAGTTATCCAGTAATGTATGATACTTGTTCTTGCAAAGTAGCTGCACTGTCAAGTTTGTGATCATTATGAAATGCTAATTTCCCTGAAATGTTGGTGACAGTTTAATAGAAATTGCTGTTGACCTTGTGTTGATTGTACTAAATGGAGAGTTAGGTGGGGAATTTCAGAATATTGATCTTATGAATGCAGGGAGGTTTTAAGGAGCCCAAACTGTGTCAGAGAGAACACAGCCGCTGCACTGCATTTGTAAGCACAGTGTTCCTAATGTTAATGCAGTTAAAAAAACTGGTCATTGGAAACTTTACGTGCTGATGTCAGAAGATTTTGAAATGTGCTGTTCAAACATATCAACAGATAGTTGAATTTCCTGAAACTGGATTTGAAGTTTTAGTTAGTCGTGGCCAATAAAACAGATGGAAAACAACGCAAGAAAGTCACTTTATAAACTTCTTTCATGGAACGTGTGCATTGCTGGCCAAGCATTTGTTGCCAATCCTCAACTTCTCACAAGAAGTTGGTGGCAAGCTGCCTTCTCGAACCACTGCAGTCCATGAGGTGTAGGTAGACCCACAGTGCTGTTAGGAAGAGACTTCCAGGATTTTGACACAGTAATAATGAGTGAATGGTGACATAGTTTGAAGTCAGGATGTGGCTTGGAGTTGTGGGGTCTTGGCAGGAGAGATTAAAACATGGAGAGGCAACACTGAACTCAAACTGGTTTCTTCTGGGAAACATGCACACACACATAGACACACAGACATACACTGGCACCCCTGCCGCCCACACACTCACACACACACGTACAATTACATTCCTGCCTCCTAAATCAATATGGTACATGAGGTTCAAAATTCCATATAACTTATAGACATCTTCTGTTTTCTATATATTTACAAACCTAACTACAACTCAGGTTTTCCATTTCTAAGCAGATCCATCCTTTCTTGACTCAAACTTTCATCTGGGCAAGTATTTCATCACAATCCTGACTTGTGTTTTGTAGATGGTGGATATAGGCTTCGCCAAGTTAAGAGGTGAATTACTCACTGAAGAATTCCCAGCCCCATGCTTACACTCTATAAATAGTTCCATCTGCTTCCTAACTTCCCTGAAGCGAGTAGCCCTCATGCAATAGTGTGGATGTCCTTAAGTTACAATACAATTATTGCATCTTACTAAGTGATGGTGCAACAGTAAAATTACAGCAGCTTGTGATCCCTCATTCAGAAGTTTCACAACCATTCTAACTTTCACTTTGATGCCCAGAAGTGGTTTTGCCCTGATAACTACTTGACCATTATATATCATGAATGTTGCCTGCCACTTGTTGTGCAAATTTCAATTACGTGGATATTTGTTGAGTCAACATGATTCGGGAGACCTTTAAAAATGCAGGTCATGTCCTGATTCTGAGATTAAAGCACCTATTCACAGCATTTCTGGTTTTCAATGGAACCTTTTAAAGGTGTGCGCTGGTTTCTGGTATGCATCCACTCCCTGTCATCCCAATCTGGCTGGTGCCATTGCAGGGTAAACATATCCTGGTCCTCTACCATTTTCATGGAGTCAAGCGGTTTTGCAAAGAGATGTGGTGCTATGCACCTAAGAGGCGTCATTAACCACAATCTGCATGGGGGAATGTTTTGAAAGCTAAGTTCCAAAGGTTTGCCCCCATGCCAACTTATGGCACTACAATACTCATCATTTACTAAACACTGTATGGACACAATAGAATCATATCACTCATTTGTTCATGACTTTCTACTTTCTTGAAAAAGGCTATTCCCTATGAGCCAATAAAAGTGCCAATCATCTGGACACTTTTGGATGGGGAGGCAATGGCCTAGTGGTATTATTGCTGGGCTATTAATCCAGAGACTCAGATAATGTTCTGGGGACCTTGGTTCAAATCCTGCCATGGCAGATGGTGAAATTTCAATTCAATAAATATCTGGAGCTAAGAGTCTAATGATGACCATGAATCCATTGCCAATTGTCGGAAAAACCCATCTGGTTCACTAATGTCCTTTAGGGAAGGAAACTGCCATCCTTACCTGGTCTGGCCTACATGTGACTCCAGACCCACAGCAATGTGGTTGACTCTGGACTGCCCTCTGGGCAATTAGGGATGGTCAATAAATGCTGCCTAATCAGTGACACCCTCATCCCATGAAAGAATAAAGCACTCGTAATAGAAACTGCTAGCACTTGAAACATCTAAACACTGCGTAAATAATATTGTATAATTGACAGCATAGACTGGAGAATCAGAACTGTTAATCAAGCAAAGTCCTCCCTAGAGCTCAGGCATTCCAACACACTATCGGATTTCTGGGGTCTCAGAAAAGCCTCAATCATCATTCTTGGCTGGGAGCCCGGACATAGCATGACATGGGATATTAAGGAGTGTAAGATATGCATTGAGAGAGTGTGTGGAGGGAGTCTAGTTAGTTTATTACTTTACTTTATTGCTCTTCATTGAAGAGAGGCTTCGTAGAATTGTTATTGTTCAGAAGGAGGCCATTCAGCCTGTAGTGTCTGTGCCTGCCGTTAGAGTGAGCAATTCACCTGTCCAATTCTCCTGCCAGTTCCCTGTAACCCTGTATATTGTTTCTGTTATCATCTTATGCCCTCTTGTTTACCTGAACTGAACCTGCCTCCACCACATGTCCAAGCAATATATTCCATTTTTTCATTAACAACAATAGAAAATGTCAGAATACTCAAAAGGTCAAGCAGCAAATGTGGAGCGAGGAACAGAGTTAGCATTTCAAGTCTGATGGATCTTCTTCAGAGCTGTTCATTCACTCTGGACTTGAAATGTTAACTCTGTTTGTCTCTTCACAAATGCTGCCAGACCTGCTGAGTTCTCCAGCATTCTCTGTGTTTGTTTCAGATTTCCAGCATTTGCAGTATTTTGGTTTTATTAAAAGAGTTAGAGAGACCAATTTACAGTCAGTTCTGCTATAACATGTACTCCACCAACGCAAATTGGTTATAACGTGACTGATGAATAGGGCAACACTATTTCTAAAATGTGAACTTGTGTTGGCGATAATGCGATTCCATTGGTGCACGGAGGAGTATATGTCAACGTCATATGATTGTTTCACTGGCTTCGCCCTGAGCATGCCCTATTTTAGTGCCGAAAGTCTCCACACCGGCATCACACGATCATTTCGAGGGTTTTAAGGTATCAAAGGATCAAAGGACTGTACTGCTGGGTGCCAATGCCAATGGGGACTTAAAGTCTAAGCCTGTGGTGGTGTACCACTCTGCCAACCCACGAACATTGAAAGGTCACCTTAAGTCCACTCTAGGTGCTTACTTTAGGTCAAGCAAAAGAGGTCGGATGATGAGGCAATTTTTTTCTGACCTTACTGTTGATGTTTTGGAAGATGTTTTTGGAAAGTATTTCCAGAAAAAAAAATTGGATTTCAAGATTCTCCTCATCCTGGGTAATGCACCAAGCCATCCTCCTACCATTGTGAGCTTTCTGAAAACATGAAGATGCTATTTCTACCCCCAAACACAACCTCTCTCCTTCAACCCATGGACCAGGGTGTAATAGCAGCTTTTAAAGCTTATATTTAAGGTGCACATTTAACAGGCTGCTTACAGTCACTGAGGGGGATAAGGACAGTGTTCTTCAATTCTGGAAGAGCTTTAACATCAAGAATGCTATTGACATTATCGTGGAGGCTTAGGGTGATGTCAGTAAGGTCTGCTTGTATGCAGTTTGGCAAAAGCTTCTCCCAGATTTTATTCATGATTTTAATGGCTTTCATCTGTCAGAGGAGCTCCCAAGAATCAAAGAACATTGTGTTGATCTTGCAAAGCAAGTTGGATTTGAAGAACCGGAGAGTGAGGATGTTGAAGAGCTGCTTGAGTCACATTGTGAAGACCTCTCTACAGCTGATCTACAACAACTTGTCACTGAGGAGGAAGTGGAAGCTGGAGATGAAGAAGATGAAGTCCAGGATGCAGCATTATGGGAGCTCTCCACTTCTGTTTTGTCTTCTATCCTGAAGGAAATTCACAAGCAGTTGCAGCTCTTAGAGGACAACGATTACATTGCAGAATGTAGCAGGGTAGCAGTTCATGGAATAAGATCTTATTTGGCACCCTATGAACAGCTTCTTCATGAAAGAAGGAAAAGGGCAAACCAGCAAAAACTGGATGTCTTTTTTAAGCCAACTCCCCAAGAAACAGTCAGAAGACAATGAACCACAGCCATCCACTTGTGGATTAACTATTTTTTGCCTGAATCCTGCAACTACAACAGCACCTGAAGGTGATGATGACCCTCAGCCCTTGCATTAACAACAAAGCAACCTCAAAACCTCCTCCCGTCAAGTCATCTTGACATTTTTTCATGGTAAATTGTTAAATTTACTTTTATTCCATTATTAGACATGAATTGCACATTTATTCAAACTGTGCTATCCTTGGTGTTAGGCTTTTGAGTGCTTGTTGAGCGATTTTGATTGGTATTTTTTGGTGGTCTGCCCCAAACCTGCTTTTCCCATAGACCCCGTTATTTCGAAGGCGTGATTTTCTATAACACGATGTTGCACAGGAACACAACTATCACATTATAGCAGAACCGACTGGTAACGGAAAAAGAGCTAGAGAAACATGTCAAACAGATTTTAAACCGAGGACAGAGGCTGGGAAAGTGGATAAGTACGGTTTATCTGGATTTAGTGGAGGATTGAACAAAATAAGGATTGTAAGAGTGCGTCAGTTGCATGTCAAAAGGGAGGATGAGGCATGGCAGGAGGTCATGAGATAAATTTAGAGATACGACATGGGCCCATAGAGCTGCAAATGACAA
>NC_063357.1:7942213-7971418 GCF_021869965.1 Rhincodon typus | reverse complement strand
CCCCATCATGTCCATTCTCTCACCTCCCCCACACCCCCCACCTCCATCCTTCCATTCTCTCAGCGTCTCTCATATTGCCAGCTAGTACAGTGACAAAATTTCGAGTGCAGATTTATTTTTAAATAAATCTCAGCCCCTGATGCATGTGCCAGCATCTCCCTAGACCGTACTACATATGCTCCTCAGTCTCAGAAAGCGCAGCCTTCAAAAATACATTAGTATTGTTAACAAAGTTACCAACTCTCCAAGATAACCCTGCAATCTCTGGGAGGAAACGCTTTATCTCCCTGACACTGCTGTGAGAAAGACTCAGGAGAAAGTCTTTGGAACAGTTCAAAAAAACTATTTTAATTTTCACAGAGTCATACAGCACGGAATCAGACCCTTCAGCATTGATCCCAAACTAACCCCACTTACATGTGTTTGGCCCATATCCCTCCAAACCTTTCCTATTCATGTACTTATCCAAATGTCTTTTAAATGTTGAAACTGTACCTGCATCTAACACTTCCTCTGGCAGCTCATTCTACACACAAACCACTCTCAATGTAAAAAAGTTACCCCTCATGACCTTTCTAAACCTTTCTCTTCTCGTCTAAAAAATATGCCTCCTAGTTTTCCCTTACCTTAGGGGAAAAGACCTTTGCTATTCACCTTAGGTATATCCCTCATGATTTTCTAACCTTTACAAGGTCACCTCTCAGACCTCAACAGTCCAGTGAAGAAAAGGTCCCAGCATATCCAGCCTATCCCTGCAACTCAAACCCTCCATTTCTGGCAACATTCTGGTAAATCTCCAGTTCAATAATATCTTTCCTTTGTTTGAATATTTTTATCTATCAGTTATAAAGGTGTGGTAGTTGAGGAAGTAGGGAGGCAGGACATTCGAAAATTTATCCAGCAATATGAGCAACTAATTATGACTCAATTATACATGCTTTAAAATATATTCCATCATTCTGAATGCTTGAGTAAGTGGAAAAAAGAAACTGGATTTTAACTTTTGCTGAGCTAAAAAATTATTTCAGATTTTTGTTGAAACTTAACTTTATTCTATCCCTTCAAATCATTGGATAATGAAATAGCTCGGGGCATTTGGAGACTTGGTGCGAGAGAATCAAATGTTATAGAACCCAAACCAGGTTCATAAGAGTTAAACTCTCTGATTCAATTGAATGATAGAACAGGCACAAGGGGCTGAATGGCCTGCACCTTATACCTTTCTGCTGCCTGCCAAAACTGAAGAAAAGAAGGATAAAAGTAGAATTGGGTCCAGTGAGATAGAGTAGACCATTATTGAGTAGACCATCTCTGAAGAAAGCACAGATCAAACTAAAGTTGCATTTGGAAAATGTCTGAATTTGTAGTTTGCACAATTGGAACACTATTGCATTCCCTTATGTGGGGGTAGGGGGGGAAATGTGGTGGGAGGAAGAGAAACTACCAACAAATCATTTCATTGGCAACATTGCCCGCACAATTGGAATACTTTCTTTCTCTCGAGAAGCGGAGAGCATTATTATTTTAAATAATGTTTCTGAAAGGCAAACTTACCACTGGCCCGGCCAATTGGAAAAGGTCTTTTACTTCCTTCCAAAAATCGATAGGGACCAAACTTCTAATCTTCCTCAGCAGGAGAGTTTGAGCAACATCATTGAAGACCCCTTGCATTGAGTCGGTCATTCTTCCAATCTCTGTCCTCGGCGAAGAAATAACACATATCAGTTGCTTGTGATACGAGATATAGTTACGGTCTTTAAATACATTTCTATGCATGTCTGCACCTCTGACATGGCTCGGATGACTCACCAACAGCTCCTTATACTGAAAGGGCCTATACAACTTGTTAGCTCCTTCCTTCACAGCTTGCTGCTTGCTATGGGGGTTAGTCCATATTGCAATCATCAAATAGCAATTACAACAGTAATAAATTCTATAGCAGTTGATAACATTTAACTAATAGTGTTTGCTTGATGTTCTAATCTCGTTGGCTTGTGGCCAGTCACTCATTCCAGAGGGAGTGGAGGGGTTTAGGCCTTTTATCAATGTCACTGAAATGTGTGTTCCAGACTGATAAACAACATGGTTTTAGCATTTCATGTTCCTGACACATTCCTGTGGTTTGTTTATGAGGTTTTCCACCTGAAGCACACCAAGTCTGTTTATATCCCTGCCATACTGTAGTAATATTAAACCCCAGCTTTAATTTCGAAAGAACTCGCACTGTAGATTATATCTCTTCTGAATTGATTGTATACATATGTGATCAGCATGTTTATAGAAGCATTGTAGTCACAGCAGGAGGCCGTTTGGCCCATTCATTCTCGTTCCAACTGTTTCAAATATTACACATCACTGGGAGAACGGGCTGGAAATCAAGTCCCTCTATTTCCAGAGCCATAAAGATTTTTAAAAAGTATTATGAATTCTCTGATTTTCCTGACTTTCAGATCCAAGCACATAGAAGCCAACTGTACTTGTTAGGAATTACTATTCATTACAAATAAGTAGACTCTAGCTACAGGTGAACGGTTGCCATATAACACTACTAATTAAAACTCTAACTCTCTTACAACCTCCCTCTCTATACGCAAATATAGATGCAGACAAGAAACAAAAAACGTAGGTGTTATGGGCAGTGGAAAAGAAGAAACTGGGAAGACAGTTCAGCGGTCCCTGATTAGCTGAGCTGATCCTGGTACTGATAAGAATGCTGCCTCTCAATCTTCCTTCTCCAGATGCTTTCATGTGTTCACTTAGGCCAGTGTCCTTCTAAAGAGAATCGGATAAACAGTCGAAGAGCAGGAAAGAAACACACGGATACGGGCTAAGTGGGACTAATTGTTTCTGCTTGTACAAAGACTACCTTTTTATTTCTGTATTTTTGGTTGTGGGACTGAAATTGGAAAAGTACCGTTTTAAAATCCAAACATTGTTGAGAGATTGCTGCACATTTTAGAAATCAAGTAACCTGGCACATTTTGTAAGAGATAGTAGGAACTGCAGATGCTGGAGAATCCGAGACAACAAGGTGCAGGGCTGGATGAACACAGCAGGCCAAGCAGCATCATAGGAGCAGAGAGGCTGACGTTTCGGGCCTAGACCCTTCATCAGAAAAGGGGGAGGGGAAGGGGGTTTTGAAATAAATAGGGAGAGAGTGGGAGGCGGATAGAAGAGGGATAGAGGAGAGGATAGGTGGAGAGGAAACAAACAGGTCGAAGAGGCGGGGATGGGGCCAGGAAAGGTGAGTGTAGGTAGGGAGTTAGGAAGGGGATAGGTCAGTCCAGGGAGGACGGACAGGTCAAGGGGGCGGGATGAGGTTGGTCGGTAGGAGATGGAGGTGCGGCTTGGGGTGGGAGGAGGGGATAGGTGGGAGGAAGAACAGGTTAGGGAGGCAGGGACGAGTTGGACTGGTTTTGGGATGCGGTGGGGGGAGGGGAGATTTTGAAACTTGTGAAATCCACATTGATACCATTGGGCTGCAGGGTTCCCAAGCGGAATATGAGTTGCTGTTCCTGCAACCTTCGGGTGGCATCGTTGTGGCACTGCAGGAGGCCCAGGATGGACACGTCGTCTGAGGAATGGGAGGGGGAGTTGAAATGGTTCGCGACTGGGAGGTGCAGTTGTTTGTTGCGAACCGAGCGTAAGTGTTCTGCAAAGCGGTCCCCGAGTAAAGCTATGTAAACAACGCCATTTTGTAAGCGTTGTTTACATAGCTATGAGTTTTGTTTTTATTTCAGTTTTCCAGTATCTGCAGTGTTTTGCTTTTATTGGAGCACAGGCCTCTGGATTACGAGCCCAGTGATAATACCATGACGACAACTACTCCCCTTATTCTATTGTTTGCTTGTGGGTTCCTGGATAGTGGGTGATTATCAGTTAAGGGCATTTAGAACCTGATGGAGGGACTCAGAAGGTTGGGGTGGAGGGTGACGCAGAGAGCTAAACCCTGCCCTTGTTGCTGATTTCCTAATCCCCCCATATGACCTAGCTCCCCTCTGCCTGAGTCACTGCCACACCTTATTCCTCAGGTCAGTGTTGTGCCAACAGCAGCTATTGCCTTCCTGGTGGCACAGTTGAGTCAAGAAGAGCTGCCAATCTCTGATTAATTGACCTTCTGGGCCTATGGTCCTAGGGAGAGGCTCACCACTGGCCTGGCACATGCCTGAGTTGCACAAACTTCACTGTGTCTTCCCAGAACGAGGTAACACGAGGATCTCACAATCTCCAGTCAGCCGCTGAGAACCCTGCCACCTTCACAAATCTGAGCTTTTATATTGCTTTAGCATACATTCCTCGCGTTTCCACTCTATGTCCCTCTGCACTCTGCATGTTTATTTTGGCTCATTGTCAGATAAGGTACCTTCAAGAGAAATTGAATAGATTGAATCTTGTACTGATCCTGACTGACAGAGAGATTGAAAGGTCATCTCTGGAAGCAATATCTTCCAAATGGGGTTTGAAAATAGCAATTTCTTGAGATTCCGTTGCCAACTAACATCCAAACCTTGGCATCCAGATTGAAAAATTAATTTAGCTTCTGAGAATTTGGGACTTAATGTTTCTAACATCAGAATTTTGAACACCTCTTTTGAGAAAGGTTGAGATGTCTTGTGTCCAGACACACTCTGGTTGTACCATCTTACTTCAGTACACACACACGAAATGCACCACTCTGTGCACTGATGTACACAATATTTTTGGTTCCATATCATCCTAATTATTTTTAAGTTTTTTTTGTTTGAGCACTGTGCTTTCTGGGAGGTGATTGATGGAATTGCATCTTCTCTGAGTGCAGGACAGAATCACCTTTGATATTTCCAATGTCTGACAGATTTGTTGCAAGTCCTGGACAGACTCTGTGAATATTCTTGGCCAGTTCTGTTGTGAATGTTAACTTGGAGATTTCACAAGGAGCCACAATATTGAGTTCTGTACACAGTGGTAGTCCTGCTGTTGCTGGTTCATTTGTATTCAGCAGACAGAGAGCTTTTGTTCTCCATGCAGAATTACTGTAGTTACATTTCACTGTCAATGTACCAAAACAAAGGATGAGTGTTCCATTATATGCCATCGATTTCACTGTTGCAGGTTGCATCATTGATTCCAATGATTCAGAAAAAAAGCCTTTAGCAATCTGACTTGTCGGATGTTTACCCTTGTTCCTGTGTCAACTTTGTTCTTTGACGTGTGCTTATCAATTTCTTCGATATAGGATGTTCTAACAGTTTAACTTAGTCCCCACAATGTACCATGTTCACATTCTGATCAAAGGTTCTTCAACTTGGAATCTTCACTCTAGTCTGTCGTGCTGTGAACCTCGTGTGTGTGTGCTTGTTCTTAAGAAAGGCTCCACCACACTCCCTGTTGTTGCTGCCCATGTACTACATGTGGTTTTTGTCTGGGTGTGTCCTTTTATAGTCTCTGGTTACAGAACCACATTTGATTTGATTTGATTACTGTCCCATGTTCCTAGGTACAGTGAAAAGTTTTGTTTGCATGCAGTACAGGCAGATCATATCATACAAGGTGCATTGGGGCAATAGAATAGAGTGAAGAATACAATGTTACAGCTGCAGAGAAGGTGCACAAAGAGTGAGATTAACATTAAGAGGTCACTCAGAGGTCTAATAACAGTGGGGAAGAAGCTGTTCTTGAATCTGCTGGTTCTGTGTTTAAGCTTTTGTGTCTTCTGCCTGATGGAAGAGTTTGGAAGAGATTATAACTGGGGTGGGAGGGGTCTTTGATGATGTTGGTTGCTTTCCTGAGGCAGCAGGAAGTGTAGCTGGGGTCAATGAATGGAAGGTTGGCTCGCGTGATGGACTGGGCTCTGTTCATGACTCTCTATAGTTTCTTATCGTTCTGGGTAGAGCACTTGCTGTACCAAGCCACGATGTATCCAGGTAGAATTCTTTCTACGGTCTATCTGTGGAAATTGGTAAGTGTCTTTATGAACATGCTGAATTTCCTGGGCCTCTGCAGGAAGGAGGGTCATTGTTGTGCTTCCTTGACGTTCACATTTCTGACACAGCTCAGAGTCCTTTCGCACTGTATGACTTGCAAACATCCCTGATTGGTGGAGGGTGAAACAGAACTACTCTTCCCACACATCTTGCTTTCTTTCTGTGTATTGGTGATTGTGCTGGTACTGGTGGCTATATCTAACACCTGCTGTTTGTTGTTATCAGCTGCATCGGCCTCCAAACTTTCTCTGACTTGTAGCAGTATGTTGATGTCATTCTAGAGACCAATATGTTTTTTTTTTGCTTTTCCTCATTTGTTTGGTTTGGAATTAAGAGTTGAAGTTAAGAATTGAACTTTGAACAGCAGCTTGTTTTAAAAGAGAAGAAAACAAAGACAGACGTTTTCTGTCGGGAACTGGGTTGGAAAGTAATGCAACCTAACTACTGATCTATGGACACTGTAGATGCTGCTTTGCTGCTATTCTTAGGACTGGAAGCTGGTTGGATGTTGAATTGGTCAATCAAGGGACAATGGATGCTAAACAGCCAACCACAGAGTAAAACAAGAACTGGTTCTGACTGACAGGAGGCAGAGTTATTTTTGAAACTTCTGGACACAATACTACTTTGATTCAGTCTGTTTCTTATTCCTCTCCAGTTATTGAAGTGTTGAATGTTCTGAGGAAAGAATCCCAGTCTGTAAGAAACAAGCAACTATTTCTGGAAATATACTGAAACTGTTTGTATTAACCAGTGACTTCAGAATTCAAACAATATTTACAGTTTTACATGCCTATGAACAACTCATTGTCCAAAGATTACATGAAGGCCTGGTGTTCATTATTTGAAACCGTTTATTGAACTGGCAGATCAAAAATCTATTATTTAATTTATTTTTTAATTGTGTCTGTCTGTTTGAGAGTCAGAGTTATGACCAAAGGATATTGGTCTTTAGGTTGTAGGTAATAATTCAATTACCTTGTTGTATATCTGTGTTTTGCTAAAGTTAAACTATTAATAATAAATTGTTACTTTTTGTCTGCTATAAACTTGTATGTCCAAGGCCTGTTGTTCATAAAAACCAAAAGAACTGCGGATGCTGTAAATCAGGGGCAAAAACAAAGTTGCTGGAAAAGCTCAGTGGGTCTGGCAGCATCAGTGATGGAAAAAATGGTCCAGTCACCGGTGACCCGAAACGCTCTGTTTTTCCTTCACAGATGCTGCCAGACCCGCTGAGCTTTACCAGCAACTTTGTTTTTGCTCCTGTTATTCATAAAGTCTGGTTCAGAACAATGGGCAATGTTTGTGGTCATTGAATGTTTTATTTTAACTGTGTTGTGAATTCAGCGATAGGCTGATTTGGGTTGGCTTGCTATCCCCGTGCCATTACATGACCATACTTTCTCTCCAAGTGGTCATTTTGGAAAAAATGGGCATTGCAGCTGAAAACCAACCCCATTATCAGCTCAGTGTCTGAGATATCACAACCCTTCCCATTATCACAGCACCTACTGATGAACCAATCATTTGATTTTTGTGGCTGTTGCCTGAAAGGCATCAGCTCTAGTCATCGAATCCTGAAGTTTACTTTTACAGTAAGTTGATTCTGTGCCATTGACATCATGTTCGTTCACCTGAATACAACAGGTGAGCTACTTTTATTGGTCCACTTGGTTTAATGCTTTACTTACTTGTCATCCAAAATATCTAGTTCATCTCAATAGTATATCTGAGGTCAGAAATGTGGCTGTTAAGGGAAGCAAAGTGAATATTTTGAGTTGTTTACTTCTTTCCCTCCATTTCTTTTTTCTCTGAACATCAAATACATAATTCTTTGAAGTTTGCATCACATATAAACAGGGTGGTTCAGAAGACATTTAGCACGCTTGCCTTCATTGCTGAAACCTTTGAGTTTATGAGTTGGGATGTTATGTTCAGGTTGTACAGGATGCTGGTGAGGCTTCTTCTGGAGTAGTGTGTCCAGTTCTGGTCACCTTGTTGTAGGAAGTACATTATTAAGCTGGAGAAGGTTCAAAAAAGATTTATCAGGATGTTGCCAGGAATGGACGGTTTGAATTATGAGGTTGGATAGGATAGGACTTTTTTCACTGGAGTGTAGGAAGTTGAGCGGCGACCTTATAGAGATTTATTAAATCATGAGAGGTACAGATAAGTGATTGGCAGGTGTCTTTTCCCTAAAGTGGGGGTTTCAAGACTAGGGGGATATATTTTTCAGGTGAGAAGAAAAAGGTTTTAAGAAGACATTTAGGGCAACTTTTTTTTTAAACACAGAGAATGGTTCATGTGTGGAATGAACTTCCAGAGGAAGTGGTGGATGTGGGTACAGTTAAAAAGACATTTGTATAAGTTCATGAATAACAAATATTTGCAGGGAAATGGGCCAAACACAGGCAGGTGGGACTAGTTTTGTTTGGGGACATGGTTGGGCCGAAGGGTCTGTTTCCATGCTGTATGACTCTATGACTATCCCTTCTGTCATTACAGTGTTTACACCACAGACAGCCACAGAATTTGTGCTGGTGCCAGGTGCCAAATGCCAGACTTTCATTATTCCTTCCAGTCCCACATCAGATTGCCAGAATCCACAGGATTTTGCTTTTCTTTCAGTGACCAACTCTAACAGAATGGACAAGAGAAATCCTGGAGTTCTGGCACTGGTATTCTGTAGACAAACAGGAGGCTGGAAGAACACAGCAAGCCAGGCAACATTTGGAGGACAGGAACAGTCAACGTTTCAGGTATTACCCTTCTTCAGGACATGGGGGATTTTTTAAGGGGAGAGGAGTCAGTCCTGAAGGGTAATACCTGAAACAATGACTTTTTTCCTCCAGATGCTGCCTTGCTTGCTGTGTTCTTCTAGCCTCCTGTTTGTCTACCTTGGATTCCAGAATCCTGCGGTTTTTTGGTCCCTAACTGGTATTGTGTTGTGTGAGCTGTAGTTCAGTTAATAGCCTCACTCAGAGTCAGATTCCTACAATGACAATTGCATTTCAAACATACTTTTTTTCTGCAAAATCTAAATCATTGGATATTAGGCATTGCCAGCTAGACCAGCATTTATCACCCATGGGAAGATGCTACTGAGTTGTGGTTTTGAACTGCTTCAGTCCCTGGGGTGTAGGAAGGGAGCTGTAAGGCCTTTACCCAGTGCCACTAAAGGAACTTTGATAATAATGCCAAGTCAGGATGGTGCATGCCTTAAAGGGGAACTTGCAGGAGGTGACGTTCTCATGTAACTGCGGTCCTGCTACTTCTAGGTGGTAGAGGTTTTAAGCTTGGAAGGTGCTGCATGGGTGCAGACTACTACGACTGTTAGTCAGTTGTAAGAGAGTGCTAATCAAATGGCTGCTTCGTCCTGAGCGGTATTGAGCTTTTTGAGTGCAGTTGGAGCTGCCCTCATTCAGGCAAGCAGGGAATATTTCACACAAAAGTACTTAAGTGGTTGTTGAGCACTTTTGGACATTAAGGCTGACAAAGGTGCTAAATATATAAAGTCTCCTTTTATCGTATTCATCCTTGTATAGGAGAGGTACAAGAGCCACAATGCAGTCACTGTCCATTGCTGCTCTATCCTTCATCTCATGGAAAATTACCTGTTTTGCACTTCCTGTACAGCATGGTTAGACTATACTCAACATACAGCTGCAAACATATGATTACAATATTTTGGAACAGAAGTGAACAATGACAATGTTTAATGTGAAAGTTAAATTTGGACTGGAAAGCCTATACTTTGATGCTGTAGTGACCAATAATGCTTCGTAACCACTGGTGTGTTTTGGAAATCCTCCACATCTGGCAGCATGAACGATGATCCATCACCAGCATCCTCTCTCAAGTTATTCCGCCCAGCATTAATCACCGAGAACCAGCTCTGCTGGGTTGAGCATGTCGTGATCGTGCCTGACACTTGACTCCCAAAACTTGCAGCTCTACTCAGAATTAGTTTATGGCAGGAAACTCCCAAGGAAGGCAATGATGGGCGCTTCAGGGATGTTTTGAGGATCTCTGATGAGTTCAAACATTTCCACAACTCATGGGAGATCCTGGCCTGTTACCAAACTGAAGGGAGAAGGTTCATTCGAGAAAGCACAGAATGGATGGAGAGATTTTGTTGGGAATGGGCAGGAGTGAAATGAAAGCATTGGCAGGAATGCACAGACCCCCAAACAACATATGGCAGAGTTTCCAGATCAGTTCAATGCATGGTCAGGGTTCTCACAACCCATCAAGCCAGAGTAGAATTTGTCATCATTGGCCCCAAGGGACTGCCCAAGAACAAGCTATCTTGATCTGTATTCTAAAACATAAATGGAGGTTTGAAAATAACTGGAGGCTCCCAGTAAATATTTCTGTATATGCCAGTGAATTGCTTCCTCATTGAGATTAAAGGCTTTTACAGCAAATGGAAGGAAAATTTCCAATAAAACCATTGGTTGAATAATGAACGGTGCTATGAAATCCATCTTGTCAGGAACAGTACAAATTCCGAAGCTAGCTAGATCACTGCCCTTACTTACACAGAATAAAGAAAATAAGTAATGGAACAACAGACTTTGTATTTCACATGGCTCTTATCAAGTTAATATTATGTATGATAGCCATAACTTTTTAATCATTATTATATATTACAAGATAAAAAGGAACTGTGCACAGTGCTCAAAGATTTGGGAGATAAACAGACACAGAAAAACAATATTTAAATGTGGGTGAAAATGTATTTATTTCACACTTGACAAGGAGTTTCATAAAAGATGCATTGTTGGCTTTCTGCAGTTATTATTCAGTCTTCTCCAATAACCACTGGAGAAGACAAAGTGCACAGTGTTTAATGGGAGCACTTGAAAATGGAGAGGAACCAGTCACCTTGACTAATGTTAAAAGAACAACTTCTGGATTTGACTCAGACATTTAAAAGGAGGAGACAATCCTTCATCCAGTCTGTACAGCAACATTCCACAAGCACTTCTGACTTCTCTTCCCTTTCTGTCAAACTATCATACATACTGCTCCTCACACTGCAGGAAATAACACTGATCCTTGCTTCACCTCTGCTGTGTATACAGGGGCTCACGTATCTGTTGCAACAGTGAAGTGTATCACCAGCCCAATTGCCAGAATAATTGATCCTAGGAGGAAGGCTAGGCCACGGCGTATAATCAGTTGTTTCACAGGCAAAACACCACCAACGGTAACACCAGCTTGTGTTGCAGTGGACTCCTGGATCAGTTGTTCAATATCAGCACTGCTCTCTACTTCATCTTTTTCTGCAAAAAGAAAACAGCAAAGTTTTATATAGAACCTTTAATGATCTATGGCACCTCATAGGAAGGAGTAGAATCAAACACTGTCCTGAGGGCCAGGAGTTCCAATGCAACATGACAGGTGGTGGAATATAAATTCCATTAATAAACCTAGAAGAGAAACCTTGCCTCAGTAATGTCGACCATGAAACCACTTAACTACTGCAAAAACCCATCATTAATGTCCTTCAAAAGAAGCAAGTCTGTTTTCTTTGCCTAATCCAGCCGACAGACAGCAATGTAAAAAACGAAAGAACAACGGATACTGTGAATCAGGAACAAAAACAGAAGTTGCTGGAAAAGTTCAGCAGGTCTGGCAGCATCTGTGAAGATCAAATCAGAGTTAACATTTCAGGTCCAATGACCCTTTCTCAGAACTGATGGTGACTGGGAAAACATCAGTTTATATGCAGAAAAAGGTTTATATGCAGTTTTCTGCATATACACTGACATTTTCCCAGCTATCATCAGTTGTGAGGAAGGGTCACCGGACCTAAAATGTTAACTCTGATTTTCTCTTTACAGATGCTGCCAGACCTGCTGAGCTTTTCCAGCAACTTCTGTTTTTGTACATACAGCGGTGTGCTTGACTCTTATCTGCCCTTTGCACTGGCTCACTCAGTCAAGGGTAATTAGTGATGGGGGTGGGGGGGCACGTGTGGGAGGAAGAGGTATTGATATAGACAGAGTTTGCTAAGAATGTAAGCTTCTAGCTGCTTATCTTGCTGGAGTCTGGAGGGGTTTTCTTTTCCCCTTCTCCGAGCCTGGCCAATAGAGATACACCAGTCCCCAGCAACATATCCACTGTGTTGAAGGAGGAGAATTACAATTTTGAACTGACTGGAGTAATTGCCAGAACTGGCCACACAGGCACTCCTTGCTCTTTAAACCAAGAATGGAAGCTACCATTGGTGGGAGGTATGCAGTACCATTGATACAGGGGTGATTCCTTGCAGCCATTGCCTTTAGTTAACTTCAGAAACTGAAAGACAAAAAGTGGTCATCCTGTTTCTCTGCCAGAAGCACACCTTCTACTTGTACAGCACACAATTAGCTACAAGCATCATGCCCCTCTGGGTAGACACCTCTGAAATTCCCTTGAATCAAATCTTGGATTTCTTAGAGACCCACAGTTTTCATAACAATTTAAACAAAGTTAATAACACCATTACTTTTAAACCACTAAATTTTCTTCTACTTCCAAAATATATTTTGAAATGACTTATTATGGGTTCCATATGGCAAAATTACAGCCTGCTATAGGGATATGGATCTCTGATTTAAATGGTTCAGAGATACTCAAAATTTGTTAGGTGGAACACAACTTAAAAAATGTAAAGTTTGATACCTGGCAAAATATTTTCAGTTTGACCACCAGAGGGGCTGTTTATGGAGTCCATGTCATTTTTCACACCTGCATTTACCCGAGCCTTAAAATAAAGCACAAGGGTTTTCGTTAAAAACGTGGACAGTACCTGGAATAGGGAGTACTTTTTGCGCAAAAAGATCTCACTTGTGTATATTATTTTGGAAACTGTCAGTTGTTAGAATCACAGAATGATACAGGGAGTTTGGCAGGGTTATCCAATTTGTCCTTATCCATTCCCAATAAAATCCTGTAAATTGTGCCCTTTGAAATATTTGTCCAACTTTCTGTTGAAAGCCTCCGAATCTAGTTCCACGACCCTTTCAGGCAAAACGGTAGAACTACAAAATACAACTGGTCTAACAAGTGTCAAAAACAGTATGCTTTGGTGCTATGCCATCAAACACCCTGGGCTCTCCATGTGACCTGTCGTCAGTTCTGTTAACTTGATTAGCAGCTGATATTTCACATTAGCCGATGTATCAATCTCAATGTACTTTGCAATTACTGGTAAAGAGGTGTTAGCCAGCACAGTCTGGATTTAATCCAAAATGCCACCAGCCAGCAACTAAAGAAATGATGTTGTTGGGACTTCTTGACAATTAGCTCTGAAACGAACATGTTATTTAATCTATTTATTGCTGCATTTTCTTCTGAATGGAAGGAAGTCAAGGACGCATTATAACTCCCCTGCTCTTTTTCAAAATAGCATCCATTGGATCATTAACACCTTCCCGAAGGGCCAGGCAGGGCTTCAATAATAACTCATCCAAATGTCAGCACCTCTGACAATGTCGCACTCCCCTCAGTATTACAATAGGAGTTAAAGCGGCTTTTATGCTGGTGTTCCTGGAGTGCTCTGCAAGCTTTCCATTTAGAGGAAAAAGTAGAGCAAACAGAGGCCAATTGGCATTTTTTTTTTCCACTGGAATTCTGAGAGACAAACACTTGACGAAGGCCAAATGGGGAGGACTTCACTGACAGTGTGGGGGCACGTCAGATTTTTCACTGGGCTGTCGTGCAATGAAAAGGGGATAACAAAGAAAAACAGATTCTTTATTCAGAAGTTATGGAGTATCCAATTCCTTTTTAGGTGCTCATACCTGATCAGATGCTTTCTTCCAGTTCATTTTAAAGATCACTATCTGAAAGAAGATCACTTGCACAATCACAGCGGTGAACATCCCACACCACAGACCTGCAAATACAGTTTGACTTAAAATAAACAAACACAATCCTGTTGACTCCCTTTCTGGATAACTTTCACCCCTTGCCTGATTGAATTATTATGGACATTTGTTCTTTCAAAGCTACAGTATGGTCTTGCATTCTATCACAAATCCAATTCCCTCCAGAAAATGGCTCACGTGCTTCCATAGACATTCCAGAGCCAAAAAGCATTAACCAGAGCATGGGGCACAGTGGTTAGCACTGCTGCCTCGGTCCCAAAGACCTAGGTTCGACCCCACTCTTGGGCAACTGTGTGTGGAGTTTGCACATTCTCCCCATGTCTGTGTGGGTTCCTCCGGGTGCTCTGGTTTCCTGCCACAGTCCAAGGGTGCTCAGGTTAGGTGGATTGGCCGTGCTAATTTGCCCATAGTGTCCAGGGATGTGCAGGCTAGGTGGGTTAGTCATGGGAAATGCTCTTGGGAGGGTCAGTGTGGAGTCAATGGGCTGAATGTCCTGCTTCCACATTGTGGGAATTTAGAATCAAATCCATTGAGATTAGGTTTTTCCTACATATGTTGATATCACAATTTGGTACAGTGAGATTTGAATTGAAGCTCCAGGTTGCTATTCTGGTACCATGGACACTGCAGTAATCACAGTCTTGTCTAAGACTAGGAACAGAGTGATGACAGGATCTTCAATCAAATCAGTGACACATACAGAAATAAAATACTGCAGACACTGAAATCTGAAATTAAAACAGAAGGTGCTGAAAGCACTCAGTGGATTGAGAGAAAAACAGGGTTGAGGTTTCAGGTTGATAATCTCTCAAATTTCAGAATTGAGAGTTTCGGCCATCCACCTGAACATCAAGTCCAGAAACGTATACAGGATCATGACCAGGACTCGACAAACCTATTCACTCAATCCGCTCAATGATGCCTTCAACTGTAGCACCCTCATCTTTGGTCCAGTGGAAATGAACCAAACTAACCCTGACCAAAGGATCCAATTGCTCTATATTTCAATCATGGGAATATGGAGTAAGAGTAGGCCATTCAGCCTTTCCAGCATATTGTCATTCTAAATCGCAGCTTCTACATCAACACCACATTCCCGTACTTTCCCTTGGTGTCATTAACATGAAAATCTGTGTCTTGAAGGGGAGGCAATGACCTGGTGGTATTATTGCTGGGCTGTTAGTCCAGAGACCAGGATAACATTCTGGGGACCAGGGTTCGAATCCCACCACAGCAAATAGTGGAATTTGAATTCAATAAAAATATCTGGAATTAAAGAATCTAATAATGACGATGACCATTGATATTTTGCTGATTGATGGAAAAAACCCACCTGGTTCACTAATGTTCCCCAGGGAGGGCAACTGCTATCCTTATCTGGTCTGGCCTACATGTGACTCCAAACCCACAGCAATGTAGTTGACTCTGAACTGCCCTCTGGGCAATTAGGGATGGACAATAAATGCTGCCTGGCCGGCAATGTCCTTATCCCGTTAATGAATTTAAAAAGTGAATGACAGAGTTCAATTGGCATTTTGGGTAGAGAATTCTAATGACTCATCACAAAATAAACTTCTACTTCCCCAGTCCCAAATGGCCTTTATTTTATTCTGAAACCATTCCTCCTGGTTCCAGACCCCACAGCCTGGGGAAACATAATACCTGCATTTTTAACATCTGGGCATCTATTGCCCATCCTTAATTGCCCAGAGGGCAGTCTGGAGTCACCTGTAGGCCAGACCAGGTAAGGATAGCAGTTGCCCTCCCTGAGGAACATTAGTGAACCAGATGGGTTTTTCCTGACAATCTACTGGTCATTATTAGACTCTTAATTCCAGATTCCACCATCGGCTGTGGTGGGATTCGAACCTGGGTCCCTGGGACATTACTGGGGTTTCGGGATTAACAGTCCAGCAACAATACTACTAGGCCATTGCCTTCCCTAGTATCCACTCTGCCTATCCCTTTATCCAGTCATGAAATCCTGCCAATTTAATCCACAATGAGGAGATACTGGTGTTGGACTGAGGTGGATAAAGTCAGAAGTCGAATGACACCAGGTTATAAACACAGGTTTATTTGAAATTACAAGCTTTCAGAGGTGAAGTCCTGATGAAGGAGCAGTGCTCCTAAAGCTTGTAATTTCAAATAAACTTGTGGGACTATAACCTGGTGTCATGCGACTTCTGATTCTACCAACTTTAAGTTAGGCACTGCAAACTCAACATTTCCAAAAAATGTAGGAAATTTAGTCAGAGTAGAAAACTAGAGGACTTTCAAAAAACAGCATTATAGTATATTCAAAATAAAACCATACCAATGATGCCAAGTTTAGCTGCAAACATCAGTGATATTCCAATGGGATAGCCGACTGCGTAGAACACCACTAGATTGACAATGGCTCCGAGTTTCTGTTTCCCAGATCCTATTACTATTCCAGCGCTCACACACTGTAAGGCAGACAAATGCAATACATTAATGGTATAGTTTTCAAGAGTGCTCATGGTTACAAATTTCAGGTATCTCTACCTGAATTACATAGCTAATCAGGTATAACTTACACCCGTACAAGTGGTTGAATTCATATTAACACAAAGTTAGATAAGCCTTTTGAAATTAATATGCTGAATTCTTGCCCCAATTTTAATATCAAATGCAGACTATGTCATCAATATCACCACAAAAATGTCGATACAACCCAGCCTAGGCAGTGGCCCATTGAGGACAGATCAGGACTTAGCTTACAAGGCTGTGACTTTGGCTCTATTTATTGACAGCCACAAACTAAATCCTTCAAATCTTACACCAAAAGTTGTCCCAGTTACGAGGTCAGCTGGAACAGGACAATGCAAACGTTGGAATATGATATATTTCCCGTTATCTTTACCAAAGATGGTGATCAAGCTAAAAGAGATTGGAATCAGAGACAACCCTCCTGAGGGGGAGCAGTCTTCTCAAACAGGAATGGCTTTCCTGACACACAACATGTAAACTCTGCAAGTAACCCCCTGCCTCTGCAGGATCTAGCACTAATCAGAACCTCATCATACAGTTCAACAATGCATTAGTAATAATCCTGTTGAAATATGGTTCAGAACTGGGAAAAGGAATCAAAGTAATGAACAAGTATACCTGGACAATCTTCTCAGCCCCAGGATGATGAAATAACAGATTAAATTTTTTAAATTGTTTTGCACAGTACAAAAGCCCAAGATCTCAAAAAAAAAATTACATAAAAATGAGCAATCACTGCTACCCTGGTCAGTTGATTGTTCCATTCCTCTGGTGTAGACACTTCATACTCCATGCCTGCCTCTA
Source organism: Rhincodon typus (assembly GCF_021869965.1). Taxonomy (NCBI): domain Eukaryota; kingdom Metazoa; phylum Chordata; class Chondrichthyes; order Orectolobiformes; family Rhincodontidae; genus Rhincodon; species Rhincodon typus. The sequence continues at coordinate 7,954,257 of NC_063357.1, read as the reverse complement.
GCACCAACACAAAAGACACTAGCAAGGAGAAATAAAGCATGGCCACATCACCACGGACCTCAGTTCTAAGGAGACACAAGTACAAACTCAATCAAAATGGCTGGAAGAAGATGCTTGTACCCACAATGACAAAACCTCAAGGCTCATGCTACCAGTTCTTCAGCTTGAACTGAATGAAACAGCAAGAAAGCTTAAAATCAATAAATTTTCATCGGCCTTTTGTTCATCAGGTCAAACGCAAGTAGTCTATTGTTCAAAATGCTGGAAGTATTGTGCAATGTTCATCAAGACAAAGTAAAAGGATGAAAGTAGCCACATTTCAACACTTTCAAAATAAGAAACCTTGAAATAGCTGAGTGCATGACCCATTATAAAAGGGTACAGGCTGGGAAGTTTCAAGATCTCATCTGGTCAGCATAGTGCAAGTTGATTTAAGCCAGGACAGAAGTTGGTGTTAATGTGGCTGTATTTTCAGATACCACACCACAAGCATGTGATATTTTGGTCTGGGTAGTTTGGTGCCACCAATCCTCAACTTGTTGGCAGTATCTCCCCTATGATAATTAAACGGTCCTAGACTTAGAATAGAGACACAGAAGAGGCAACTTGGCTTCATTAACAAAAAGCAGTTTATTGCAGGATAGCAACAAGTGCAATTTACATGAACTTCCTCAGCAGATGTATTTAGAACTCTTGGGATCTGTAGGCACAGTGATGTCATCACCAGACTAGTCACCCAGAGCCCCAGGCTAACATTAGATGGTTCGTGTAGCATAGTGGCAGCATTCCTTCCTCAGGAGTCTGAAGTCACAGCTTCAAGTACCACCTCCTCCAGACACGGGTCATTATGTGTTTGAACAGATTGTGCAAAAATATCTACATCTGCTTCCTTCAGGTACACATTCAGGATTCGACTGTCACTACCCAAAGTATGGGCAACATTATCAGATTGAGCAGAGCTCAATGCAAAATGGATATCAACTCCTTCAGAGCCATTATTCAACAAATGCAACCTGCCTTTATCATATAAACATTTAGACCAGGAAATGGGATGTAAAGAAACCAGTGTCCTAAATTTTTGGTAAATAACACATTTGGAAAGCAACTTGTAGTTTGAAACATCAAAATATACTTACAGTCATTGCATCAAAAAAATGGTGAGTAGCAATTAGAGGATCTAGTTGCGCAACCAATCGAGTAATATCTCTATAGAAAGAAAGATGTGCAGAGATAAGGCATTTATAAATTCTGTGAAATGCTCACAAACATGTTTTTCAGACTGTAAAACTTTTCTTTTACTAACTTGTCAGTGGTAAAGATATAACCCACCACATCCTTAATGGCTGCCAGTACCAGAGAGATCAGCAAAGCACAGCACCCTGTTGGAACAGACCCACAAGAAATAGCTAATTAAAAAGTGGTGCAAAATATTTAATAAAAGTTAATGTTTGAATTTCCTAGAATCTACAATACTTGAGCTGCAGTTTAATAAGGGTAGAATCTTCCAGGATCAAAGAAGGGAAGGACGTAGATGGTTGGTCTTGAAAATTCCCAACCCTTTTCTGTCACCACCCATGTAAGTTCTAAGGGGAACCCATGTACCCAAGTCCCTCAAGTAATCGATTAAAGATCCCGCAAGGGCCTATTCCAACTGGAGCTGCAACTTTCTCAGCTCCAGGGTGGATACCAGCCTAATGGTAAACCGGTGGGGGCTGGTGTCAGATCCCCTGAAACGGGGACACCAAACTTCAATAATTTGTGCACAATTGAGAGCACGGACATAGGGCAGGGGATGGTTGCTGGCAGCCACCTCCATGTCCTCGCCTGCAACCCTCAAACTGTATTGAGAGACTCAACTCACACCCCACTCCACTACCAACACCATTCACTGTCACTCCTCTCCCTGGGAGTCAAGTCATTGGGGGAGGTGGGGTGCCATACTAGGGGTAACCACCATCTCCTCAGTGGCACCGCCTAGTCCTACAGCTGCCAGACTTTGACTGCCAGGATGACGTATCCGGGAGTCCTCAGTCGGGTGGATGGGCGTGAGGGAGGCTTGCTGGGGTCTCAATGGGCTACTATTGACACCAACAACAGGTACATCTTTGTGGTACTATGTCATTATACAGTAGCATGGAGTTACACAGGAGGATGTCACATACAGCATGAAACAGTAATTAAGGAATAGTGAAGATGCTAGACTACCAAAAAAACAAGAAATGAAGCAGTGATTAAGGTTAGTGCACATCAGAATGAATGAACCTCATCCAAGTAGGTAATCGATGGGCAGATGAAGCAGCTGGAACAGACTCGGAACACCAGGTGGCAGCAGCAACTGGACCAGAGAAGGCGAGCATGGTCAACTTACACAGGGATACAGAACAGAAAGCAACTATAGAGATGGGAAGAATAGGGAGCAGTAAAAGGCACTGCCAATAGTGTCTAATGGAGAGAGTAAAGGTTGGTAGCACCAGCTGCATTCAGCATAACCTTGTGAAAATGTACAGGGCCTTGGTGAGACCATACCTGGAGTACTGCATGCAGTTTAGTCTTTAGAAGACGGATTCGTGTCTCTGGAGGAAGTTCAACAAAGATTTGCCAGACTGATTCCTGGGATGGCAGGACTGACATGAAGACAGACTGTATTGATTAGGACTATTGTGTGCTGGAATTTAGAAAAACGAGGGGGTATCTGACAGAAATCTATAAAACTCTAACAGAACCAGACAGGGTAAATGCAGGAAGGATGTTCCTGGGGAGTTGAGAACCAGTGGTCACTGTCTAAGGATAGGGGTAGGCCATTGAGGACTCAGATCAGGAGAAACATCTTCACCGAAAGCGGTAAGGCTGCGGAATTCACTAGCGCAGAAAGTGGTCGAGGCCAAAACATTGAATGTTTAAGGAGTTAGATATAGTTCTTAGGACTAAGGGATCAATGGGTATGGGGTGACGGCAAGAACAGGGACTGAATTGGATGATCAGACATGATCATCCTGAATGGCAGAGCAGGACTGAAGGGTCAAATGATCCACTCCTGCTCCAATTTTCTACATTTCTGTAACATGGAAATGCACGCCAGCGGAGTGAAGTCATGTTGGGGAGGATGGGCACATGCAGGTGGTGCAAAGAATGGGAAGAGACATTGCAAAACACGGTCAACAATACCTGGTATGCACCTAATATAATCCAAGAATACCAGTCAGGGTCACTACGTCACGTCAGCCCAGACCAAGGGCCATTGAAGCAGTTACAAATAGATTTCATGGGGCCCTCCCAGCTACACGGGGAATGACCTACTGTTTTGTCATTGACCAACTGACGTGGTGGATGGAACCTCATCTTACACAAGACTGTTCAAACATGACAAACTCGTATGGTAGATCCCTACATGTGGAATACTATTACAGATAGATTTAGATCCGGGAGCACATTTTACAATATGAGCAATTAAGGAAGCTTCTAAGTTACTCTGAATCAAACAAAAATTTCATGTCTCCTACTGCAGAGTTTGGCTATGGTTGGGCAAGACGAATACGGCATTAAAGAGTGTGCTAAATAGTCAGCCAGGAGGCCAAACAGGGATGGCTAGGTCTATTGCTCAGTGTCCTAATGGATCTCTGGGCAACACTGTAGAGCAACCAGATTAAAGACAAGAAGGGTGATGAGATTGCTGGGAGATAGTGTGACTTATAGCAAGGAAGCAGAATCTGAGAGAGTGGAACAATGAGAGAGATCTGTACAAGGAGCTGAGCAGAACGAGACAAGATGTTTGGAATCAGCAGATTACACATCACATGGAAGCAGAGGCAGGAAAAGAACAGGCTGAAGTACCCAAAGGAGGAGACACTGTCTTGGTAGAGGTTGCACTGAAGATCTAGGATTCGTGCCCAAATAGATTTGACTTTATAAAACGATCATAATTAATGACACGTGCACCTGTATTGACGTGAAAGTGAAGAGGTCATTGGAAGCATTGGTCATAGTTGAAACATGTTAATAACCAGTTTGGTTTTATAGAGTTAACTACAAACCACCTGTGGCATCTGGGACAAACGAACAGAATGCCAGAGAAATTCAGGTCTGACAGCATGTTTTTCTTTTTGTTGCCAGTTGCCTCAACATCGTGTTTACTTCAGACTTCCACAATCTGCAGTATTTTACTTTTATTAGGTGGTGATTAGGACATCATTTGCTTACAACCTGCAGCACGTTATTCAAAATACTGATGGCAGGAAAAAAGGGGAAATGGCTCCTTGGAAAAAGTGGCCTGACATTGTAGTCCCCAACTACTGTCATGGACATAGCCTAGTGCCCTGAGCAAAGACTTTAGCAGCTTTTCTCATGAAAACATCAAACTATGACCCCATCCACCATCACCATAGTATCAATGAGTCATCAAGAGGCTGAGACCTCAAATATCTCATCTGCCTCTGAGACCAGGAGCTGAAAATGGACTGGTGTTGGTGATTTTGAGAGATGGCTCATAATTTACACCATAAGCTGTAAACATTTCCAACATTGGCTTGTCTGAGTGGTATTTAGTTCAGACCTGAGAATTGTACAAATGATAACACAAGTGCCAGGCGGTGATAACAGCCAATGGCTCCACTCCCACTTTTGGAAAAATATTTATCAAAAAGTAGTCTAGTCAGTGGTGGTTGAATCAGTTTCAGTTAGTTTTTGATTAAATTTTCAGCCAGAAGTGTCCTAAGTGAAATGGGACAAAGCTGAAGAATCACAGGTGCACAGAAACTGGATAAGGGATGTGAACGCTAAAAGGTGGTAAAGAATGCAGGGAGCGATTGATACAGAAAAAAGGGAACAGTTAGGCTACAAAATCAAAGATAAAGAAAACCTTGGGTAAACATAAGCAGTGCCTATTGTATGTACTGTGGGAAATGAGTAAACTAACACAAGGACATTGGTCAACATATGGTGCAAGTTGACGAAAGAATTTAATATGCAAGTTGTTGTGTATAAAAACTGGAAACTTGTGACCTTGTAGACGATAGACTTAGACTGGCAAAGCTGACTCTCCTTATGCTGGTTCAAATAAAGAAATACCTATACCTGGAGTTGCCTGTTAGCAAAGTTGAGCAAAAAAGGGCCAGTTTGTCTAGATCCTTCAGGATTTTAAATATACCAAATCTCCTCTCGGATGTTCTCACAAATAACGATTCCAGTGACCTATTACATTTAATCAGTTTTCTTTTAAATTTATTTATTCATAGAATGAAGGCTTTGCTGGCCAGGCCAGCATTTATTGCCCATTCCTAAAAGTCCAGAGGGCAGTTAAAAATCAACCACATTGCTGTGGGTCTAGAGTCACACAGACCAGAACAGGTAAGGATGGCAGATTTCCTTCTCCAAAAGGAGATCAGGTGAACCGGGTGGATTACTGACAAACAACAATTGTTTCATTAGACTATTAATTCCAGATTTTTTTAATTTAATTCAAATTTCACCATTGGCCATGGTGGCATTCATACCCAGGTCCCCAGAACATTACGTGGGTTACTGGATTAACAGTCTAGCTTTAATACTAGGCTATTGCCTGCTCTTCTTGCCTTTGAGATAAATTTTAATATAAAAAGTGACAGACACATGTGGGACATCAGTAAAACCTGATGATTAGAGAAAGGAGCCACATGTGCTGAATGGGCCTACCTCTGGTGGAGCGGGAGGAGGGGAAAGAGGACTGGTCTCTGCAGGCCACAGTTAGGAATGTGACTACAGCTAGCTCTCCTCATGTGTTCCTGGAAAATAGTATGCTAAACAAAAAGCACCTTCCCATGTAGGAGAGGGGCACATCAAGACATTGATTCCTGCAAAAATAAGGAAGCAGGAAATTTGGTGTTTGCTGAAAACTGCACAAGGAATTGAAGCAATGGATTACATTACATTTGAATAGAGGCCATTCAGTCCACCGTACTTGTGTAGGCTCTCCCTATTGCCATAAGCCCTGGAAATTTCTCTGTAGGCATCAAATTCTCTTTGGGACACTGTAGGCAGGTGACGCATCACCATTGTAACAAATTATAGAGTACTCACCAGTACATAGCAGAGCGACTTTGGCACAAGTCTTAGCTTGTGCAGAGTCTCCAGCACCCAACGCATTCCCCACACGAACACTGACAGCCACACTGTACCCTAAGGGGATCTGTAGGGAAAACAGCACCATCATGACCACAACGGCAGCTGACTCTATTTTCCTCACATTATCTCTGTGCGATCTTACTTTTGCACCATCAAAACTTAAGACCTGATGTGTTGCAGAATCATAAATGGAAATCTGTAGAATGGGCATGGCTATGTTGCTAGCATTGACTATTTGGTCTCGGTAGCGAGGGAGGAAGGCAAAATAAAACTGGGCACCAACTGATTGCTTTCAACAAACTTCAGCTAGCAATGGTGTGTTTTGTTTTTGCTGGAGTGCAATGAGTAGAAATTAGAAATAAGAATTATTCTCTTCTGTCCCTCCGTCTGAATTAGGAGACTTGGGTTCAAGTTCCACCTGCTCCACATCCAAACAGCCTGTTGATTATTAAATATCTAGAGCTTAGAATGGTAGTGGTATCAGATTCAAGGTGCTACCAGTCACATTGAATAACCATACAATCTGTCCAATTTGCCACTGCCAATTATAATAAAGTGATGGTCCTGATAAATGGTAAAACAAAAATTCATTCAGCAAAATGTTGATATTTTGTATGAAATATGACACCACAAAACTATGATTTTTCAAAATAGCTAGACAATTCTACACGTTGCATTGAAGTAACAATTTCTAGTTTGAAACAAGTGATTAAGCTAATGGTTTGCAGTCTCAGCAAATACCAATCTTACCATGTATGCTGCTGATAAAACTTGATAAATAATGGCCTGGGCTCCAAGTTCTACTTCACTAATTAATCCTGTAATAAACAAAACAATACAGCAAAATTTAATATTGCAAGAAATATCAAAGGAAGGAAAATATAAAGATTTGAATTCACATGTCAACTTGCATGACTTTAAGGCATCCTAAATACTTTACAGTCAAACACTTTTAACTTGAAGTGCAGTGAAGCGTGGTGAAGTGTAAGGGGGGGGGAGCTCAGTTAATTCTGTTGGCTGGATGGCTTGTTTGCGACAGAGTGATATCAACAGACCAACTGAGGTTAGTGAATAATTCTCCTTATCAACTTCTCCCCTTGCCAAAGGTGTGGCAACCCTCAGGTTAAACCATCACCAGTCGTCTCTTTCTGATGAGAGAGTAGTCCTACAGTCTGGTAAGGTAATAGTGTTACAACATGGAAGATAGACAATTTAAATGAAGAGAGTGACAGGGAGATTAATTGCTTCTTCACTGGTGGCTGTACCTTCAGCTGCCGAACTCCAAGAACTGGAATTTCCTCAAACTTCTGTACCTCTTGCCTCCTTAAAACCTACTTCTTTGACCAAGCATTTGAGCATCTACTCCAATATTGTCTTAGGCAATTCAGTGTCAAATTTGGTGACAAACCTGACTAGTACTCAGTTTGAAAACTCTCTTGATGTCATGCTCTTTCAGGTGCTTTGGCCTTTAAGATCTGGAAATCCCTCCTTTAACTGCTTCACTTCTCTATCCCTCTCACTCTTTCCTACTTTGAGATACTTTTATAAAAATCGAGTTTTTGGTTACCTGTCCTAATGTCTCCTCAGTGTTCAATAATGTTCTAGTGAATTGTCACGTGCACTTCTGAAGATACTTCATAAGTGCAAGTTGTCATAGTTGTATTACATTCCAGCAGTCAATTATTTCACCAAAAGTTTCAAGAGATCCATGTCTAACGTAAAAATATTTTCATGCATTGATTGATGAAAAGGTCAGGAGTTTCAGCAAGATGTTAATTTATTTACCTGTAAGGAAAATTGCAATTTCATAAGTCCACCATTCAATACACAGCATCAGCATGCTTGGAATTGCCAGCTTTATAAAACGGCCCCACTCTTGCAAGCAGTCAATAGACCATCCTAGGCAAAAACAAAAAATAATAGAGTTGACAACATTTAAAGAAATATCAAAAGCAGGAAAGTTTGTGTTTAGGAAAAAGGTAAGGAGGGAGGAGCAGGAAGAGAAAATTCAAGTTATGAATTGCAGATTGAGATTGATCATTATCAGAATAAAAGTTGAATTCAACCAATTAAATCTCAGTTTGAATTTTATATTCCACCAGCTGCTGTGTTGGGTTGCGGGGGTGGGGGGGCAGGGGGAAGCGCGGTGGAGAAGAGATGTGAACCCATGGCCCTGGAGCATTAGGCCAGGCCTCTGGATTACTAGTCCAGTGACACTGCCACTATACTAATGCCCCAGAGACATCCTGGACATGGACCACCTGACTATTCTCTTTCAAAAGAAAAAAGAACAATGCATGGGGTGATACTGGCCTATTTATGATCAGAAGATGAAGGCTTTCACGCCTTTCTTGGACTAGGTTAGAGGATGTTAGCTTTGTTAATGTTTTTTTCTAAATAGACAGTTTGCAACAAGAAGGTGGAGAGGCGTGCTGTTCCTACAGGTATGACAGCTGCTAGCTCTTTCAATCAGACCCGATGAGAACGTGGCTTATGGCTTGCTGCCTGATAGAAGTTGTTGCTTGCCTGTATTGCCCTCCATCTCTACAGGTTTCCACCTGCTAGCTCAATGTAGCAAGTCTCTGGAAGGTGCATGAGTAACTTTCAAATTCTGTTATCTGGTAATAAAAAGTTAATGCAGCATTTTGAGAAGAGCTGAGCCACTGGGTTGAGGGAATGGTCCCAGAGCTCACCTGGTATTTCAGCACGTACTGAAAGCGGAACAGCAATTGACCACAGCAGCTTACTACTATCTCCACATCTCATCTATTATCAGTGATTTTAGATGTCAGGCAGTGCTCGTGCACACAACTGAATGTATTTTTTCCCCCCCACCGCGACACAAAATCAGTGGTATTTTTTCCACCCATTAACCACCACCAGTTAATCACCCATGATCTCCAATCGATTACATGCTAAGCCAGTTAAAGGTACTGCATACTATCAAAAGGTAATGGAGAGGAGCAAATGAGAATGAAGGTGGAAGAGGAGGATTCTTGATAGTGTCTATACAAAATCAATGGAGAAGATAAGATCAATAAGACTTGTAGATAATCTACTCATGTCACTTGCTAACATTCAAAAACTAAATTCAAGTAAGACAAAAGAACTATCTGAAACAAAAAATCAGAAATTGCTGAAGAAACTCAGGTCTGGCAGCATCCACGGGAAGAAAGCAGAATCGACGACTCATTACTGACTGATTTTTTACCTTTCTGTATCAATATCTAAAGTCACTCATTCAGTACAGAACAACTGGCAGACCCAGTGACGCAGCAGAAGTAACAATAAAAGGAGAAATGCAGAAAACCACACAATGAAACTACTTAGTTGAGCAGAACAGAAGCAAGCCGTTCAATCCTACCAATCTGTGCCACTATTTATATTCCACTCAAGCCTGCTCAGAGACAAATAATAATTACCTTTCCAGGTCTCAACGTACAACTTTTTCCATCTGATGTATATGAACAGGAGAATCACTTGACAATACTGAGAGGCAACATTGGCAGCAGCTGAGCCCCTGGAAATAAGTGAAGTTCACGCATTAAATGCAACTTCAAACCTGCCAAATCAAAGACAGCGTAGCAGATCAAAACCAAATATATAAAAGAATCTTGCTTTTAAAATTAAGTGACAACACAGCCCAAAGTGTTTCACATTCAATGAAGCGTAGCTAAACTGTTATAATGTAGGGTAGGACACATTTAGCACCTAACAGAATTCCATTGACAGCAAAGGGGTAAAGATTTGATCATCTAATTTCTAGGTGCCAGCTGAGGGATAAATATCAAGTTATGCAGAAAATTTACAAAACAAAAAAGTTACATACTATTTCAAACTGAATATTACAGAACTTGCAATAACAGTTCAGCTGCCTCCATACAACTTGTCCCAGGCAACATGATTGCGAACCAAGAAGTGCAATAAACTTTTCTTCATAAACCAGGTTCCATCATTAGGCAGGTCATTTCAACTTTCAATGCTCCTGATATTGACCAGTGTACGTTCTTCAGACAGGGCTCATGCAGATCAAAGATTTCCAGACCCTCAGTACAATGACAAAGTCAGTGATCCTTCCCTCATGGTCACTCTAACAGCTAGCTTTAGTGCGTACCTTAAGTTGTAGCCCCAGATGGTGGAGTCAACCAGTCTAACAAAATCGGTCGAGGACAACTTTTGCACGCGAGGACCAGCAGGTTTTAGGCAGACTAAAAGACTGATTTGACGGTCCTCCAGGTGCCATTGCCACTGTGTCCCTTAATGCATTCTATCAGGTCAGTCCTACCAGTACATGGAACAAGAAGAGGCTGCTCAGCTTCTCAAGTATGCTGACCATGCATTTAGGTCATGGCAAGTGGTCTTGATTCCATTGCCCCTTCTGTAAGCTAGAGATTTACCCAACAATCTCAGCTGGTGAAATCATCAAATGAAGGAGAGGCGCAGCGTTGGATAATAATGTAATTAATTTATACAGCCTTTCATATGAACAACCTGGGTAACACTGGGGAGGAGATACATGGGAAATGAAAATGGAAATACAGGGAAAGATCCATCACAAATACATGATTGCGGTTTCATTTTATTTTCTTTTTAAATCAAAAAAAAGAAAAAAAAAAACTTGTGTTACTTACGACACTCCGAGCGTCAGCACATAGAGGAGGATGTAATTTACCACAGCATTGAAGATGTTAGCCACTAAACCAGTGAAAATCTGTGGCAGAATTATTCCCTGGAAAGAAAGAATACAAGTCAGCCCTTGATATTTCTCTCCAGCTTACCAAATGAATAGTGAAATGGGAAAATAAAGGAAGAATAGGCCTTTCAGCCCATCGAGTCTGCTCCACCATTTTATACTATCAAGGCTGATTGAACACTTCAAATGTCTTTTAGCCACATTATCCCCATACCCCCTTACACCACTGGTAATCGGAAATCTATCAACCTCTACTTCAAATATATTCAAAAGAATGAGTTTCCGCAGCTGTATTAGGTACAGCATTTCAAAGATTCACATCCCGAGTAAAAAGACTTTTCCTCTTCTCAGACCTCAGTAGCATTCCCCCCACTTTGAAACCTCAAGATCTCCTCTCATTCTTTGAAACTTTACAGAATACCCAGTTTATCCAGCTGCTCTTCATACAACAGTCTTGCCATCCCAGGAACAAGTTTGCTGAACCTTGGTTGCACTCTCTCAACGGCAATATCATTCTCTCAGGTAAGGAGACCAAACCTGCACACACTGTTTCAGGTGCAGTCTAACCAAGTTCCTCTACAATTGAAGCAAGACTTTACCAACCTTGCAATAAAGCCTAACATTTGACTAGTCTTCCGAATAGACTAACCGCTGCACCTGCATGTTTAGCTTAGTGACTTAGCCACAAGGAACCCATGTCTCTTTGGACAAAGTCCAACCTCTTACCATTTGAGAAATGCTCAGCACTCTGTTCTTCTTACAAAAAGCAAAAACAAAAACAAAAATCAATCGCTCAGGTGTTGTGGCTATTGATGGCTGGGCCAGTATTAATGGTCCATCTGTAGTTGCCCTTAAAAAGATGGTAGCGAGCTGCCTTCTTGAACTACAGCAGTCCGTCTGGTGTAGATAGCACCACAGTACTGTGAAGGAGGGAGTTCCAGGATTGTGACCCAATAATAGTGAAGATACAGCACTACATTTTCATGCCAGGATGGTCAAGGGGCTTTAAGAACTTGAAGGTGGTGGTGTTCCCATGTATCTGCTGCCCTTGTTTGTCCGAGTGGTAGTGGGTCATGAGTTTAGAAGGTGCTGCATAAGGAAGCTTGGTGAATTTCTGCAGGGCACCTTGCAGATAATATTCACTGCTACTACTGTGCAATGATAAAAGGGCTCAACATTTTTGGAGGGAGTGCCAATCAAAGCAGTCAGCTTTGACCTGGATGGTGTCAAACTTCTAGAGTGTCACTGAAATTGC
>NC_063357.1:7896625-7941713 GCF_021869965.1 Rhincodon typus | reverse complement strand
GCCATCAATAAACGTGTAGAATTAGACCCTATATATACACACCGCTGCGAAGGAAAACCGGAAGTGAGGTAATCAATTCCAACGGACCCCAGAGTTTAAATACCAGATGGGAAAACACAACAGCGCTTCATTGGAGGCTGCACTGATGATGTTACCCAGCAGGGTAATGAAACGTCTGCAAACTAACGAACCAGCTCGGCGAGCCAACTACAATAAAGAACTGCAAAACTGAAACAAGCAAACAGAGAAATTGCTGGAGAAACTCAGCAGGGCAGTTGAGGCTATGTCAGAAAGTATATTCAAAGTTGAGATTTTTAATTAGTGAGGGAAACAAGGGTTACAGGGCAAAGACACAGAAGTGGAGTGGATGATTACCAGATCAGCCATGACCATATTAAAATATGGACCAGAACCAATGAATGAAATAGCCTATTCTGCAGCTGTATCTGATGGTGTTGTCATTTCCACCGTTCCTAATGTCATCCATTGTGGAAATGTTCTCCAGTCCGGGACTCGCCTCCCCGCGCCAGGCTCCAGTCTGGGACTCACCTTCCTGCGCCAGGCTCCATTCCGGGACTCGCCTCCCCACGCCAGGCTCCAGTCTGGGACTCACCTCCCTGCGCCAGGCTCCAGTCCGGGACTCGCCTCCCCGTGCCAGGCTCCAGTCCGGGACTCGCCTCCCCGCGCTGTCCTCCAGTCCGGGACTCACCTCCCCGCGCTGTCCTCCTGTCCGGGACTCGCTTCCCCGCGCTGTCCTCCAGTCCAGGACTCGCCTCCTCGCGCTGTCCTTCAGTCCGGGACTCACCTCCCTGCGCCAGGCTCCAGTCTGGGACTCGCCTCCCTGTGCCAGGCTCCAGTCCGGGACTCGCCTCCCCGTACCAGCCTCTCGTGCTGGCTGCTGATCCGGGATTTGCCTTCAGGACTCGCCTCCTGCGCTGGTCTGGTCTGGGACTCGCCTCCCACGCTGGTCTGGTCTGGGACTCGCCTCCCACGCTGGCTTGGTCTGCCTGCAATGGCCTCCAGTCTGGGAGTCGCCTCCTCCATTCCCCTTTGAGTAAATTTAAAATTAAAAGCTTGAAAAACAAAACTCCAGAAAAGTAGAAAGAAAAGAGAGAAGGGAAAAGCACAGGCAGAGCAGAGGAGCTCTGTGAACTTCCTACTCTGCCGTCAGCTTGGTCCGAGATCACAGACAAAACGTTCCTGACCTGTATGTTTCAGCAGCACACCAGATAATACATTTACCGAGCAGCATGTAAATAATTGCTTGCTACTACAGAACTTTAAATTTTACTCGGATGAGATACAAAGTGAACACCTTTCATAGAGCCATGGAGTCAGAATCATACAGCATGGAAACACACCCTTCGGTCCAATCAGTCCATGCCAACCATAATCCCAAACTAAACTAGTCCCACCTGCCTGCTCCTGGCCCATATCCCTTCAAACCTTTCCTATTCATATACTTATGCAAATGCTTTTTAAACGTCGTAATTGTACCCACATCCGCCACTTCCTCAGGAAGTTCATTCCGCACATGAACTCTGTGTAAAAAAGTTGCCCTTCATGTCCTTTTTAAATCTTTCTCCTCTCACCTTAAAAATGTGCCCCTTGTGTCTTGGAATCCCCTATGCTAGGGAAAAAAACAAATACCATGAACTCAATCTATACCTGTCATTATTTTACAAACCTCTATAAGGTTCATTCTCAATCTCCTGTGCTCCAGTGAAAAAACTCCCAGCCTATCCAGTCTTTCTTTATAACTCAGACCTTCCATACCCAGTAACACCCTGGTGTATCTCTCTTCTGAACCCTTTCCAGCTTATTAATATCCTTCTATAACTGGGCAATCAGAATAGTGGAATCTAAGAGGCAAGAACCCAACAATTAAAGGGAACGACAATTTTCTACAGCATGGGAAGAGGGTGTAGATTGGTTGGATATCATTGGCATAGATATGCAGCAGGAAACATTCACAGTTCTTAGACCAGCCAGAGGCTGCCTCTCTGGTCTAAAGATTGACAGTTAACTGATCCTGGTGCACCTCGAAGCCAACAACAGTCCAACTAGTCAGCGTTCTCCTCTCATGCTCTTTAAATTGATGTTTCTTCTGCAAATCTATTTCTTTTCTTTTCATCCTGACAGGGGCAAGACAGAAAGCTTCAACTTTGTCTCTATGTTTAGCAGTATAGTGACATGCCCCTTTTTCCAGTTGAAAAACACGCAGCTGATCGGTTTGTAGGTCTTTAATTGTGTCAATACCATGCCACCCATTAAAAGATGCAAAAGAGAAGTGCAAATAATTTGAATAACATTCACTTCATGGTGGCGTGACTCTGACCCAAATATTAAGTTGAACTGAGAGGGTTGAATGATGTTTCCCTGCTCCTACTGTCCCTTCATCTGATTATTCTCAGATATCTCTGGCTGGATTTTCCTTTCAGAGATAGGAATCAAGAGGAAAGATTGATTCTAGGTGGTTGACATGTCCCAGATGAGAGATTCTCTATGAAACTCCAATCTACCCAGCATTAGGGCCTTTAAGACCCTAGAGACAGCTCTGTATCCATCTTCCCTGATCATTGTGGGATTTAAGAAAATGAAACATTCTTCATGTTCAAAGTCATCAGGGCAAATGGAGAATTGGAACCCAGGAGAGGTTTTGGAAAGGATGTTTATTAAAATTGGATTTCTTCTTGATGCTTTTGGGGGTGGCATGGTGGCTCAGTGGTTAGCACTGCAGCCTCACAGCACCAGGGACCCAGGTTCAATTCCACCCTTGGATGACTGTCTGTGCAGAGTTTTCACATTCTCCCTGTGTCTGCATGGGTTTCCTCCCACAGTCCAAAGATGTGCAGGCTAGGTGGTTTGGCAATGCTAAATTGCCTGTAGCGTTCAAGGGTGTGTGGGTTATAGGGGGATGGGTCTGGGTGGGATGCTCCAAGGGTCAGTGTGGACTTGTTGGGCCAAAGGGCCCGTTTTCACACTGTAGGGATTCAATGATTCTTTCCTTGCACAAAAACTTCCCATTATTTTGCTTAAAATCACATTGTTCAGTAATCCCTACAGAAGCAAGTAATTCAGTGTAACAAGACCACATCAACTCTCCAAAGAGCATCCCACCCAGACCTACTCCACCCCTGTAACCCTGCATTCCTTGTGGTTAATCCACCTAACCTACACATCCCTGGACACTATGGGCAATTTAGCACAACCAAGCCACCTAACCCGCACATCTTTGCACTGGGGGAAGGAAACCGAACCAACCAGAATGGAGCACGTGCAAACTCCACACAGACAGTCACTCGAGTGTGGGATTGAACCTGGGTTCCTGGCGCTGTGAGGCAGCAGTGCTAACTGCTGAGCCACCGTGCCACACTGTTCTTGCACTTTCCCATCATTGTTCCCTTCATGTTGCTATGGGCTAGCTTTAGAGAACGTTTAATGGCTTCCCACTTCATGTAAATCCCAGGAAGTCCGAAAGCAAGGGCTTAACGAGCTCCTCAATGAACTAAAGATGGTCGATTAACAAGGTTAGTGACTTCTCTTTCCCTGTTGACTCCCTTGGGGAGATGATCAGATTTGGAACAAAGTCTCCAGAATGGTCATTGATGCTAATGTGTTTCCACCCAGCTCCCTTCAATCCCAATTTGGAAAGCGAAAATTCCATCCTTCCCATATCATTTCAGTATCTCTGTTCTGTTAATCTAGGATGGTCTGCCGATTGCCTGCAGGAGTGGGGCAGCTTTGTACGACTGGCAATTCCCAGCATGCTCATGCTGTGTATCGAATGGTGGACTTACGAGATTGGAACCTTCCTAGCAGGTAAATCAAAGAACGTCACTTTGTCAAACAAGTCTCTCGAATCCTTGCACTCGGTGGTGAAAGGTGTGTTGTAAATGCAAGTTTTTTTCATTAAATGGGGAGGCGAAATCTGCTGTCACAATCCAATGTGAATTCAAAGGTTTCTTATTGATGAAGAAAGTGAGTTTCCCGTATGAGGACTAATTCTAAACCTTCTGGCAGACAGTCCGCAAATTATAAACAGTCAGGAGAAGGAATTATCCATTAGGGGTGATACTTATTGTTGAACAACATCCTCTATTATCCCTGAGATGCTGAGAAACAAAATGGCAGGGCAAACTATGAAGAAGTCCAAAAGTAGACAACGCAAATCTAAGGTGGACACTAGTAAATCCAATGAGGAGTTCAGAAGGAATGTCCTTACCCAGAAAGTGTTGAGAATGTGGAACGTTCTACTCAAACCATCAGAAATAGGAACAGGAGTAGGCCATTCGGCCCCACAAGCCTGCTTCACCATCAGTAGAATCATGGCTCATCAACATTTCTCACATCCACTTCCCTGCAATTTCCCCATAACCCTTGATTCCCCGGCTGATCAAGAATCTCTGTATCTCAACTTTAAATAGACACAAGGACTCTGCCCCCAAGCTCACTGGGCAAGGGGTTCCAAAGATTGACAACCCTCTGGGAGAAGAAATTCCTCCTCATCTCAGTCTTAAATTGGCATCCCTTTATTCTGAGACTATTCCGTCTGGTCATAGCCATAGTTTGATTGAGATGATTGCCATAGAGGTATTGCAGTGATCAGTTAGATAAGCACATGGGGAGGAAAGGTGGAAGGATCAACTGAAAGGATGAGATAAAGTAGGACAGGGGGAGGTTAGTGTGGATCATCAACACCTATATAAAGCAATCCATTCAAATGGCCTATTTTTGTAAATCCATGTAACATGTGCACAGAAGACACACTCAAACAACCATTTGTCCTATTCTCCCTGTACACAATGGTGAAGAATCAGATTTAATATGAAAGGCACCATCTTCCATTTAGTGACATGACAAGTTACTGCACAGTTCCCTCAGAGCGATATATCAATGTACATTAATATCAAGATTATGATCTCCAAACAATAATATTAATGGAAGGTAACTGAAATAAAAGGTCATAAAATCACTTGATATGTTAGTGAACTAACACTTTTACTGATTCAGCAAGTTGCAAGTAGTGCCATTAAACTTTTATTGCATTCCTATCTCAAAACATATTAGATAAACAAAAAGCCATAATGATCCTGCATAGTTATTATAGATTCATGGTCTCATACAGCACAGGAGGCCAGCATGACTGTGCCAGGTACTTGAAAGAATGATCTCATTAGATCCACTTGCTTTACTTTTTCTGCAGCACCTTGCATTTTGTTTTCTTCTTTTTTAAGAATCGATCTGATTTTCATGCAGAAGTTAATATGGAATTTGCTTCCATTACCCTTTGAGGTTACGCATTCCACATTGTAACAACTCACTGCATAAAATTATTTCTTCTCATCTCCACCTCCCTACTCAGTTATCTCTGTTCCCCTAATCCCTGATGACCCCACTCCCAACAGTGGGAACAGTTTTACCCTCTACTCCTAGACAGCCCATGTCGCATGTCCTGTGTACACACCAGACACTAACAGTTATATGTTTATCTTTAGAAATCCATTTAATGGGAAATATACCAGGGATACAATCCAATGGTTTGTGTGTCTCTGTTAGGGGGAGTCTATCTTGTTTCTATTACCAGTATTGGGTGGTTCTCCTTTACCAGTTACACTGTACTCTTTCCCCCTCCCTCCTTCGATTTCCTCCCTGTCTCTATGTCACCCCAGCCCCACATGTTTTGAGAAAAAATGTATTGCCAACCTTTAAAGGAGAAATGAAAGCAGAAATTCACCAAAGATCCTTAGTCAGCTCCTTCCAAACCCATGACCATTTCCATAGAAGGACAAGCAGGAAGGAAGGAGGAGGACATATCCCCATCTACATCAATGGAGCTGAGGTGGAAAGGGTTGAGAACATCAAGTTCCTAGGAGTGATGATAACCGACGATATGCCCTGGACCACCCACGTAGATGCGATGGGCAAAACAACAATGCCTCTTCTTCCTCAGGAGGCTTAGGAAATTTGACATGCCCATAAGGATCCCCACCAACTGTTACAGATGCACCATAGAAAGCATTCTATCCAGGTGCATAACGGCAACTGCTCGGCCCAGGACTGTAAGGAACTGCAGAAAGTTGTGTGCACAGCCCAGATCATCACAGAAGCCAAACTCCTATCCATGGACTCCATTTACACTTCTTGTCGCCAGGGAAAGGCTGCCAATATTATCAAAGACCCCTCCATCCCGGTAATGCTCTCTTTCAACCTCTTCCATCAGGCTGAAGATACAGAAGCTTGAAAACACGAACAAACAGGTTCACAAACAGCTTCTTCCCTGCCGTTATGAAACTGCTGAATGGACATCTCCTAACTTTAAACAATGTTGATCTTGCTTTGTGCACCTCCTGTGCAGTTGTAACCTTGTGTACCTCACCCTATGATCTGGTATGTCCTTGTTTGCTATGATCTGCCTGTAGTGCCCGTAAAACAAAGCTTTTCACTGTACCTAGGTACATGTGACTACAATAAATCAAATCAAATCAAATCAAACAAGGGCAGCAGATACACGGGATCACCACTACATTCCCCTCTAACTCACGCACCGTCCTGTCTTGGAAATATATTGCCATCCCTTCGGTGTTGCTCAGTCAAGATCCTAGAATTTCTTCCCTAAGGGCATTGTGGGTCAACCCACAGCACATGGACTGCAACGGTTCAAGGAAGTAGCTCACCAAAATTTAATGGGATCATTTGCAACTTTCCAAATCAGTATCATGTGTTTTTATAACTGTTCTTTCAGTTATCTTCCATTAATTTTATTCTTTGGAGATCATAATCTTGACATTAATGTACTTTGATATATCACAATGTGGTTGTTTTGTAACAGCCGGAACTGTGCAGTAACTTGTCATGTAACTGAATGGAAAATGGTGCCTTTCATACTGAGTCTGATTCTTCACCATTGTGTACAGGGAGAATGGGGCAAATGGTTCATAGATCATAGAACTCCTACAGTGTGGAACAGGACCTTCGGCCCAACAAGTCCACACCGACACTCAGAGCATCCCAATTAGACCCATCCCCCCATAACCCACACATCCCTGAACACTATGGGCAATCCACCCCAACCTGCACACCTTTGGACTGTGGGAGGAAACCGGAGCACCCGCAGGAAACCCACGCAGACACGGGGAGAATGTGCAAACTCCACACAGACAGTCGCCCGAGGGTGGAATTGAACCTGGGTCCCTGGTGCTGTGTGGCAGCAGTGCTAACCACTGAGCCACTGTGCCACACCAAGTGTTGTTTGACTGTGTCTTCTCAAGGGGCAACTAGGGACGGACAATAAATTCTGGCCCAGCCATCAACACCCACATTCCACGAGTGAATTAAAAAAAAATGAAAATGGTCTTATGAGGCACAGTGGGTAGTAACACTGTCTCTGAGCCTGAAGTTCCAGTTTCAAGTCCTGCTTCAGCACTTGATGGCCATGGAAGATAATGTGGCCAAACATTTTGAGTTTCCACCTCCTGACACATGCCAGGAGCTGGTGGTAAAGACAGGAGAGATTCTAGCTCATCTGCATGATGGCAGGACAGTGTAGCCCTCCACTATCATTAGCTCCAGACTATACTATGCAGGTAAATGTGGAATCCTTGGGGACCCATGTGGGAGGACAGTCCATGTGGACCTGATTGGTGCCAACAACAAAGAATTGAATCCATGTTCTTCTTATACTAGAAAAAAAAACTGTATTTAAACAGAATTCAAGTCCACACTCTTATGTGGGAGCTTTGTTCTAACTAGCCACACTGCAGAACTCACACACCTTACGAATTACTAGCTCTCCATATTTATACAACCAATTCAAACCCGTTCATTGATATATCCATCACCAATTTCCTTAGATCACCAGCATTCCTTCAGGCCATATGAGATGATAACAGATACCCCTTTGCTTTTTAGATAAATCAGTCAGAAATAAAAAGTCAAACAAAATTAGAACTGATTATGTTCCAACGATTTTCTTTACACATTAAAGTTCCAAATATCTTTTCACTTGTACATCCAACAGTTTCTGAGAACCTGCTGCTTTCCTTGTAAAACAATCAGATTGCTGACTGCTGTGATCCACCCATTTCTCTCTCCATTGATCTCTCCATTTCTCCGCCATCTGTTTTAAAACTGCAATATCAATCCTCAATCTTTTCTCATTCACATATTTCGTTGAGTACATGCTATCTCATGATGACTTATTATCAATGTACCAAATCAATCTAGGCTGTAGCAACATTTAATTAACTTTCTGAGTGTTCCCAATGCATTTGGATGCTCTTTTGTGGGATGACAAAATACGACCATCCTGATCTGATCTCCCTGAAGAAATGCAGCTTTAATATCTATTGATCTACAATTCCCCCAAGAATTGTTGCTATCAAAGGCAAGAACATTTTCAAAATTATTTCTCCTGCCATTGGTGAATCTAACCTATCTTGATCCAGCAGTTTCTCTTCGAAACTTTGTGCCATTAGCCTTGCTTTAGTCTTACAAACCCCATTAGTGGACATCATTTCTGTACATCTCCACCTCTGTGATAGCACTGGTTCTCTTCCATATAGCACCTCTGTGTACACTCAAATTACTTTTCCAGTTTTGCGATTTTGTTGTTTAGCGTCTTTTATTATCTTGTCTTCTGGTTTCATGGCCAGTAAGAATTCCTGATCACATGGGCTTCTGCTCCTGGTAGTATTCCTGGTTTGTATTATATTTCTTGTCCTTGTTAAACTACACTCTTTATTTTATGTTCTATCTCTTTCTGGACCTGCTCCTGTTTGACCTACCCCTCTTATTACTAGGATTTCTTTCAATAGTTCACAATTTATTTTCAGGGGTATGCTTTCTCCCAGACCCACTGTTTGAGCTTACACTGCGTTTTCTTGCTTTCCATCTTTGTACTTCATGTTCCCAATCCATGGGCTGAATCTCCTGTCCTCATCCTATCCATCCATCCAGCTCTTATACTTCCCAGTGGCCTTCCGTGCTCTTACCTGTAATAGTCACACCTCTCCAATGATCAGCCCCTTCGGGTAAATATTTGACATTAGTCCCCATTTTTGTCTGTTGTTCTTTGTGACCAATGACCTCATGTTGACCAACAGAACGGATCTGTCCATCATCAGACAAACGGTCAATTGCATCAGATTGATTCTCAAAGCTGTGCAGTGTTTGAGTATGAGAGGGAGCTGGGTTACTTTCTGTAGATCCTTTAGAATCTGCAAACTTATAATCTATACCCAGCAATCTTGAAGTGTGTTCTTGAACGATCTGTACAATGACTATTTTTCTAACTTTACCAATAACTTTCTCTGGGCTTCCCCATTCTATATGCCTTCTCTTATAGACAATATCTCCCAGATTGAAGCTAGTTTCCGTTGGTCTTACCCTATGTATTAAGACTCATTCAATTCATTCTAAGACTTTAACTCAAATGAAAGCCTTTCTGCCACATGCAGTCCATTCAAATACTCTGAGAAAGTAGAACTGATTGTAACACCTTCCCATGCTGGAGGGGGCTAATAATATGGTTGATATAACTTTAGGACTCCTACTGAAAGCTAACTGATATGGACTGTACCCTTCCACCATCTGCAATGAATTCTAATATGTGCAGCCCACACTAGTTACAATGAGTTACAGTTTGCCAAAACTTTATGAACCATTTTGTCTATTACTGCATGGTTCTTTTCACAGATCCCATTGCGAATAGGGGTTTCTGCTGTCATATTCATAACCAATACTCTGTCTAATATGTCTTTTTGGTGCATGGACCTCTGAGGTTTGAAGTTATCCTGCAGTTATGCAAAACCTCCCTAGACCTCACACAGAGTACTGCAAGCAGGTCTGGGCACCACACCTCAGGAAGGATAGATTGGCCTTGGAGGGATTACGACGTGGGTTTACAAGAATAATACCAGGACTTCAGGGGTTAAGTTATGAGGAGAGATTATACAAAGTAGGCCTGTTTTCTCTAGAATTTAGAAGGTTGAGGGGTGATCTCATCAAAGTCTTGAAGATATTAACAGGAAAAGACAACGTAGATAAAGATAAGCTGTTTCCATGGGGTGGGGATTCTAGAACTAGGTCATAGTCTGAGAATTAGGGCCAGGCTATTCAGGAGAAATGTTAGGACGCACTTCTATACACAAAGGGTGGTAGATGTTTGGAACTCTCTTCCACAAGTGGTAGTATATGTTGGATCAGTTGTTAGTTTTAATTCTGAGATGAATAAGTTTTTGTTAAGCAAAGATATTAAAAGATATGGCCAAAGGCAGGTAAATGGAGTTAGGCCACAGATCAGCCATGATCTCATTGAATGGCAGAACAGGCTCGAGGGGCTGAATGGCCTTCTCCTGTTTCTATGTTCCTATGCCTGTGCTTGACTTCCGAAACTGGAAGTTAGAGGAAATATTGTTCTTAACTATTATGTTCATATTCACACACATATCTCTGAATTAATTATTAGCAAGCTCCTCCCATTATCATTGAGAAATTTTGCCAGTGGCCCAAGTCCAGTCCCTGTTCACTTTTCCATTACTTTATCCACAATTATTTCTTTACCTTTATTACTTATTATTGTTGACTGACAACATTTGGTTCACATATTTACAATTTGTAAAATTAATTTTGTTTTCTTTATCCCATATCTTTAAATCCATGGCCACTATCTTGCTGAAATCTCTTGCTCAGGGCAAACTTACTGCAGGCCCCAGGGTGTCCTGCAATATTTTTTATCAAATCTCACATATCTCATATTTCAGGAGTTGGTCAGCTCAGTTAGCAGGATGGCTGGTTTGCGATGCAGAGGGACATTAACAGTAGTTGTTCAATTTCTGCACCAACTGAGGTCACCATGTAGGATTCTCCCTCCCAACCTCTCCTCTTGCCTAAGGCATGGTGACCCTCAGGTTAAACCTACTACCAGTCACCTCTGTGTGATGATAGAGCAGCCCTGTTGTCCTCTGGGACTATGGCCTTTTGCCTTATGTCACTTTTCGGGTTTATCATAATCTCAAATCTTATATTTGCATACTTTACCTAAAACTTTAATCTTTTGGAAGATCGTTGGGCAAATTGCCTATGTAATTTTTTTACAATTGACTTTTTGTCTTCTAAATTTCAACTCTCTGATGTCAATCACACTTATTTACTTTCTTCATTGGAGAGGTTATGTCCCATTAAAGGAAAGCAACAATATTCCAATTGTGCAAATTACAGATTCAGACATTTTCCAAATGCAAAATCAGTTTGATCTATGCTTTTTTCATTGATGGTCTACTCAATAACAAGAATATTTCACTGGACCCAACATCTGTGCTATTTTACAAGGATTAACCGCTCTTCTCAAAATTTCTAATGTGTGACCATACCCAAATCTGAAACTGATAGAACTTTCAAATTCCTTAACTTTATTCTGATCTTCATTCCTCAGAGAGTGTGGGTCGTATTTTAGCCAGTCAATTCCATGCACATCTAATATGTACAATTGAAAGACTCTGTCACTGTCACATTCATCACTAGACAGAAATTTCTTGTAACCAATACACTACCCTCTCTTTGATCTATATCTCATTTTCTTCCTCCAAATCCCCCATTGCATATGTAGTTTTGAATACTTTACTATAATGTTTGGGACAGTTCATGTTCCTTTGAATCACACTTGAAACATCAATTGACTACACCCCAAGGATTCCTTGCATACATTCTGTTACTGTAATTCCCAAATTCTCTTCACTTTTCAACATTATCAATAACATCTCTGTCTTCATTGTTGTTCCAATTCTCCTTCGCCTGTGATCTGTATCTGGACGGTCTCACTAACTTGTTAACGTAGTACCCTCCATTTTCTCTCATATCGCTGATTGCTGCAAGTGTTGCTGGGAAGGAGAGCTTTTCTAAGAATTTTGTTTTGTGCTTCTGACATTTGTTCTTGCAGTACATGCTTATCCTTTCAAAGCTGGCGATCTCTTCAATCTGATACATGGGCATCATCCAACAACCTTAAATGCCAGCGCAGACTGGGGAATTTCCACATGAAATTTCTGCAGTCTTGCATATAATCTGCTGAATTCTATTCTGTCATAGCACTGACTCAGTACTAACTTCAATATTTGTCAAAATCTGACCATGCCTCACAAGCAGTCAATAGGTCATTTTTTGATGAACTTTATCCACAAAAATTAACATTCTGCCCAAACCTTCATCCATATCTGAATAATCAGGCTCCAGTTTCAAAAATACTTTGCTTCCTATCTTGCCTTGGTATGGTGATGAAAGTGCTAAGGCCATATCTTGACAAACCCGGTCCATATCGTAACATCATTCCGCCACTGGACAAAATGACTCAATATCAGAAAACAGGAGTAGAGAGATAGTAGGAACTGCCGATGCTGGAGAATCTGAGATAACAAGGTGTAGAGCTGGATGAAGAAGGGTCTCGACTCGAAACGTCAGCTTTCCTGCTCCTCTGATGCTGCTTGGCCTGCTGTGTTCATCCAACTCTACACCTTGTTATATCAGAAAACAGGAGTTTGTAATCAAACCCCAAAGATTTACTTTTTGATTCAACCATCATCTAGAGCCAATGTTATCCTCCAAAAAAAACTATTTAAACAGAATTAAAGTCACCACTTCTATATTTTATTTCCTTTCAGTTACTCACACTTCATAAAACTCATACCCCATAGATTACTCGATCCCCATATTTATATAACAAATTCAAAGACGATTTTCTAAAAAAAAAAATTCTAATCAATCTGTTCAAAGATGTTATTACACACCTCTGGAGCAGTTAGGACTTTGAACCTAGACGTCTGGCTCAGAGGGAGGGACATTACCACTACAAAACAAGAACTCCCTGCAAATACAATTAGCTGTTAGCTGACATATCCATCATCTGTTCCATATTCCAATAGGCCTTTCAGATCATATCAGACAATAAAATTCCGGCTGGGGTAGAGTTGTGACATGCCTCCTTACCCTGTCCCAGGTGGAGATTATGGTGGCATCGTTTGGACCTGGCTCTGGTTCAAAAGAATGCCAACCTGGGGTGATCCAATTTCAATTTAATCTATCTTGGCAAAGCAAATTCTCCAGCACTTTCCTGATGTATTGGCTATCTATATCCTTCAAAGTTGTCCAGGTGTTAGGATTTTGGAGACACTTAAAAGCAATAGCATGCGAGGAGTTACCCAAGGTGGCACCAAAACACTGTAGGCAACGTGCACTTTAAGAAATGTGGGTGGAGCAATTTGGAAAACAGTGCAGGGTTGTAAGAGAGCCATAAAAAAGCAATGTACTTTTTAAGACGCACATATTAAGATGTGGTATTCTTAAAGGCACCATTTAATCGAACAAACAGACCAGGCACAGCAAGGAAAAATTAGAGGGAACATTGAAAGAGAAACCTTATGCATTTGGAAACTATAAGACTGAATGTGGCAAGGGCTGTAACAACAGTGGAGACATTCTGATAGCTCGTAAATAAGATTAACACACTAGGATAATAATTCGCTTCAATTGTATCTTTCTACCAGATTCACAAGGAGGAGGGTTTGAACTGTGGCTGTTGTGTTTTTCTGCTGTATCGTCGTTAATGTTTCCAAGAATCCAAATTTGTCAGATAAAATAGGAACAATTTGATTTCCTGTTGTTTACAGCAACTTTACATTTGACAGCTCACTGTTAATTTACAAGTTCGGGCTCTTGCATCTCCAGCCCTTTTAGCTTACTTCTGATGGCTAATTCATTTACTGCGCCCAAGACCTTAGCTGTGGATTGGCCAAACTAGATGACCTAAGAGACACTGTGGACAAAACAGGATCATAGAAACTTACAGCACAGAAGGAGGCCATTCTACCCCTCAAATCCAACAAGTAGCCATCCAGCTTAATCCCATTTTCTATTCTGGGCCTGCAGCCCTGACATACTCTAAGTACATATTCAACTATTTAGGAGAGTTTCTGCCTGTACCAATCTTAGAGTCAGTGAGATCAAGTTCATGACCACCCAATGTATCCCTTTTGAATCAACTCAAAACCTTTTAGCCAACATCATTGCTCCTTGGTTATGGATACCTTAACTCAAGGAGTAGGGTCATCCCACCCACTACGTCTAGACACTCATTAGTTATACACTTGAATTAAGACCCAGTTTGAGATGGAGAATCAAATTTCTGTGCCTGAACAGTGATAGAAAGTACCCAGTGTCATAGCAGGCTGAAAAGGACCAATGGCCAACTCCTGCTTCTAGTTCCTCATTTCTACGTCATATTACTTCAAGTTCTTTAGAATCATCCCTGGCTTCTGCTAAAAGAGACTTGATTCCTGACTCTACTGAGTTTAGTAATCACATATGCTGGTGTAAGGAATGGGAGATGCAATCTCTTTAAATCCCAGCTGCTTTGTATCCAAACTCTATCTACCTGCACCCCCCACCTTGATCCAAGACCCTCACTACCTTTTAAACCTCTCAGTCTCAGTTGTAACTGCGATGTAGGAGATGGGGTTGGGGCTGTGGGAGATGCGGTGAGGAAAGGAAACAGAAAGAGAGGGTGATAAACTACAAACACTCTGCCCCCAAAGAAATTCATAGTAGTGGAAGCTGGCTCCCTCCTGTGTTTGCCAGAGCTACTTTGCCCTAAGGAGAAATGAGCAGTTTCTAAGAACATACAGGAGCAGGACAGTAGACCATCAGCCTCTTGAGCCTGTTCAGTCATCACTGATTCTTCAAGAATAGCTTGTTCCTCACTTGTATCAAGGGAAACATTGATCATCTAACTTTTTATTCCTCTAAATTTTCATCTCTGTGGCAGAGTTTGATTGCAGTCTTTCCTGTTCTTCATAGGCCTAATTAGTCAAGTTGAACTCGGAGCACAGTCTGTAATTTATCAAGTGCTGACAGCAGCTTACATGGTAAGGCTGAAGATTCTGTTCAGCATGATATTTACTCGCATGAAACAAGCTGCAGTTAAAAACAAACTTACTTGTAACTCGACAAAAATGCGAGGCTTTAAAGCACAAATAATACTTTTTTCTCTTCTTTTCACTTGTTAATGTATTATTTAATGTCAAAGTGCTCAATCTGTGCATGATAGATTAATTGAAAAATGACTTTCATGTTATATTTGGCTTGATCTACTCTCTGTCGAATTTCACATCTTTCTACAGTCTTAACCTGTGATCGCTGCATCTGAGCCTGGTATCTAGTTCTCTTCTTGTGGACTACTTATCTGGTATTGGTTCCAACATTTTTCCAATCCCTACTTTGAAAATTAGGATTTGGTTCAAAGAAAGTAAAATGCAGAATAGGATTGAAAGTGTCTATGAAAGTGACAAATTTTCACTGGGATAAATCCTATCCTTTAGGATATCAACTTGCTTGTAAAAGAAATGAAAGAACAAGAGGGCACAGATTTAAAGTGATGTGCAAATGAAGCAGGCTGACCTTAGAAAACTTTTTCACTCATTGAGCAGTTAGGGTATGGAATGCATTGCCTGGAAATGTAGGGGAGGCAGGTTCGGTGGAAGCACTCAAGAGAGGTTTTGGATGATTATTTGGATGGAAACGGTGTGCAACAATATGGGGAAAAGGCAGGATATTGGCACTAGGGGGTAGAACCAGTGAGGGCACAATGGGCCAATAACAATTTTGTGTAGACCAGTGAACAATGAGCGCGAGCAAGGACAACGCCAGATTGCCTTCTCTTTGATGAATCCAGTCATAACACCTTCCCACACATTCTTACTGAGGTCAGCTTCCATTGCACTGCCCAGATCAGGGATTATTCTGGGGAGACTGTCCCTGATGCACCCACACAACTCAGAACAAAGCATCCTCCAGCTGAGTACACTAGCAACCAGAAACTACATTCACAGCATTAACACTCAGATAGCACACAACAATAATCATATTTGGAAGAGTTGATGTTGCATCTTGCTTTGCAGATCCCTCTGGGATGTAGTGTGGCTGCAAGTGTACGTGTGGGTAACGCACTGGGTGCAAAGAATCCAGAGAAAGCTAAAACGTCTGCTACAGTTTCCCTGTGTTTTGTTGGTGAGTTCATCATTTCTACAATTAGTAATGAGCTTGTTGACTGAAACAGTAACCATTCAGATGACGACTTACATTTTTAACTTTTGTTCCAATCAATCTGTGCCTGGCGAATCCATCCTCAGTGCAGTTATTGATGGTGCATTTAATTTCCCCGACCTGATACCGGCTGTGTGTACTATGAGTTCAGCTTCTTTTGAAACTTGAGGCACAGCTATAAATTCATAGTTATGCTAACAT
Source organism: Rhincodon typus (assembly GCF_021869965.1). Taxonomy (NCBI): domain Eukaryota; kingdom Metazoa; phylum Chordata; class Chondrichthyes; order Orectolobiformes; family Rhincodontidae; genus Rhincodon; species Rhincodon typus. The sequence continues at coordinate 7,925,420 of NC_063357.1, read as the reverse complement.
GTCAATCCAAGGAACTTGGACTGACTCTAGTGTGTGGTTTGGTGACAGTAGCGCCTCGGTATTCATGTTGGAGCATTGTGTCAGCTCCCAGAATAGTCTCAGGCTTTCCAATCTCATACACTTTGGGGATATGTCTCCCAGTATTATTGGAGCCACAGACACTGACCATCACATCAGAGAGATGGTGACATAGTCAATATCATTAGATTAGTGATCCAGACTAATGCACTGGCGGCATGGCTTCAAATCCCACCACGTCCACCGGTGGAGTGTGAGTTCAAGGGGTGATTCTGGAATTGAGAAGCTAGTCTCAGTAATAGTGAAGTCATGATTGATTGTTGCAAAAACCTAGCGGGTTCACTAATGTGCTCCTACCTGGTCTGGCTTACATGCTTCTCAAGACCCAAAGCAATGTTTATGGCTGTCAGCTGCCCTTGATCGTGTACTGGAGTTTCTAACCAGCAGGTGGCGATGTTGGGGAAGGGTGCTGAGCAAGGGATCTCCAGCAGTAGGTGGCGATAGTAAAGGGAAGGCAGATGGAGCAGGTGAACAGACCCTGTCTCAGAGAAAAAAGTATCTTTGGGAGAAGGAGACCTCATGGGAGGAGGAGCAGACGAAGGATTCCTCAACCCAATATAAACCGCAGGCTTCACTCCTATTAAGTATTTCCTTTTTTAATTTCACTTCAAGTTTGCAATGATCTGATGCCAGTGGAGTAGAGGATCTGTCTTCATGATCTTTGGGCCTTCCATGTGACCACATCTCACCTTACAAATGGCTTACCCCAAGCCCCCAGGTCAAGAGTGATTAAGTATGAGCAATAAATTCTGGCCTTGTGAGAGATGCTCGTGTTCTAGGAAAGAATAATTTTTTTAAAAAAAGAATTGAGTTTTTAGTTTAAAACAGAATATATTTTCAAAGATTTTCATAGTGAGGGAAAAGTTGGAAATACACAAAATCTGAAATAATTGGTTAAACAACACGCCAGTCAGCATCTGAATAGACAGATACCCCCATCAGAACTTAGGAACTGGCATAACCTGATTGGCCTTGACAGATGCCATGCTTCTAGCTTTTTCTGTTCTAGCTTTTTTTGGGAGAATGCCATGTGATCTGTCAAGCAGATCACCTTTAAATACATCCTGTCCAGTTTATACCCCAGAAGCAGCAACACTAAGATGGACTATCTGGCCACATTGCAGTGCGTGGAATCTAGCTATTTATAAACTGATTGCCACATGTTAGAATTAGTTTTTATTGTCATGTATACTCAAGTACAGGAGTACAGTGAAAAGTTTACAATATCGCCCGTCATGCACCATCTTAGGTACAAAGCACCTAGATACAAATATTAGATACAAAAAGAGAAGTAAAGAAGTTGCATTGCCTTTCGGTGATTCAGCATTGCACTTAACTGGCTGAACGTCTTGTGGCTCAGTAGGTAGCTCTAAGTTTGTATGGTGCACACCAGGGCTTGCTGTTCACGGGAGGGGCATTCACAGCGTGGCCAAACAGGTTGATGGTCAGCCTGTAAATCCCCCCCAATACCTGATGGCAAGTGTTAAGTGTGGGGGAGTCTCTGGGTCAGTTATCCTATAGAAGTTGCCCATCACCATGGTCCAACCCAATGGAAGTCCATGACCCAACCCTTGCAAAACAGAGAAAAGATAGGCAGATGTAATTGGCTGTAAATTGCTTTGTGTAGTTGTGAGCTTGTGAAGGGTACTATGTAAGTACAAGCTCATCCTTTCTTTATTAAATAATAATTTATTGACCGCATTCCAACAGGGTGCTGTTCCTTGCTGATTGCATTGACTGTGGGAGCTTCAAGAAGTGTGCTAGGTTACATCTTCACCACTGACAAGTTAGTAAAACCAAATTAAATGTTTGAATGAGCTTAATAACCCTTCAGCCTTCTACTTACTAATAATCAATTCAGCCATGTATCAAATACTCTCTGATACCTCTCTCCCCCTTTTGCAGAGATATCATCCAGTTAGTTTCATGCGTTGACCCCATCATTGCTACTTTCCATTGGTTTGAAGCCATAGCTGTGAGTATTTTCAACAAAGTCTTTAGTTACCAATTGATTCTTGTACACGGTCTCCACCTATTAAAAGGTGCCAGACGCAATGGAGGGCAGAATCCACAAGGTCTGAACAAGTCCCTTGATCCAAAGGAACAGCCCAGTCCTCGGAGCCAGGAGACAGAGCACAAAGCATTCCATTTCAAAGCTGCCAACAAAGCGATGAGCTATTTTCAGACAGAGTGACCAAAGCAAAACGGAAATTCTTTCACCATTCCTGTAAATGGATGTCAGACATCCAGCCACTAACTCTGATATCAGGCCCAGATTTTGGAAGCAGTAAAGTTGGATCTCTGGTAACACGGGGGCTATTTCTTTTGTTAATTTCCCGCTGCATTGATGTTTACATCAGCGAATGCTTAAAATAAATTGCAATTGAAACGAAGCAGTTTCAAAATCCTGAAGCCCAGGAAGCTAGCACAAAGCTGTGGAACAAACAGATCTTTCCCCCTTTAATCCCTTAAAGGAAACAATCTTTCTCTCCAATTGCTGTTGCCCCAGCTCAACTGCTGTTGAAGCCTTCATCCATACCTTTCTTTGCACTGGACTTGGCTTTCCAGGCCAGCGTTTCACCTTTCTCCCTCCAGAACCTTCAGTTCCTATAAAACTCCTCCATCCATTGTCCTAACTCATACCGAGTCCCATTCACTCATCGTCCTGTTCTTGGTGATCTGCACTAGCACCCTCAAGTTTAAGGTTCTGACTCCAATCTCTCCATGGTCTTGCTGCCACCCCCACTGTAAGCCTTAGAGATCTGCTCCTTCAATTCAGGCCTTCTGGACATCATTGATTTCCTTTACCACTCCACTGGTAGCTGTGCCTTCAACTGCCTAAGTGTTAATGGTATATTAATTATATTGAACTAACTACTTTGAACACTTAAACAACCATGCACAAACAGGCCCTAGTGGCATCACTTACTGGCAACAGATATCCCAAAGCTAGAATAAGCCTGGGCATGTCTTGTTGATGTCCTGCGCACTTGCACAAAGTTAAATTGAAGCATTTCTGGGGCTATGCATTACGCATGGGCTGTGATAATTCCGATTTAATCAGAGCTGATTTGGCTGCACCTTTGGAGTGTATTAAAGTTCTTTTTGGGGAAGGAGAGGTTTGCTGCCTAGGAACAAATCCACTTAGCTACAACACAGTGTTGACCTCCTGATGATAAGAAATGGGCAAGACAAGATTGGGGGTGGTGGAGGTGATGACCCAGTGGTATTATCACTGGACTGTTAATCCAGAGACCAAGGTAATGTTCTGGGGACCCAGGTTCAAAACCTGCTACAGCAGGAATTTGAATTCAATAAAAATTTGGAATTAAGAGTCCAATGATGACCATGAATCTTTCATTGATTTTTGGAAAAACCCACTTGGTTCACTAATACCCTGCTGGGAAGAAAATCTGCCTTCCTTACCTGGTCTGGCCTACATGTGATTCCAGACCCACAGCAATGTGGTTGACTCTTAAATCCCCTCTGGGCAATAAATGCCGCCTAGCCAGGGACATCCTCATCCTGTAAATGAATTTGAAAAAAGACAGCTTTGAAACAGCCAGAACGTGTAATAAGTTTCAGAGATAGTAGGAACTGCAGATGCTGGAGAATCTGAGATAACAAAGTGTAGAGCTAGATGAACACAGCAGGCCAAGCAGCATCAGATGTTTTCATCCAGCTCTACACCTTGTTATCTCAGAGCATGTAATAATATTGCTCTCTAAAATGCAGTCATGGGCTGACTAATTACACCCCCAGGATTGGAGTTGCATTGCTGCCATTGTTGTCCCTATGCCTCTTCCTTTGCACAGGTAGGGTAGGGGTGGTGTGGGGCTACAGTCTACCCTGCTGTCTGATCAGGTGTGTCGGTTCCATACAGCACCAACCTGCAATGTGATTATATGGGCAGTGCCATCTTTGTTCCTGACTGATGCTGTTTGTTGCTTTGTAACATGCTGTTTGCAACGTGGCACCTCTGTTTCTGCATATGCATCATCATTGTGCCATTGAGTGGTGTCTTTGATGATAAACCCAGCCTAATTATATTGTCCGTGTACACAGGTTAAAGAAATTGCTTCATTAATTATTAGAGAGACGGCTGAGTGGATTTGATTTAATTATTGGCATGTGTACAGAGATACAGTGAAAAGTACTGTTTTGCATGCTATCCAGGCAAATCATTCCTTACATAAGTACATCATTGTAACAGAACAGAGTGTAGAATATAGTGTTACAGAGAAGGTGCAGAGAAAGATCAGTTCTTATGTTGGGACACAGCCTGGGTTAGGTGTGAGGAATCACTGGGAAGCAGACTGTAATACTGCATTTAATAAATAACACTATCAAGAAAGATATTAATGTCTAGTTTCATACTTTACCAACTGGCTTGGGATTGAATTTACACTGGACTCCAGGCTCTGGAATCCTTCCTGAACTAAACTGCCTCTATTCCTCTCTTTGGTCCTTTAGGACATCCTCCTTGATATCCAATTTGTTTAAAAAAATCGCCTTGTGTATCTCAGTATCAAATTGTGTCTAACAAAAGCTGGTGAAATGTTATGGATGCTTTGATACATTAAAGGCAATATATAAATTTAAGTTGTGCGGCTATGATGGTTCAGCGGTAGTATTCCTACCTCTGAGCCAGGAGGTACAGATACAAATCCAGCCTACTTTAGAGATGCTTTATAACAAGTCTGAACAGGTTGATTCGAAATACCTATAAATATAAGTTGTTGTTTCAGGCATGCTCGAGGTTAAATCTGACATACTCACTGTCTTGCATACTGTGGCCCTCAGCCTGGATAATAGCCACAAGGGAGAGCTCTGTGGCTCCTTCTATGCTGACCCAGGCTCTCTCAGTCATTCCCAGGTAGATATGTCATTGCTACCTGCAATGGCTCAGTTGTTTTTCAGTGAGTAGCCTTTTGAACCTTCGTCAGAAGGTTGTTGACCTCAAGTTCTACTCGTGAGACATGAGCCTAAAGATCTTGGCTCCAATTCAATGCTGAGAGTGTGCTGTACTGTCAGAGGGTGCCATCATTAAACCAAGGTACCTCCGAGGCAAGGCCACCAAAATAACTCCACTGAGGCCTGTATCCTGACACTAAGTCACCCTTTATTTACACATGGAGAGTCCTTGACACTGATCCAACTCCCTCAGAGCCAGCTCTCAGAGTGAGCAGAACCTCTGACACTCCTGTTTATATCTGTCAGCCAGGGCTCCCTGATTGGACCAGATTAACAGCCCCAATCAGCGAGCTTATATTCTACGAGGCTCACTTGGCTAACCTCATTACGATCACTACAGACATGACCTTGATGACTATCAAACAAGTTGGCACCAATGTCCTGGCCAATATTTATCCCTTAAACGGCAGCAAAAAACAAATTATCTGGACATTTGGATATTACTGTTTGTGGGGCATTGCTGTGTGTGAATTAGCTGTCACCGTTCCCAAATTGCAACAGGAGCTATAAATTGTAGTAGTATTTCACTGGCTGTACAGTCATGTGTAAAGTCTGAAAGGGGAGATACTTGTTTGAGTATTGTAAGCATCACCCACTGTGATAATGTCAGTATAAACTAAGGGACTTGGTTAGAGTAAAGAATGGGCTTGTAGGAGACAGTCTAAAGGCTAGTGTATTCCAACCAGCCTGCCTAGTAATATAGAGCATAGTCATGTATCCAGTAGACAGTTGTAGATAAACATCATTGTTTAATCAGCCTGACTCCGTTGTTAGACCAGAAAGGTGACTATGCTCCTTCATGCCAGACCATTTCAGCCTTGAAGGAACACACACAATACTGTGTGGTTAAGGTGCTTTAGAAATGCAAGTCTTGTTTTCTTAAGGGTAAATAACCACATTGCCTGACCTTAACCAGCAGTACCACCACACTTTCAGAGAGCAGTTGTAAAAGCATTGTGTTTCTCTTAATGTGCCTTCATCAGAATAATGTTAAGATAAATGTTGTCTCTCCCACAGACTGTAAGCGGCGGGGTGTTAAGAGGACTTGGGAAGCAAAAACTGGGAGCGATTGGAAACCTGGTGGGTTTCTACTCAATTGGGTTTCCCCTTGGCGTCACACTGATGTTTGCTGCACATCTTGGTATCCTAGGTAGGAACTTATCCCAAGAATGTTTAGATGTTTTCCCGCTATCATTTTTGATTCTGCTGAGTCTCTCTGTCCCAATATGCTATAAACCTGATGTATGAGTGGGCAATCAGTCTTGTTCCTTGCTCTCCTTGAGCTTGGCTTTGGGCTAGCCAGTGATGTGAGTTTGGCTTGTGACTTATATTTTCTCCGGTCTTTACCCAACACTACCTGACAGCTTTGCTAACATCAAGTGCCTTTCTCAATGGAAAGACCATTGATACTTTGCAAGCGCTTGAATGGTTTCTGTCTTCACAGCTGAAACCATCAGAGAAATGGAGGATGTTTGCTATGTTTTTGCCATTTCTAAACAACAAATATTCTCTTGAGATGATCAAGTGGGACACTGCCTGTGAGAGGATGATGGTGGATCTCCTTCTCTAGGGCTGGCATGGTGGCTGAGTGGTTAGCAGTGCTTCCTCACAGCAGCAGGGACCCAGGTTTGATCCCACCCTTGGGTGACTGTCTGTGAGGAGTTTGGCCATTCTCTGTGGAAGTCCATGGGTTTCTTCCAGGTGCTCCGGTTTCTTCCCACAGTCCAGGTTAGGTGGATCGGTCATGCTGAATTGCCCATGGTATCCAGTGGTGTGCAACCTAGGTGGTTTAGCCATGGAGAATGCAGGGTTACTGGGATAGTGTAGCAGGGTGGGATGTGTGGGATGCTCTGTGTAGAGTCAGTGTGGGCTCGATGGGCTGAATGGCCTACTTCCACACTGTAGAGATTCTATAATTCCATGATTAAACCATTGTTGTCTGTACGTGCTCTTACAATGTTATTTGGAAAGGAATTGTGAGATATTGACAATGGTATTGACAAATAACCGATGTCAGGATGATGCTGTGTCAGCGAGAGGGGTTGTGTTCCCGTAGACTTCCAGTTCTTGTCTTTCTAGGTGCCAGAGCTGTTTGGAAAGTGCTGTTGAAGGAGCCTCATTGAGTTACTGAATGTTGCACATGGTACACACTGCTGCCACTGTGCCTTGGTGGTGGAGAGGCGCAATAATGAAAGTGGTGCCAAACAAGTGAAGGCGTTGAGCTTCTTGAGTGTTGCAATCCTCATCACAGGTTCAATGTGTGCCTTGTCGGTGATAGGGAGGTGTTAATATCATTGACCTCAACTAGTCTTAATTATTGTTAATGGAGACGAGTGGTATTAATGTCTTGCGGACTCCCAGCAAGCACTGACAATGTGGCTGTCATTTACAAAGAATCTGGAGAACAGGATTAGGCCATTCAACCCCTCGAGCCTGTTCCACTATTTAATGGGATCATGGCTGATCTGTGGCCTTGGTCCATATCCTTAATACCTTTGCTTAACAAAAAATTATCTGTTTCAGACTTAAGTTAACAACTGATCCGTATCCACTGCCATTTGTGGAAGAGAGTTCCAAACCTCTACCACCCTCTGTGTGTACAAGTGCTTCCTGACATCTCTCCTGAACGGGTCTGGCCCTAATTCTCAGACTATAACCCTCATTCTAGAATCCCCAATCAGTGGAAGCAGTTTATGTGTATCTACCCTATCTTTTCCCGAAAACATTCATCAGATCACCCCTTAACTGTCTAAATCCTAGAGAAAACAGGCCTCATTTGCATAATCTCTCCTCATAAATTAACCCCTGAAGTCCAGGTATCATTCTGTAAACCTATGTTGTACTCCCTCCAAGGTCAAGATATCCTTCCTAAAGTGTGTTGCCCAGTAATAGATAGAAAATTAACAACAGAATGGGCTATCTACTCATCGCTCCATTATGATTTTGCAGGTCTCTGGTCTGGACTGTTCATTTGTGTCGTTGTGCAAACTGTTTTCTTTTTAATTGTGATTTCAAGAATGAACTGGAACAAAGCATCCGATCAGGTGAGTGGAGCTCCCAGAAATTAATCACCACACCAGATTTTAAGCTGCTTGTAAACCTCTTCCCGGCTTTCTGTAGTCTCATTACATAGTCCACTGTGATACCTAACACCTGTCAAACTGGGAGATTGAACAACTAGGAAGTCCCCAGCCATGCGCCAAATTTCCATTCGTGTTTTTTTTGCTATTCATTCACGAAATGAGGGCATTACTAGCCAGGCAGCATTTATTGCCCATCCCTAATTTCCCAGAGGGCAGTTAAGAGTCAACTGCATTGTTGTAGGTCTGGAGTCACATGTAGGCCAGACCAGGTAAGGATGGCAGTTTCCTTCCCTAAAGGACATTAGTGAACCAGCTGGGTTTTTCACTGACAATCGGCAATGGATTCATGGTCATCACTAGGCTCGTTATTCCGGATATTCCTGTTATTGAATTCAAATTCCACCATCTGCCTTGATGGGATTTGAATCCGGGTTTCTGGAATGTTCCTGGGTCTCTAGTTTAAAGTCCAGTGATAATACCACTAGGCCATCGCCTCCCTAGTTACACTGCTACGCCGAGCCAACTCAGAAAAAATGGTGTTGGATGAAACTGTTAATAAAATGATGGTATTGGTCTAAACAGTCAGCACCAATTGAAATGAATGTGGATAAATCTCCCATAACCTAGAGCACTGGAGTACGATGTCTAGAAACTATAAATGTCTAAACTGGACAGAATATACAAGGAGAACTGATCTGACGCATAATAGTCAGCAGTATCTTATCTCGTCAGTTTCTCTCACCAATATTGTTGACATTTACAAATCAGTGTGTTGTCAATTGTCACAATGAAGTTGTGGGCTGTGGCCTCTAGGGACTCTCTGCAGCCAATTAATGAGCATAGAAAGAAGGGGAGACACTTCAGCCCCTTCAAACCTGTTCCGTCATTCATATGGACTGTGACTCACCTGAATCCACATACTTTGGTTCCACAGCCCTTATTACCTTGCCTAAAAAAAAGCTCAAAAGTCTTAGTTTTGAAATTTCGAAGTCTTCCGTTGCCACCTCTTGTACAGGCAAAATAAAATACTTGTCAGCTGACTGGGTAGGTAATACTAAGGGCAATTTTAAAATTGTGCAGACGCAGCTGTACATTGTACAGAAACAGTTTCTCCTTCTAACAGAGGTTTTGTATTCTCTTTGAAGGCGATGGTTAATGCAGGTGTGAAGATAAACATGGACACCCCTTGCACTCCATCTAATCCCCAGACTGAGGATCTTTCAACAGGTATCAAGAATTTAATTGATTTCCCAGTTATTCACAAAAAAAAGCTTCCACACTATACAACTTTTTGCTGTTTTCACAACTTTCTTTTAAACTGTGTTGGCCAGTTAGAAACTGTTAATTTTGTTGGGAAGGGGGAAGGTTCAGAATCCCTACAGTGTGGAAACAGGCCCTTCAGCCCAATGAGTCTACACTGACCCTCAGAGCATCTCATTCCAGACCCATCCCCCTGTAACCTAACCTACACATCCCTGAACATTAGGGGCAATTTAGCCTGGCCAATCCACCTAGCCTGCATATCTTTGGACTGTGGGAGGAAACCAGAGCAAACCCAAGGGGAATGTGCAAACTCCACACAGACAGTCAACTGAGGGTGGAATTGAACCCAGGTCCCTGGCACTATGAGGCAGCAGTGCTAACCACTAACCACTGAGCCACTGTGCCACCCTGTGTTTTAAGGTTTGGGGCTGGGGTGTGCAGAATAGGGAAAAGTGGACCATCCTTCCCGGGTCCTAGAAATGTTTGGATTGAGTTTCCACTTTGGGCACAACTGTTGCTTCCAAAATTGTTTTAGGTTTGAGAAATGGCTTGTTTCCTCAATCTCCACTCACAGTCATTTTATTATCACCAAATGCGAAACCTCCTATAAACCTCTTGTGCAATCAAGCAGCATTTTAAAATATAACATTAGAAAAAATGCTTTAAAAGTATTTTACGATATACTTGAGACTGATAGTGGATTGATTAGTTCAGCCAAAAATGGGATTATCACAAAAATCACTATATAAATTCAATACCCATGTGTATCCTGATTTTGAATGACTGAAAATGACATGATGAGCAGAACTATTCATTGTTTACATTGTGATACAGTAGTCAGCCAGTCTTTTAGTAAATTAGAAAAAAGATACTTTCAAATATCTGATTAAAATGTACAAAATTATGAAAAGCATAGATAGGAAGATACTCTTCTCTTTTAGTGGAGGAATTAATAGCCAGGGGATATTGATTTAAGGTAAGGGGCAGGAGGTTTAGAGGAGATGTGAGAAAAAAAAACTTTTTCACCCAGAGGGTAATGGGAATATGAAACTCACTGCCTGTAAGGATGGGAGAGGCAGAAACGCTCAGAACATTAGTTCAACAGTTAGCATTGCTGCTTCACAGTGCTAGGGACCTGGGTTCAATTCTACCCTTGAGTGACTGTCTATGTGGAGTTTTCACATTCTCCCTGTGTCTGCATGGGTTTCCTCTGGGTGCTCTCCTGTTTCCTCCCACAGTCCAAAGATGTGGAGGTTAGGAGGATTGGCCACGCTAAAATGCCTATGCTAAGTGTCTAGGGATGTGCAGGCTAAGTGGATTAGCATGGAAAATGCAGGGGTACAAGGAAGGGGTAGGAGAATGGGTCCAGGTGGAATGCTGTTCGGAGGATCAGGATGGGCTGAATGGCCTGCTTCTGCACTGTAGAGATTCTGTGAAGACTATGGGACAAGTGTTGGAAAATGGGATTAGGAAAAGTTAGGTGGCTGTTTTTGACTGGCACAGACTCGATAGGCTGAATGGCCTTTTACCATGTGCTGTTGACCTTGATGAGTGTAGCGCTTTCTCAAGGACCTGCAAGCAAGTGAAAACTTGCCATGACCATGACTTGGGGACGTGACTAGTTTAGGGGTGGCTCTAGCTTCCAGATTTTTAGAATTTTCAATATGGAAACTCGACTTGCACTGAAGGTGATTACAGTTGCGCGATCCTGTATGCAGGTCTTGGCAAAATTGTAGCATAGGAACCAGCCCAACTGAATGCTAAAGCTGTCCTCATCTCATTGCTGCAGATCAGTGGAATCATCAATCACAAAGGGAGTGTCTTGGATGAATGTGTTTTGATAGATGGTTAAATCCATCAATAATGTGGCTGCTGGCCCATTGTGGTTTCATTGATGGCCCAGCTGGCTGGGATAACAAATAGTTTGGGCATGGTGATGGTCTGCCAGTGTTCCACAATTCACTGAAAAAGGGGTGCAATTCAGAGTTGGTACACAGATGCAGAGAGCCAACACATCAGAAGCATATGTGTACGGGTGTACTTAAGAAGTAATTTTAACCAAAACTTCTCAATGGTACACTGATCTGATCAGATCTGATGGGCTGCTTGTTCTATACCAGCCTGATTCTAACGTTGCCAATAAGTGGCCAGGTGGGTTAGACCATATGATGTTTTCTGTCTTTCAGAGCAAGTTCGTCTTTTGCTGCACACATCTGTTGCTTTGTCCCTTACCTTCAAGAACATTCACCTTTCAGGACCGCATGTGATTTTTGCATACAGTGTTGCGACTCTGCCTGACAGTTAATCTACTGTGGGTCTGCAAACTGCACACATAATGTCTGCTTCATAAATTATACAGTGTTTTATTATTCTAAATAAATGAACCCATGGACTTTATCAATCCCCAATCAGTGATTGATCATTGGACCATTGTCGTTAGCGTAGCAATACATACATCAGAATGAGCAACAATACTGGTTTTATGCATCTTTGGAGAGGGGTAGTAGAAAGCAGTCTCCATTTTCACTGGTCATAACATTATATGAATGAAATTTGCCTATAACTTATAACGCATCAGCCAATCTCAGGCTTGGTATCTCCAATAACTTAAACAATAACTTTATTTGACAGTGTCTCCCAATGTGATTTTCCTTTGCAGGTCAATGTACACAGGGCCACACTATCATTGTGTTGACCAATCTCAGCCAAGCGGAGATTAGCACAGACACAGAACAACTGAGAGAAGATACCTCTGCACTAGAAATTGGAGTTACCACAGTCGGAGAAATCTTGTCCACAAAACAACTGATCATTCGCCGTGGGCTAGCCTTCCTTTCAGGACCCCTGATCCTGGCCATTGGACTTGTGATACAATTAACTGTTTCAAAGCAAACATAGAGCCTTGATGAATTTAGAAGAGAAAAGCAGGGCTGAAGATGACATTCTGCAGCATGAGGAAGAGCCAGTGGACAACAAGATATCACTGTTAACATGGGACATCAGTTGCTGCAGGGAAATTCCAGTCTCCTGCCAACTATTTAAGGAAACATCCTTGGCAGTGTACAAGTATCTGACAGACCGTTGACAATTCAATTACAACCGAAGCCCCCCCCCCTCCCAAACTCTGAATGAACTGGGAGTCAGTGGTTGATCATGTCCACAGCTCCTAAACCACAATGGTTTCCAAGCAACCATTAAATTGAACATCATCGGCAGTAACTATTGACAGATAACAGTCTGAAAAAAGCAGAGGAACACAAATTTGGTTGTTATTGATTTATCTTAAATATATTTCAAAGCTTTGAATCCAGCATTTGTTTCAGGGTGTCACGTCCAATTTGTGGATATCTAACGGCAGATCCAAAGAAGTGCAGTTGTGCAATCTGACACGATTGATGCACTTCATCAATATTAACAAATTTCCTACGCCCTTGCTCACTGTTAGGTCAAATGGTGCACTCCACCATGTAACGCACTTTGTATTATTCTGTTGTATACATGGAGCTGGCCTGTTTAGGCCACACAGTCCAAATCCTGTAGATGCTGAGATCAACTAGCTTGCAGTTGATTAGCAACTTTGGCAGACTTCCAGGTGTTTGTGACTCTCTTGGTCAGAAGAGAATGGCACAAAGTGACTCTGAAGGAGGATCTGGAACTTCAAACTCTCTGAGTTAGAAGCAATGCCATTCCCAAGGACTGACGGACACGCACCAAGAAAGTACTTTGCAGTACTTGGGAAACCTTTACAGCACAAATGTAGCAGTCTGAAGAAGATAAAGGTTGTTCTTCTAAATATTGGACCAATGGGTCAGAATATTACTGAGGAAATGTGCTTACATTAGCATTAGTATTGCCATATTGCTGATAATGATGCTGTTTGTGTATTTTAGAGCATTCCCTGCCAGGAATCATTGCATAAAGCTTGGAGTAAATTAATTCGACAATTAATTAAAATAACTCCCTGTGCGAATGCAGTTCACATTCATGCTTCTCAGGGATTTACACATAGGCTACAATTATAGAGTGCAGACTGAAATTTTCTTTTGTAATAATTCTTGCTTCAAACCATTGGATTATAGGTGCTGCTAAAATACCAATGTATTGCAGTGCTTTATGGCTCATTTCTACAAAAATCATGTATTATTACAAAAAAAAAGTTTCTGAGTGAATGTTACTGACCATATTGCAATAAGAGAACAAATAAAGCCAAGTCTTTGCTGATCAAATGCCAGGATTTGATTCTTCTCTGCAATTCCAGTAAGGATTTTAATGTAAATGCTGTACCCCAGTGTGATAGGACGGTGGTCCACAGGTGCAAGTTCATGAACTGGGTAAAATCAGAATGTCATATTGTCATTAGTTGGTGAGATGGTTTAAAATTCCATATTCTTATCATTCCACGATTGTGGTCTTGCCTTTAGTTCCATCAGCTCTAAGCTCTGGAATTCTTTTTCTGAACATCTTCTCCCATCTACTTGTCTCTCATAGTAACGAAAAAACAAAGAGCAGGAGTTGGTCATTCAGCCCCTCTAGGATGCTCCACCATTCGATATGATTATGATCACATCTCGGTCTCAACTCCACTTTCCTGCCCGCTGTCCACAACCTTTCAACTCATTACTAATTAAAAATCTGTGTATCTCCTCCTTAAATTTACTCAATGTCCCAGCATCTTCCACACTTTTGGGTAGTGAATTCCACAGATTCGCGGCCCTTCGAGAAAAGCAATTTCTCCTCGACTCTGTTTTAAATCTGCCATCCCTTAGCCTAAAACTAAAACATTCATTCTAGATTGCCCCACATGAGGAAATGTCCTCTCTACAACTACTTTGTCAATACCCTTTAGCATCTTATATACCTCAATTAGATCTCCTCATTCTTCTAAACTCCAGAGAGTATAAATTGCTCAATTTCCCTTCATAATGGTCCCAGCAATGGAAAACTTAACGTATGAGGAACGTTTGAGGACTCTGGGACTATACTCATCGGAATTTAGACAGATGAGGGGGAATCTAATTGACACTTTCAGAATACTGAATGGCCTGAACACAGTGGATGTTGGGAAGATGCTTCCATTGGTAGGAGAGACTAGGACCCGAGGGCACAGCCTTAGAGTAAAGGGAAGACCTGTTTGAATGGTGAAAAGGAGAAACTTCTTCAGCCAGAGAATGGTTAATCTATGGAATTCACTGCCACAGAAGGCTGTGGAGGCCAGGACATTGAGTACATTTAAGACTGAGATAGATAGGTTCTTGATTATCAAGGGGATCAAGGGTTATGGGGAGAAAGCGGGAGAATGGGGTTGAGGAACTTACCAGCCATGATTGAATGGTGCAGCAGACTTGATGGGCTGAATGGCCTAATTTCTGCTCCTATGTCTTATGGTCTTATGGTCTTATTAGACAAATCTCTCATCTCTGGGACCAATCTGGTGAACCTCCTCTGAACTGCCTCCAATGCAGCAAAATCCCTCCTCTTCCTTTAAGACTCTATTTCAAATGTATTCCTTTGGGCAAGCTCTCGGTCACCTGTTTTAACATCTCCATAAGCGACTCAGTGTTAAATACTATTTGCTAAGAGGCTGTTACTCCAGGCTGAAGAGTCTGGAACCAGGGAACAAAACCTTAGGATAAGGGGTTGGCCATTTAGGCCGGATTGGCTTTGTTTTCTCTTTGAGGGTTCTGAATTCTTGGAATTCTTTATCCCAAAAGGTTGGTTATTGAGTATATCCAAAACTGAGACCTGTACATTCTTGAAATCCAAACAGAGGTGGGAATCAGGCAAGAAATTGACGTCCAGGTTGAAGGACGGCCTAATCTTACTGAATGGCAGAGCAGCCTCAAGTCTTTATATGGCCCATTCCCTTCTTATATGGTTAATTTTGTTATGGTCCCTGTGAGATTGCCAAATGTATATTACAGTCTGGCTAAGGACTAGTAACATGTTGATTTAAAGTAGACAGAGGGACTGACAAGGAGAACAAAGCCCCAATACTCCACAATTTCAAACAAATAAAATAAACTTTACTAAACAAAACTAGAACAGGAAAATAGTCTACAATATGCATGCAACTTATAGTCTAACATCCAGCACTTACTGTAGCTGGCCACCCCACAGAGGCCACCACCAAACAGGAGATGGTGCAGAGCCAGATTCTACTGACTCCTCGGCAGCCCAAACAAACAAAAGGGACATTCTTGGTGAGCAAATCTGTCAAAACTTTGTCTCCCATACAAGGGATTCCACTTCTTCACTTTCAAAGATCTAGCTTTGAAACTTCCTCTAAAGCTACTCCAGCATGCCTCACTGACTGCTCACTTTCTCGCAGCTCCCAGGACTGTACTCCCTGAATTCCTACTCTGGGCACAATGCCAGCACTTTTACATTCAGCGTGCTTTACTAAGCTGATACTGTCCCTAGAATTCTCTGAGTTCCAATATTTCTTAGTGAATATTGCATATGGGGTTCCTTCACCCCAGACTCAATTGCACTGAACCACCAGTGGTTCCCGGAAGTTCTTCCAATTGCATGAAGGGTCTAAAAAGGTTAATGGTGAGGGGTACATTAAGCACTATCCAATAGAAAGATGTCTTATGGAAATAGGCAAGGGGAACAGGTTTGGACAACAAAGGAGAGGGGCCTAATTATTAATGTTTCCTTCATTATTTTCATAGCAATGTCTGTCATACTACTGTAAATTGTACCAAGCTGTTGTCATGCAATAAACTTCATCTTGTATAAGACTTGTTCTGGTTAGATTACCAGGTGCTTTTTCCTCAAACACATCAACTCAAACAGGTCCTGCAGATCCTGGCAGAAGAGGTTAGAGGCAGGTGGAGTCTACACAGTGATGAGCGGCAGGGAAATCCCCACAGCTCTAAACAGTTCCCAGGGATTTTCCTAACTCTAACTCTTAGCTGCACCTCAATTTAAAGCAAAATACTGTGGGTGCTAAGAATCTGCAATAAAAGCAAACAGTGCTGGAGAAACTCAACAGGTCTGACAGAGTCTGTGGAGAGAGAAACAGAGTTAACGTTTCGAGTCCATTCAGAACAGAAAGGGGCTGGATAAAAGGTTTTTTTTCTGCTTTTGACAAAAGGGAGAAAGAAGAAATGGAAGAGATATTGAGGGCCCACAGTTTTTTGAAATGCAATTTGTTCCAAAGCTGTAACTGAAAGGGCAGCAAAAAGCTTTCAGAGCCCTGGAAACTGAAAAGCATCCATCTCTCCCAGGTGTGGAGGGTAAATGACAGACAAACCAAGAAAACTTGAAAGAATTGTAACAAGAAACAACCTAGGTCCACCGGATCAACTATCAAAGTGAAGGATGATTGGCAATTTACAGACAGCAGCGCTAATAATCAGAAGGATCTGTGTGAGTCAATCTAAGCCAGCCTTGAAACGTGGAGTTTCAGTCTTTGGAATTTTGCACACACCATCTGCATTCTTTTTCCATCTGTGTCAACCCTGCTGTCTTAATCATGAATGAGCATGTGCAGTTAATTTAATCAAAAGTTTTTGGACATGTTATAAAACACCTCAGAGGCAAGTGGGACTTGAGCCTGGAGCATTTTTGGCTCACAGCTAGGGATCCACTGCTGTGCTACCAGAACACTTGAATGTATGTCTTGAAGGAGTATAACTTAAGATACACAGCAGTAGACCTGGCTTTCTTTGTTCTGCCATTTGTTAAATTTGTCTGTTCCAATAAGTAGTTCATTTTTTGTTAACCACAAAACCTGCAGTCAGGCAATTTGACCAAAAATAAAACAAGCAACTGCAGATGATGGAAATCTGAAGCAAAAATGGAAGTTGCAGGTCTGGCAGCATCTCTGGATCGAAAGCAGAGTCGACGTTTAAGTCCAGTGACCCTTCCTCATTGATCATCTTAGTGGTTTAATTGGGATTTTATACACCTTGTGATGGCTTGTGCAAAAGTGGAGAATGACTTTATCCATCTTCCTCCCAGTTACACCTTAATTTAGATTAATTAGATAACTGAGAGTCGAATAGAATAGTCATTTATTGTCACTTGTATATTTTACAAAAAGCTGTCAGTGAAAAGTGTTTAAGTAGCCACACCATGGTGCCTATATTAATAAGAGAAAGCATGATAAGAATTTTTTAAAAAATATTAAGACAAAGTCGATCTTAGTTTGGGAAATGTCAGTACTGTCTGTATTGCAGTGTACTGCAGTCTACCATACTGCAAGAACACCATGCCAGACCGCTCGAATACCAGGCTGGAAGTCACCAATGTAACTGCCCCAAGGATCAATCTCATCGCCAATCCGGGAAGAAAGATGTCACAAAATCCGCCCAAAGGATTCCTGGGCTGCCAGATGCCTGGCCAAAACCACTTCAACACCCAAACCACCACCAGCCTTTGCCAATGTAGCTGCTGATACCGCGTCCCCATACTCACCTCCCTGACAGCTGCCAATTCGACGCCAATTCCACGATCCCACTCCGGGCTCATCAGCCTCCTTGATGCAGTCTGCGAGAGTCCTGCTCTGGGTCACCAGCCTCCTCGACACCGCTGCCAGGGTCCTGCTCTGGGTTTCCAACCATCTCACTGCCCTCCTCCAGAGGGGTGGCACTGTGGCTCAGACATTAGCACTGCTGTCTCACAGCACCGGGTTCGATTCCAGCCTCGGGCAACCGTCTGTGTGGAGTTTGCACGTTCTCCCCGTGTCTGCTGGGTGCTCCAGTTTCCTCCCATGGTCCAAAGATGTGCACGTTAGGTGGATCGGCTGTGCTAAATTGTCCCATAGTGTCCAGGGGTGAGTTGGTAAGCTGTGTTAGCCATGGGAAATGCAGCACTAGGGTAGGGGGAATGGGTCTGGGTGGGATGCTCTTCAGCAGGTCAGTGTGGACTCGATGGGCTGAATAGCCTGTTTCCACACTGTGGGGAATCTGTGGTGCTGCTCTGGGCTCACCTGCCATTGCCACGCTCTGGACCTTGAATTCATGTTGCCTATAAAGAAAAAAGAAACGGAAAAGCCGTATAAAAGAAGAGGGGGACAAAAGAAAAGCAGGTGGAATGGATGAGCCCTGGGCACAGGAGCCTGGACACTGCTTAATCTGCCTTCACCATCTTAAGAGAAAAGTACAGGGCCCTGTATAGCTCCTTGTGTGCTGCATCATTCCGAGATCTCATAAACGACAATGGCTAATTAGTGGCAATGATTTGAAATTCTTTAGATCCTGTTGAATGGGTAAGGAGACCAGAATGTTAGTTGAATTTATTCATGCCTCTTTCTCTTATCTTTCCACTTGTAGAAAGCCAATAATTTGAGTTTTGTAGCAGTAACTCCGAAGTAACTCCCACTCAATCTGATGCTCGGTGTATGAGCATCACGCTCGGATGTCGAACTGTGCAAATCAAGAATTTTCCAAGCTTTTTATCGCAGTCTAGTTAATAAATAATTCCAAAGTTCACTTTAAACCTGAGTAAAACAAAAGACCACAGATTGCAAGGTGTCATGGTGGCTCAGTAGTTAGCACTGCTGCCTCACGGCATCAGGGACCTGGGTTCAATTCCAGCCTCAGGCTTGTCAGTGTGAAGTTTGCACATTCTCCCCATTTCTGTGTGGGTTTCTTCTGGGTGCTCCAGTTTCTTCCCACAGTCCAAAAATGTGAAGGTTGGGTGGAGTGGTCATGCTAAATTGTCCATAGTGTCCAGGGATATGCATGCTAGGTGGGATAGCCATGGGAAATGTGAGGTTAATGGATTTAGGTTGAGGGACTCAGAGTGGGAGGGATGGTCTTCAGAGGGTCTGTGCAGACTCGATGGGCTAAATGGCCTCTTTCCACACTGTAGGGATTCTAACACACTATAAAGAACTGTGGATGTTGAAGATTTGAAACAAAACCACAAATTACTTGTGAAACTCAACAGGTCTGGCAACATCTGTGGGGAGAAAGCAGAGTTAATGTTTCAAATCTTGTGAGTCTTCATCGGAACTCAATAAAGATGCACAAAGTCATGTCTTGACTAATAATGATTATTTTCCTGCATTTTGCTGCTGGTCAGATCACAAGATAGGGAAGGTATGTGAATCAGTACATCATGCAGCAGCAAGAGATGTCTGTTCAGAGATTGTAGGAACTGCAGATGCTGGAGAATCTGAGATAACAAGGTGTAGAGCTGGATGAACACAGCAGGCCAAGCAGGATCAGAGGAGCAGGAAAGCTGACGTTTCAGATTTCTGAAGAAGGGTCTAGGCCCGAAACGTCAGCTTTCCTGCTCTTCTGATGCTGCTTGGCCTGCTGTGGTCATCCAGCTCTACACCTTGTTATCTCTGTTCAGTGATGGCTGCTTGAATAAATTCATGGAAGTTTTGCTTCCATTCCCTTCAAAGTGTGAAAATCTGCCTAATCTCAATCTTAAATTTGCCTTCTGTTTTAGCTACACTTTCCTCAAGAACAGCTTCCTCCCTGCTGTTATCAGACTTTTGAACAGACCTCTCAAATGTTAATGTTGATCTCTCTCTCTCTCTGTGCACCTTCTCTACAGCTGTAACACTGTTCTGCTACCCTTACGCACTCTGTACAGTACGATTTGCCCATATAGCATGCAAAACAACACTTCTCACTGTATCTTGGTACATGTGACAATAATAAATCAAATCAGATTAAGGTAGCAGTGGAGTAGGGCTCTTGCACTCTGACTGATTTTTCTTCTCTCACTTTTTCTTCCCTTTTCATTTTTAACCTTGCCCTGAGTTTGGACAGCATTGGCAGTGATGAGAGCCCTGCGAGCACACCTTG
Organism: Rhincodon typus; assembly: GCF_021869965.1. Classification (NCBI taxonomy): domain Eukaryota; kingdom Metazoa; phylum Chordata; class Chondrichthyes; order Orectolobiformes; family Rhincodontidae; genus Rhincodon; species Rhincodon typus. The sequence continues at coordinate 7,905,250 of NC_063357.1, read as the reverse complement.
AGCTGACCCAGGGCATGGACGTCAAGTGGGACCAATGCGGAGGAGAGTGAGCCCCTCTGGAGCAAGCACAGGACCTAGAATCGGCAGCTGCTACACTGGCAGAGGAAACGTTGGCGAGGTAGGTCCGGTGACAAAAGATGGCGCCTGAGGATCAGCGACATCGTTGTTGGTTGGCTCTGGCTTTGGTGGTGGTGAAGCGGGTCCCAGGAGGTCATCACAGTAACATCGATGAGTTGGGCCCAGCAGCAAGAGATGCAACTCCGATGTTGGTTGGTCCAGTGTAGATGGCTGCAATGCGGTGGCAGACATGAACCAGCCCAGCGGCAAAGATAACACAGTGTGGAGCTGGAGGAACACAGCAGGCCAGGCTGCACCAGAGGAGCAGGAGAGCTGACCTTTCGGGTTGGGACACTGCTTCAGAAAAAGTTGACCTGAAACATCAGCTTTCCTGTTCCTCTGATGCTGCCTGGCCTCCTGAGTTCCTCCAGCTCCACACTGTGTTATCTCTGACTCCAGCATCAGCAGTTTTTACTATCTTCCAGCAGCAAAGATAGTGCTTGAGGATCAGTGACTTCAATGTTGGTTGGGTCCAGTGTAGATGGTGACAAATTGGTGGAGGAGGGATAGTGACACAGGCTTCATTGATGAAGAACTTGCTCAGGACTATTGGACCCTCTTTAATTTTTTTTTCCCTTAATTCTTAAATTATTCAAAATGGTGCCATATTGTGGCGACAAATAAAAGCTTTTTGCTGTATTTTATTGTATTCTTACTATGAAATACACATGACAATAAAATCAAAATCAAAACACTCGTGCTTAAACTGTTGATGATTTATCTTCTGTGGACCATTTTCCTCCTTGAAGGTAAATCCCACTTAACTGCCTTCTCCGAAAGATTGAAATGTCCAAGTTTCTCCTGACTGTCCTAATACTTCTAAGTTCTTCAACATTCAGTCTGCTGGTTCTTCCGAGTGTCAGCTATGGCTCAGTGGATGGTTCACTAAGTCAGAAGACTGACGATTCAAGTCCCAGTTGAGAGCCCTGGTACAAACCCCCTGAAGCTGAATCTTGTGCACAGCACAGCAGCAATGCTACGCTGTTAAAGGTGCTATCGTTTGGGTGAGACACCAACTCAATTGTCCTCTCAATTGGAAGTAAAAGAGCATCTGGCACAATTTCAAACACCAGAAGAATGGAGGTTGGCTAGCGTGGTGCCATTATTTATGTAAGGAAAAGCCAGGTAACCGCAGACCAGTAAACTTTACATCAATGGTGGGTTAATTGTCAGAGGGGATCCTGAGGGATAGGATTCACATGCATTTGGAAAGGCAAGGGCTGATTAGGGATAGTCAACATGGCTTTGTGCATGGGAAATCATGTCTCACTAACTTGATTGAGACAAAAAAGATTGATGAAGGCAGAGCAGTGGATGTTGCCTATATGGACTTCAGCAAAGCATTAGACAAGGTTCTGCATGGTAGGCTGGTTACCAAGGTTAAATCACATGGGATCCAGGGGAGCTTGCCAATTTGATACAAAATTGGCTCGACCGTAGGAGATAGAGGGTGGTGGTGGATGGTTGCTTTTCAGATTGCAGACCACAAGGATCGGTGCTGGGTCCGCTGCCCTTACCTTTAACCTGGAGAATCTGTTATATCTTAAAGCAGCCAGTTGATGGGAATCAAGTAGTTCTGGATCATGAATGATCACTTTCCACTACAGCTACTCCCCGAGTGTGTCCACAAACAGCAATACGTCTGCTCTTGCGATTGTAACTTTGGAGAGCCCCAGCCATCTACAATTACTGCGCCGAAATATATCGAACTGGACGGAGACAGGAACCTGCTGATCTTTACATTCAGGATCAAGGAGAAGGTAAATTGCAACAGGGTGGAGAGTTGGGGCTGGAGAAAGAGGGTGATTGTAACGGATATCATTGAGTATGCATGAGAACTGTAATTGTAGCTTATTAACCATAACCTGCCATGAAATTCACTTCTGCACATTGTATACTGTATAGCTTGTGTCAGTGCAGAGATCACACTAATTTCTATGTGTAACAGTCTTTAAAGGCACAATGAGGCTGGGGAATTAACAAAGGGAAATGTTTGAAGTTCTGAACAAGTCAATTTTTTATTATTCATTTATTCCCAGATGTGGATGTTGCGACTCAGCCCAACATTTATTGCCCATCCTTAATTGTCCATAACAAGGTGATTCTGAGCTGCTTCTTGACCTGCTGCAGTCCCAGGTTTACAAGGCTGACTGACCAATACATGCTGCTATTAGCTGGGGGTTGGTTTAGCCTGGATGGTTAGTCTCTAATATTGAGCGCTGTCAGAGTTAATGGTTTGGATTCAGTGTCACATCTTCAGAATTCACCCTTCACCTGAGGTCAAACTGCTACCAGTTTTCTTTCTAATGAGCGAGTTGGACTACAGCAGCGTATTCCAGTGAATTTCCCATTATATCTTGGTATCTGCTCGGTACGGGTTACACAATGATCTACTTGTCAGAACTGCAGCCCATTTCAACCCAATAGCTAACAAGATTCAGAATCAATGCAGCGACTCTTTGTTCAGAGGTGTTCTGAGGAAGAGTCATGGACCTGAAACGTTAACTCTGATTTCTCTCCACAGATGCTGCCAGACTTGCTGAGCTTTTCCAGCAATTTCTGGTTTTCTTGCTAAAGAACAGGAACATCAGCTCGGGGTTCCAGCTCATCACCATTGTCAATGACCCATCCTGGAAGTCCCATGGGTGTGAGCATTGGGTGAGGGTCACATTGGGCTCCATCTTAATGCTCTTCATGGGCAGATCACCCTCTGGCAGTCACTTGGCTCACACGGGTTACTTGTCACTTTGCGTAATGCCCTCGCTGGCTGGTGAAGCTCACAGAATCGGGTCAACACCAACAACAACTTGCATTTATTTTGCACCTTTAATGTAAAAAAGGTCTCATGGCATTCCATAGGAGCATTAACTACTTAAAAGAGATTCAGTCAAAAATAATGACATATCAGGATAACTCACAAAACACTTTGTCAAGGAGGACATTTGTAAGTCAGATGCCTAAAGGAAGGGAGAGGGTTGGTGAGGCAAATGATAAACATTTGAATTCAATAAAAATCTGGAATTTAAAGCTAATCGTCATTGTTGTAAAAACCCATCCAGTTCACGAATGCCCCTTAGGGAAGGAGATCTGCCATCCTTACCTGATGTGGTCTACATATGACTCCAGGCCCACAATAATATGTCCTCTGAAGTCTCCTAGCATGCCATTTAGTTCAAGGGCAATTAGGGATGGGCAATAAATGCTAGCCTAGCCAGTGACATCCACAAGCCCCGATAAAAGGTTAACTTTAGTTCAACAATGTAACTATTATAATGTTCCATATTTCTACTGTTGCATATACTGCTGTTAGTTTTTGTAGGAAAAGTGGTGTCTATCACAATCAGATATAAGAGTTAATATTGATCCAATTCTTTTTAATGTTTTGTTCTGATTTTCAGACGTATGGCAGTAAGAACCTGAAGCGAATCGGAGTGATTCTCCAACGAGGGATCCTCATTCTCCTGATCACCTGCTTTCCCTGCTGGGATGTTTTCATAAACATTGAGCACATTTTATTGGCTTTCAAACAGTCTCCTGATGTAGCCAAGTGAGAGTCTTGCTTTTCGTTTTTTAGTTCAAAAGAATGTGTTTGATGATAGTGCTTGCGTGAAAGGATGAAGACCATCCAGTGACAGAATGGGTTAGTGAATGGGTTAGTAAGAGGGTTGGGCCAAAGTATGTTTGAGCAGAGGTTCCAACTTGCCGAGCTATGTTTCGTAAGGGTTCAATCTCAGCTGGATCAGTGACAAGCGAAGACCAGATTGACTCTTCAATAAAGAGTGAACTAATGAAATGGTGAATCAAGCATCTTGCAGTGGAAATTACCTGGTGTCTACCTTATGATCAGCAACTCTGGTTTTTCAATTCTATCCACTGAAGTGTTCTCCAGCGTTCCTAGAACAAACCTGGCTTCCTGCTTGTGTATCCTTGACAATGTTTAAAAGTTAAATCACAGGATATATGTGTTCCTGCCAAGATCAGCCATTTGTCGCCAATCCCTGAGATCCCCCCAGAAGATGGTACTGAACCATCTCCTCGAACTGCTGCACTCTGATTGGTGCTGGGACATCAACAGTGCTGTCTGATAGTGAGCTCGAGGACTACGACTCAATAATAGGGAAGGAATGGGGATATATTTAGTGAGCCTGGATTGCTCAGTCAGCAGAGCATCAGACTTTTAATCTGAGGGTCCTGAGTTCAAGTCGCCAGGCAATGATTCCAGTGACAGAATGGCTAGCACTGCTGCCTCACAGGGCCAGAGACCTGGGTTTGCTTCCACCCTCGGGTGACTGTCTGTGTGGAGTTTGCACATTCTCCCCGTTTCCCCTGGGTGCTCTGGTTTCCTCACACAGTCCAAAAGTGTGCAGGTTAGGTGGATTAGCCATGGTAAATGTGGGTTTACAGTGATAAGGTAGGGATCACAAATGTCCCTCTTTCCACCCTTTTACTCACCTGATCAAAATCATCTTTCTATTCCCTTCTCCCTTATCTGCCTTTCTAGTTTTCTCTTAAATCCATCTGTAATATTCACTTGACTACTATTAGTAGATAAATGAATGAAACTACTTTCTCAACCTGAAGGGATCAAACTTCAGCCTGAGGTCCTCATCCGCATCACCATGTGCTGAAGGCAGCTTCTTTCCTGGTTCAAGGTGTCCAGTCGCTTCCCACAATCTGGATGATGTATCCAGAGCTTCAAAGGAAAATAATTAAGGTTTATCACAATTTAGCCTCCTCACCTTTATCCTGCTGGTGGAACAAAACATTCACAGGGCGAGTGATGGAGAAACAGGAGGCTGGAAAAACCCAGCAAGACAGGCAGCATGTGGATGAGGAGAAGTCAACTTTTCAGGTATTACCCTTCTTCAGGACTGGATGTGGGTGTCGGGGGAGCTGCAGGTAAAGAGGGGGGAGGGTAGCGGGATAGGGTTGATACGTGGACACCGGTAGTAGGTAAGGCCTGGTTGGTCGATGGGTGGGATGAAACTAGTTGATAGCTAGAATGGATGGGAGGAGGTGGGGCTGGAAAGGGCACCAAGGAATGGGTGGGAAGGTAATCTGAAGTTAGAGAACTCAACGTGAAGTCCTCCAGGTTGTAGGGTGCCCAGGCAGAAGATATGGTGTTGTTCCTCAAATATGCATTCTGAATCGCTGTGACACTGGAGGAGGCTCAGGATGGACATGTAGGAGGGAGAGTTGGGGGGTTGTGGTGAGTTGTAATGGGCAGTGACCGGGAAGTTAGGCTGGTCGTTTCAGGCCAGATGAAGATGCTCGGTGAAACGGTTGCCTAGTCTACATTTGGTCTAACCAATGTAGGGAAGACCATATTGGGAGCACTGGATGCAATAGACTAGGTTGGAGACGATGCAGATGAAGCGCTGTCTCATGTGGAAGGGCTGTTTAGCGCCCTGGATGGAGGTGAGGGAGGTGGTGTATGGGCAGGTCAGGCATCTTTTACAGTTACAGGGGAACGTGTTGGTGGGGGGTGGTTGGAGTGGTTGGTGGGGAGTGGCAAAGGGAATAATCCTTGCGGAAGGCAGAGGGGGTGGGGAGTGGAAGATGTTCTGGGTGGTGGGGTCTAATTGGAGTTGGCGGAAGTATTTGCGGATGATATGTTGGATATGGAGGCTGGTGGTGTGGAAAGTGAGGACAAGGGGAACGCTATCTTTATTATGTTTGGAGGGGGGTGGGTTACAGCTGAGGAGCAGGAAGTGGAGGAGGCGCGTGGAGGGCTGTCTGAATGACAGAGGGTGGGGGAAAAGAACGTTGTTTGAAACAGAGGGACATCCAGGATCTCCTTGTCAGAGCAGATGTGACAGAGACGGAAGAATTGGGAAAACAAGGCGGAGTTTTTGCAGGATACAGGGTGGGAGGAGGTTTAGGCTAGGTAGCTATGGGAGTCTGTGGGTTTACAGTAAATGTCATTCTGTAAGCTGTCACTGGAAATGGACGGGTCAAGAAAGGGGAGGGAGGTGTCTAAGAGAGAACAAGTGAATTTGAGAGCGGGATGGAAGTTGTTAGCGAAGTTGATGAACTGCTTCAATTCAGCCTGGGTGCAGTGATGAAGAAGTCTGAGCATTGGCCAAACGGTTTGATACAGTCAAACACGTTCCATCTAATCTTGTGTGTAGCTGGATGAACACAGCAGGCCAGGCAGCATCAGAGGAGCAGGAAAGTTGATGTCTCAGGTTGGGACCCTTCTTTTTCTGAAGAAGACTCCTGACCTAAAACATCAGCTTTCCTGCTCCTCTGATGCTGTCTGGCCTGTTGTGTTCATCCAGCTCCACACTGTATTATCTCTGACTCCAACATCTGCAGCTCTTGCAATCTCTTCGATCTAATCTTACCCATTCATATTTCGCTCACAAGCATGTTCACTGGGATTCTAACACAGCCATTGAATAGGAGACTATCTTTTGAAGCCAACATCTGCCATTTCACCTGTTCATAAAATAGTTGGAATTTTTTTCCAAACTGACCACCATCAATAACTCTTTCCGTATATATTTGAGTTTATTGGAGTTCATCTGTTGCAATAGACCTTATGTGTACTTCTGCCTCTGTTGTCCTCTGGACACTGACCTGTTACTTATGCTACAGGAAATAATCTTCTTTTGTCTCTTCATTGTTCACTGGGTCCAATAATCAAAGTACAGAGGGGTAGGTGGTAATTTCATCTCCCAAGTGTCACCAAATTGGCTGTGAAAATCCACTCACAAAGTTAACCAATCAGAGAAATGTCTCTGCCATGGGAGGAAATGATGAGGAATCATTCCTCCAATCACAGGCTGGCTGTCTCCTTTGCTTACTGCTGATAGGCTCATTATGAAACCTATCAGCAACAAGCACATGAGAGAACTGGCCTGTGATTGGGTAAGCATTGAGCGGTTGGAAAAAGTTCATATTGCCATTGAGTGAGTTGAGGGATCCTTTTTCTCGGCATTTCCAGAAAGCTAGTGGGGAGCAGGTGGTAAAAAGCCACCTATGACTGGGAAGAAAGATTTTTTTTCCCAGATCCAAAGTTAGATCTACGGAGAGGGTGTAAACCAGGAGGGGGTGGAGGTAGAGGGAGGAGGAGGTGGAGGAGGCTGTTGGAGGGTTTGAGGAGAAGGGAGAAGGAGGTTTTGGGGCATAGGGAGAAGGAGGCTGCAGGAAATATGAAGGGGGCCACATGAGGGCTATGGAGAGAGGTAAAGACTATAATATGTGACAGGGGAAATGGGTGGAGGAGGCTGAAAGAGGGACTAAAAATGGTAAAAGAAAGCTGCAGGAGGGATTGAGGGAAACAATTGAGGGACAAGTGTCAAGACTGGAATACTCAGTTAAATGGGATCCATGGAACCTTTAAATCACTGAGGTAATGAATTCCTTGCAAAAGACTGTGAGATCTCTAGTTTAAGGTGCATGGATTCAGGAGCTACTAGGATTTATGGACATTTAGAAAGGCAAAAATTGATTAGGGATAGTCAACACGGTTTTGTGTGAGGAAAATCATGTCGAACAAACTTGACTGAGTTTTTTGAGGGAGTTACCAAAAAGGTTAATGAGGGCAGAGCAGTAGACATTGTTTACTTGGACTTTAATCAAGCTGTTGACAAGATTCCACATGGTAGACTAATTAGTAAAGTTAGGTCACAAGAGATTCAGGGTGAGCTTGCCAATTGGATACATAATTGGCTTAATATCAGGAGACCAAGACTAATGGTGGAGGGTTGCTTTTCGGACTGGAGACCTGTGACCAGCGGTGTTCCACAGGGATTGGTTCTGGGTCCTCTTTTGTTTGTCATTTATGTAAATGACTTGGATGTGAATATAGAAGGCATGGAAAGTAAGTTTGCGGATGACACCAAAATTGGTGGCATTGTAGACAGTGAAGAAGGTTTCCTAAGATTACAAAGGGATCTTGATCAAATGGGTCAATGGGCTGAAAAATGGCAGATGGAGTTCAATCTGGATAAATGCGAGGTATTGCATTTTGGTACAACAAACAAGGATAGGGCTTATGCAGTTAATGGTAGGGCCTTGGATAGTGTTGTAGAACAGAGGGACCTATGGGGTAGAGGTACATAATTCTTTAAAGTTTATATCACATATAAACAAGGTGGTTAAAAAGGCATTTCGTATGCTTGCCTTCATTGCTCAATCCTTTGCGTATAGAAGTTGGGAAGTCCTGTTGAGGTTGTACAGGACATTGGTGAGACCTCTTCAGGAATACTGTGTCTAGTTCCAGTCGCCCAGTTATAAAAAGGATATTATTAAGCTGGAGAGGGTTCAGAAGAGATTTACCAGGATGCTGCCAGGATTGGAATATTTGAGTTATAAATAAAGACTGGAACGTAAGAGATTAAAAGGCGACGTGATAAAAGTTTATAAAATAATGAGGGGTATAGATAGAGTTAATGGTAGAGATAACACAGTGTGGAGCTGGAGGAACACAGTATGGAGCTGGAGGAACACAGCAGGCCAGGCAGCATCAGAGGAGCAGAAGAAGAGTCCCTGATCTGAAAC
>NC_063357.1:7893713-7896525 GCF_021869965.1 Rhincodon typus | reverse complement strand
GAAGAAGGGTCCCGACCCGAAATGTCAACTTTTCTGTTCCTCTGATGTTGCCTGGCCTGCTGTGTTCCTCCAGCTCCATACCTTGCTATCTCAGACTCCAGCATCGGCAGTTCTTGCTATCGCTAGAGTTAATGGTAGTTGCCTTTTCCCTGGGATAGGGGATTTTAAGACTGGGGGCACATTTTTAAGGGGAGAGGAGAAAGATTTAAAAAAAAAACGACAGGCTTTTTTTCACACAGAGGGTGGTTCGTGTGTGGAATGAACGTTCTGAGGTAGTGATGGATGTGGATACAGTTACAATGTTTGAAAGACATTTGGATAAGTACATGAATAGGAAAGATTTGGAGGGACATGGGGCAGGAGCAGGTAGGTAGTCCCACCTGCCTAGTGACAAGTTTAGTTTGGGATTAAGTTTGGCATGGACACGTTGAACCGAAGGGTTTGTTTCCGTGCTGTATGACTCTATGACATGAAAAAAATATAGTGTATCCTATCGAAACAAATACTGTCCATGATTGAATTTAAATCTGAGAAGCAGTAAATTGGGAATAAATACCTCGTCAAATTTCCAGCTTTGTGCGTGTGTAATGGAAACACATCAGCTGTGATCTCACCAATCAGTAGAACTTGTGTTCAAGGTGATGGCTTCTCCTGTTTAGAAGTCTGTGCTCATTATTTTGAAGAACGAAAGCTTTTGTTCCCAAGCCTGTTGTTTTGTGCCAATTTAAATCCTGTTGTGTCTGGAAAACTAAAGCTTTCCTCGTATATTATGGCTTTAAGTTCGATGTAGAACAGATAGTTATCAAGTATGTTGACAAAATATTCTCATGTTACTTCTGTGCAAATCCAAATACCCCACATGCCAACAGAAATGCACAAGGTTGCGAGAGTATTTGACAGCATCGGTTAACAAATGAGTTAGTGAAAATGAAAGCATAGCCCCCAAAAATGAAAAATTTACCCTCACGAGAGTCTCAACAGGTGCCCTTGAGAAAGAGAAATGTATTTACCCATGCCGGGGTCTACAGGTCCTTTTCAAGACTGAAGTGTATCACCAGTCCCGTTACGAGTATAAGCAGTCCTGAAAGGAAGGCTAGGCCACGGCGAATGATCAGTTGTTTTGTGGACAGGATTTCTCCGACTGTGGTAACTCCAGTGTCCACAATGGAAGACATAACCGTCGCCTGGTCCTTGTCCATCTTTTGTTCCAATTGCGAAACAGTGGGCATCAGAAGCACTGCACTGTTTTCTGTGTTGGCCTCTGTGAAGGAAAGTCAGATATGCGTTGTCAGCTCATGATGATAACGGTTGATCCAGTTGCTAACAGGAAGCCTGGTGATTATGTTCATTATTGATCCTAATGATCTTTTCCATTACCAGCCTTTGGCAAAACCACATGATCAATTTCTAGGAGATCTGACCTTCTAAAAATTCAGAGACCGATTTATCCCCTGCAATCCTACTGATAATTCAACATAAAAGTTCTCTAGAAGCTGACAGATAGTTGACTGTGCAGTCGTCCTGACTCCAGTTAAGAGGTCAACTCAACACAACAATTAACAACAGTTGAACACACACACAGACACACATGCACACGCACAGACCCACATGCACACGGACAGACCCACATGCACACGCACAGACCCACATGCACACGCACAGACACACACAGTTACACATGCAACACACACACAGTTACACATGCATGCACATACACAGTTACACATGCATGCACACGTGGACACACATACATGCACATACACATGCACACACACATGCACATACACAAACACACACAAGCATGCACACACCATGGCAGAGATTACATGAAGTACTCTCCTCAGCCTCTCCCTTGCCTGAGGCATGATAACCCTCAGGTTAAACTACCACCCATCATCTCTCCCTAATGAGAGTGCAGGCCTCTGGTTTGGTAAGGCTATGACAACATTTTATCTTCCTTTCAGATTGTTCAGACTCCTGCGTAATCCAAATGAAAGGCTGCAAGCTAAGGAGTACTGCCATAAATGGTAAAGGGTGTGGTGGAGTGTTGTTTTATGGACTGGAGGCCTGTAACCAGCGGTGTGCCGCAAGAATTGGTGCTGGGTCCACTGTTTTTCGTCATTTATATAAATGATTTGGATGTGAATACAGGAGGAATAGTTAGTGAGTTTGCAGATAACACCTAAATTGGTGGTGTAGTGGACAGTGAAGTAGGTTAAATCAGAGTACAACAGGACCTTGATCAGATGGGCCAAATGGCCTCAGCACTCATTCAGCACAGAAGAAGCAGTTCCCAAAGTGTAAAAGGCAATTGGAAATGTACTCGAATGGAACAAAACCAGAAATCACTGGAAAATCTTAGCAGGTACGTCAGGCATCATCTGTGGAGAGAAGGCAGTGTTAAAATTTTGGGTCCAGTGACCCTTCCTCAGAACGAAGAGTCACTGCATTGATTCTGAATCTTGTTAGTGATTGGGTTGAAACGTGCTGCAGTTCTGTAAATTAGATCATTGTAGAAGCCCATACTGAACAGATACCCAAGATATAGTGGGAAATTCACTGGAAAATGCTGTCAAAATAGCCAAGCCTCTGCAGTCCCACTCACTCATTAGAAAGAAGATTGGTGGCAGTTTAACCTCAGGTGAGAGGCAAGGCCTTCATGTTGACTTCAACTGGTGCAGGAATAGAACTTGTCTGTTTCACTCTGCATCACAAACCAACCATCCAGCCAACTGAGCTAACCGACTCCGAGAAAGGGTCGTGGAAAATCATTGATTAATTCTGACACAACAGCAGCAGAAACAGCCTCTCA
>NC_063357.1:7868213-7893213 GCF_021869965.1 Rhincodon typus | reverse complement strand
TTATTCCTAACAAAATCCACTGTAATATTGTCTGCTGATTTATTCTACAACTCCCTATCTTAAAAGGAACAATCCTCTGCTTGATTTTGTCTGATTACCTCAAAGAACATTATTTCTCATTCATAAATCCTGATATTTGAACCCTTCATCAGCGCACGCGATCCCTCATCATCCTGAAGCCCTCAATGAAACCGACTTCTGTTACCATTATGGAGAAACATGATTATTGTTTTCAATAAGAAATTTGATCTGTTGAACTAGGTTATAAGTAATTTTTAATGTTTATGAACATGATCAACATTCATTGGCCAGTGTAAACTATTTCTCATTCATTTTCCTTTCACAGTTTTTATCACGGCTGATGATTCGCTTAATAAATACTGTCAGCTCTGTGTTCTGTGGACATTTAGGAAAAGTTGAATTGGGTGCAGTCAGTCTTGCCACAGCGGTGAGTTCATGTTAAGAATGTTCACATTTATTGATCCTAATGTCTCCTGTCTAAAATAGTGATGAAATTGCATTGCTTCCTATCAGTTTCAAGCTCAGTGCCTTTATCAGCTGATGAGATTTTCGTTGTGAAAAAGCCTGGTCTTTACCTGCCGCTCTCAATGTTAGTTAGAGCTTCAGTGCTTCAGTGACCCCAGGCTAAAGAACAGGAACATCAGGAATTTACAAGGATGCTGCCAGGACTCAAAAGACTGAGTTATAGGGAGAGGTTGGACAAGCTAGGACATTTTTCTTTGGAGTGTAGGAGACTGAGAGGGGACCTTATAGAAGTGTATAAGGTCATGAGAGGCATGGGCAGGGTGAATGCACTCAGTCTTTTTCCCAGGGTTGGGGAATTGAGGACTAGAGGGCATCAGTTTGAGGTAAGAGGGGAAAGAATACATGGGAACCGGAGGGGCAACTTTTTTTACATAGAAGGTGGTAAGCATATGGAATGAGCTGCCAGTGGAAGTAGTTGAGGTGGGTACATTAACAACATTTAAAAGGTATTTGGACAGATACTTGTATAGGAAAGGTTTAGAAGGATATGGGCCAAGTGCAGGGAAGTGGGGTTAGTGTGGATGGACATTTTGGACAGCATGGACCAGTTTGGGCCGAAGGGCCTGTCTCCATGCCGAAGGACTCTGTGACTCTATCGACTTGGGGTTCCAGCTCATCACCATTGTCAACGACCCATCGTGGAAGTGCCATGCGTGTAGGGGGCTTTGGGTGAGGGTGATATTGGGTTCCGTCTTAATGCTCTTCATGGGGAGTTCACCCTCTGGCAGTCTCTTGGCTCACACGGGAGGACTGCTCACCTGTAAACTGTGCAGATTATCAAGGTCTGCTGTGGGCCTTGGAACCAAATCAACAAAAATAACATTGCGTTTATCTAACGCCTTTAACATAATATAATGTATAAAATGTTACAGGAGTGTTTTCAGATAAATAAAAGAATTGACACTGAACCAAAGCAGACATTAATACACATTATTTGCATCTAGCTTCTTGAAGCTTGAATGCCACCCAATTTGGCAGAGGCCCCAACTGATAAACAGCATAAGTTTACTTTACATTCGACTGTTATGACCAACTGTGTAATATTCAAGTAGATTTTGATACATCCCATGGGCTTTGATACTGGGACCAAGCCTGAGCCCAGTTTGTTGGTCCCATCACAGATGAAAGAACCTTTGTTTCAACAGAGTCCATTTCCACATTTACTTTTGGCAGGAGTGGATGAAGAACTGTTATGGGTGCACCCAGACACACTGGCGATATTTCAAGATATAGAATGATGTGGTCAGCTCTGTTCAGCTTCCTTAACCTGTGAACAACTGTGGAGTCATCACTCTAAAATTTTCAGCCGATCGCCTCAGCTTTCCGGTTCCTCGAGGTTGTATTCAGTTGTCCCTGTGATCTTCAGTTCTGTACCACTGGATTGTGTAGTCTTTTGCATTATGATGGAATGGAATGGCATGTGAATGGCTGTCACCGAACTGCACGCATCCAGCCTGCAAATCCTCCCATCTGGTGCCCAATATCAGATCTGATGCTGTAATTGGACATCATTGCTGGATAATCCTGAGTGTGTCAAGAAGTAGTCTGACAATGAACTTGGAACTGTCTGGCTTACAGTGTGCCACATCTACATGTTATGAAATTTACATGTTATGAAATTTACATGTATTAACACGTAGGATGATGTTCTGTACACACAGAAAGAACTGGTACACACATTGTGCCTATTCCAGTTCAACCAAAAAAGTGACAGCCATTTGTTAGCTCATTTCCCAGGGCAATGCCTTGATCAATCAGAGTCAACCTGCCTAGAAGTTAAACAATTCATTACTATCATTAACTGATGCATTCTGCACGGAAATGGCTCTCCCAATCGGAGACTGCTTGGCAACTAATCATCACTAACCTTTCATACGGTATAAATGTTGATTCTCCCCTTAAATTGATATTCTTGCAAATTGTCCTGATGAGATCAAGATCAGTTTCTTGGTCTTGTTCTGGCAATGCAGAATATTTATAGAGTCTGTTGATGTAAAGCACACACTGAATCAATTAAGAAACACCTTACTGTGACTTCATCTTGCTAACGGGTTCTTCCAAAGAAATCAAGGTCATGTGACATTACATCACTTCCTGTCATGATGTCAATGGTTTTATTAGAATATTACAAAGTTGGGATAATGTCTGATACCACAGGATGGTATTTCTAAATACTTCCTTTTTCTTATTTCTTTTGGACAGGTAATATCTGTATCAGGTATCTCCATCGGTATGGGGTTGTCTACAGCGTGTGACACTCATATCTCAGGTAGGTGCAGATAACTGCAGTCTATACAAGGAACAGTGGATATTGTTCCATCAAAGAAATATAAATCTTTCATCAACAGACCTTGGGAAACAAAGGGCACTGTGTGAATATGAGCCAGGAAGAAATGCTCAATACAATTCCTGAACTAGCTGTTCTCAGCTAGCATCAGGTCGCTACAAATTTCCTTAAGAGTTGAGATAGGAAGTTGTTCCAGTGATTGTGAACAGGTAAGAGCTTTGGATATGAAATTCACTTGGGAGGAAACATACAATAAATTTCACTGAAGTAACACTGGGAGAAACATTAATCTGCATTCTGAATGGTTTAGAGGAATAGATCTTGCAAACACCAGTGCATTATTTAATTAAGCTTGTGGCATGGTGGCTCAGTGGTTAGCACTGCTGCCTCACAGTCCCAAAGACCTTGGTTTGATTCCACCCTCAGGTGATTGTCTGCGTGGGTTTCCTCCGGGTGCTCTGGTTTCCTCCCACAGTCGAAAGATGTGCAGGTTAAGTGGATTGGCCATGCTAAATTGCCCCATAGTGTTCAGGGATGTGTCGGCTGAGTGGGTTAGCCATAGGAAATGCAGGGTAACAGGGATAGGGTTGGGGGGTGGGATGGTCTCTAGAGGGTCAGTGTGGACTTGATGGGCTGAATGGCCTGCTTCCACACTGTAGGGCTTCTGTAAACTGTGATCTCAGAATCAAAGGCATCAATGTGTTGAAATCAATAAAACTTGTTTTAAGACTAACTGTCCCTGTCTTGCATTGCAGAGAGTATCGAGAAAAAGAGATTTTCGCCCAGTGGTTTAGTGGTTAGCACTGTTGCCTCACAACCACAGAGACCCAGGTTCAAATCCCCACTTGGATGACAGTCCATGTAGAGTGTGCACATTCTCCCTGTATCTGCATGGGTTTCCTCCCACAGCCCAAAGATGTGCAGTTAGGTGGATTACCCATGGGAAATGCAGGGATAGAGTCGGATGCTGTTTGGAGGGTCAGTATGGACTAAATGGGCTTAATGGTCTGCTTCCACACTGTAGGGAATGTATTGGGTGGCACAGTGGCTCAGTGGTTAGCACTGCTGCCTTATGGTGCCTGGGACCCAGGTTCAATTCCACCCTCAGGTGACTGTCTGTGTGGAGTTTGCACATTCTCCCTGTGTCTGCGTGGTTTTCCTCCGGGTGCTCCGGTTTCCTCCCACAGTCCAAAGATGTGCAGGCTAGGTGGATTGGCCATGGGAAATTGTCCATAGTGTTCAGGGAGGTGTAGGCTGGGTGGATTAGCCATGGGGAAGGCAGGGTGACAGGGATAGAGTTATGGGGGTGTGTCTGGGTGGGATGCTCTTCAGAGAGTCTGTTGGGCTGAATGGCCTGTTTCCGCACTATAGGGATTCTGTGGTATTCTAATAGATTCTGGTCTAAGTTGTTTATGTTTTGTCTATTAACAGCTTTAGAAAAGAGTCTGATGTGTCGATTGATGATTGAATGACAAAGTACACATCAATATAAATAAAGTCTCTGATCAATGTGATAGTGGGTAAGGTATAACTAGTTCAGATGCACTGCAATTTAAACAAACCTGGCATGTCCAATGCTACGCATAAATGGTATCCCATCATGATGTATTTGATTGTGGGAGTGAAACATTCTGATTACTTTTTTGTAATGATGTGACAATTATAACTTATAGAGAAAAAATGGAATGTAGTGTACTGGTCAATATTGATCCAATTTTCTTTAACGTTTTGTTCTGATTTTCAGACGTATGGCAGTAAGAACCCGAAGCAAATTGGAGTGATTCTCCAATGAGGGATCCTCATTCTCCTGATCGCCTGCTTTCCCTGCTGGGCTCTCTTCATAAACATTGAGCACATTTTATTGGCTGTCAAACAATCTCCTGCAGTCGCCAAGTGAGAACCTTGTCAATTTCCTTTTGCATTTTTATTCCAACTTACAAGTGCACTGGGTAACCACATTGAAAGGGAGCTCTATTCCTAACATATATCAATGAGACAGCAAAATAAATGTTGATTTCTTGCCTGCATGAATGTTGTACCAGACCAGAAATTAGTAGAAACATCAGAGTTACCTGGGGCGAGCAATTATACAATACAATGTATTTTTTATGTCGCATTCCCACATAAATTCGATTGACTTTGTGATATGTTAGGTCTTAAACACCAGCTTTCATAGAGTCACAGAGACCGATAGCACAGAAAATGGCCCTTTTACCCATCACATCTGCACCAGTGGAAAACAACCACCTAACTATCTGCATGGTGTGGCATGTTTGTAATTCACTGCATTGTATATCTTTCCAACTGCAGTTTGGGTTAACCTTTGTGTTCAGGTAGTGACGTTCTCTGGTTTCCCTGTTATTAACAGCATTGTATCTTTTTCCTGCAGGTTAACACAACTCTATGTGAAGATATTTATTCCTGCTCTTCCTGTAAGTAAATTATTGTAGGTAGCATTGATGCATGCAGACAGACTGTTAATCGAATGAAGTCATTCATCAGTTGCTATGTAGACAGACCAAAAGAATTCAGCCTGAAAAATTTGCAGTGGATCCACCTGTGAATGACTTGATAAATCCATCAAAATGCTCTGATCAAGAAGCGCTTTTGAAGTGTACTTTAATTTTCAACGTAGGTAACAGAGCAGGCAATTTCTACAAAGACTATTGAGAAAAATTGCTACTTTACCCTTTTGTTGAAATTGTTCAGATTTTGTCCTTTAATGTGATATGAACCCAGCATTTACAATCATCCCTAATTGCCCTTGAGAAGGTGATGGTGAGCACAGCCTTGATCCACTGCTGTTCATGTGGTGCTAGGTACGTTCAGAGTGTTGCCGGGAAGTTTGTTCCAGAACTTTGAGCCTGTGAAGGTGAGACCTTGGTAAGAATGCTTTGGGAGGGAATGTGCAGATGTTTTCCCTTGTGTCTGTGGTCCTTATCCTTCTGGATGCAGGCGCTGTCAAAGGAGCCTTGATAATTTGCTACTGTACATTTTGTAGCTGGTACACACTGCTGCTGCTGTGCACAGTAGTGGAGGAAGAGAACATTAAAAATGGTGGAAAAGACGCCGAACAGGCAGTTAGCTTTATCCTGGATAGTATCATGCTTCTTGAGTGTTGGAGCTCTGCTTTTCCAGTAATTGGAAAGTTTTCCATGACATTCTTGACTGGATCAAGAATCAAACGATGCCAAGTCATAGTCCAACAGGTTTAATTGAATACACGAGCTTTCAGAGTGTTGTCCCTTCCTCAGGTGTAATGAGAGAGGAAGTAGCAAGACACAGAATTTATAAGTAAAAAAATCAAACGATTATACCACTGATGGAAATGTATTTAATAACCCGAAATTGGCTGGCTGATTCCCTCCTGTTAAATCCTTAATCAGTTAGAAAGGAGATGCAGGTTTCAATTGATTAATATGCAGCTCTCTGAATCTCTTTCAAGTCAATGTCCCGAGATAACTAAAGGTTTTATCAATGAATACAACGTCTCCCGGTGTGAGGCCTTGTTTAGAAACTGTCTGTGTTTGAACATGGAGTCAGAGTGGTTTTATTTCCAAAGCAGGAATTTAGAAAATGTCCCACTGACTGACTGTGTTCACAAATTGTGTGCTTTTTGAACAAGGTGGTGGGTGGGAGGAGGAGTATTCTGGGTAGCTGTGGGAGTCGGTGGGCTTGAAATGAATATCGGTTTCTAGGTGGTTGCCCGATATGGAGACAGAGAGGTCCAGGAAGGGGAGAGAGGTATTAGAGATGGTCCAGGTCAACTTAAGGTTGGGGTGGAAGGTGTTGGTGAAGTGGATGAACTGTTCGAGCTCCTCGTGGGAGCACGAGGCGGCGCCGATACAGTCATCAATATAACGGAGGAAGAGGTGGGGTTTAGGGCCGGTGTAAGTACGGAAGAGGGATTGTTCCACGTAACCTACAAAGAGGCAGGCGTAGCTTGGGCCCATGCGGGTACCCATGGCTACCCCCTTTGTCTGTAGGAAGTGGGAGGAATTGAAAGAGAAGTTGTTGAGGGTGAGGACAAGTTCGGCTAAGCGGATGAGGGGGACTGGTCGGGCCTGCGGGACAGGAAGAAGCGGAGGGCCTTTAGGCCATCTGCATGGGGAATGCAGGTGTAGAGGGACTGGACGTCCATGGTAAAGATGAGGTGTTGGGGACCAGGGAATTGGAAGTTCTGGAGGAGGTGGAGGGCGTGGGTGGTGTCACGGACATAGGTAGGGAGTTCCTGGACCAAGGGGGAGAAAATGGAGTCCAGATAGTTGGAGATCAGTTCGGTGGGGCAGGAGCAGGCGGAGACCATGGGTCGACCAGGGCATTCAGGTTTGTGGATTTTGGGAAGGAGATAGAAGCGGGCAGTGCGGGGTTGGGGAACGATGAGGTTGGAGGCCGTGGGTGGGGGGTCACCTGAAATGATGAGGTTGTGGATGGTTTGGGAGATGATGGTTTGGTGCTCAGGGGTGGGGTCATGATCAAAGGGGCGGTAGGAGGTGGTGTCGGAGAGTTGGCGCCTGGCCTTGGTGATGTAGAGGTCAGTGCGCCATACTACAACTGCGCCTCCCTTGTCCGCGGGTTTTATGGTGAGGTTGGGATTGGAGCGGAGGGAGCAGAGGGCTGCACGTTCTGCGGGGGAGAGGTTGGAGTGGGTGAGAGGGGTGGAGAGGTTGAGGTGATTGATGTCTCGAAAGCAGTTGGAGATGAAGAGGTCGAGGGAGGGTAGGAGGCCTTGGGGTGGTGTCCAGGAGGAGGGGGTGTGTTGGAAGCGGGAGAAGGGATCAGTAGAGGGAGGGTTAGGTTAGGTTAGGGTTAGCATCTGAGTAAGTTGTCTCTAGTCATGTTCGAACATTTTAAGGGCTATATGAATGCAATTTCTTCTTCTGTTTCAGCAGTGGTTGATTTACTGTCTGCTGCTCCTAATTATTTTCAATATTCTCTCTTAGGCAGCATTTCTTTATGACCTAGAGATCAGATACCTTCAGAACCAGGTAAAGTCACTGAATGTTGGAGTGTGCATGAGATTCAATAAAATATTATTTTTATTTTTACAATAAGATATTGTCGGGAGTTGTCAATTTCATGTTCCTTATTTTGATGGTCAACTGCAATTGGAAATTACAAAATATTCATTTGGAAGATTTGGCTGGAATTACAAAGTGGAAACAGGCCATTCGGCCCAATAGATCTATACTGGTGTTTGTATTCAACATGAGTCTCCTCCCACCATTTTTTATTTAACTTCATCAATATGCTACTCCATTTCCTTCTGCCCTATGTGCTTATTTAGTTTTGTCTTAAATGAGCTAATGCTGTTCACCTCAACTGTTCTTTGTGGGGATACGAATGAAACAAGTTTTTTTAACCCAAAGGGATCAAGTGGGGATCATTTCTACCTTCAGTGCCTGCATGCTAATCTGGTGAAGTTGTCACCAATGCAGAATCATCCAGTTTTCAAGCCACTGAAATCAAAAGGGTGAAATCAGGTGCTCTCTATACTGGGCTAGTGGTCTGCTTTGTTAAGTTATCACCCAATCTGTGAATGTGTGGAAATTACAGCAGTGCCCTTTTGCTTTTCATGTTAGTCTGTCGCTCTCCAGACAAATGCTAGGAGGCAGCATTTGATTGTTAACACCATCATTCACACTTGCTCTGCTGGGATGATGAGCAGCCTTCTTTTATTCTGTTCTCAGGTTCACTAATCTTCTTCACAAACAAAAACAGAAATTGCTGGAAAAGCTCAGCAGGTCTGGCAGCATCTGTGGAGAGAAATCAGAGTTAATGTTTTGGGTCCAGTGACCCCTCCTCAGAACAGAGTCGGTACTATGCCACATTCCCTGTTGGCTAATTGATGCCAGGATTGACTTTATTGTTTTATTCCCACCTCAGGGGATCATCATGCCTCAGGTTTTTATTGGTTTCATCACCAACATCTTCAATGCTGTTATCAATTACCTCTTCCTCTACGTGCTGACACTGGGATTGCCGTAAGTAGTAAACAACCTTAAATATTCTAAAATGATGAATGTATAATTGAATACAAGTTCTGGTAAATGAACAGTAACCTAGGAGTTATCTGAAGCCACATTTAATATCCAGGCTTGTATTCCAGGGGCTCAGCTGCTGCCAATGTTGCTTCCCAGTACTTTCAGCTTCTCCTCCTGTTTGGATACATTCGATGGAAAAAGTTGCATGTTCAGACCTGGGCAGGTAGGTTTCAGGGAGGGTCACTTACACTTTGGGTCATGGTGTGAAATGGATGATAGATAACTAGACAAAGAACTGAGGGAAAAACCCTGCTCCAGGTTGAAAGAGGAGGTGATCTGGATAATACGAATGCATTTCAGTCTGTTCTTTCTTCCGGACTTTCTATACATGTTCTGTAATGTGTTAGTAATTTGTTTGTTTTGTTTTCTCTGCAGGTTGGTCCACTGAAGGCTTGCAGGAATGGGGCAACTTTACACGACTGGCAATTCCCAGCCTGTTCATGCTCTGTATTGAATGGTGGGCATTTCATATCGGAACGTTCCTTGTCGGTAAATAAACTTTCTCACTGCTTCCAGTGTTGCTCTGTCAGTGACATACTAAAAGAAGCTGGTGATCAAAATATACAGCAAATGGGTGCAGCAAAGATAGGCCGCTCCTCTCCTAATGGCAGAGAGGTTTACAATGGTTCATAGACACGTGCAATATGAAGACAGTGGGTGAACTTTAACTCAATCGGAATTATAAACTAGGCATGAGTCAATTCACACAATTGTCTTTACTCATGGGGATGTAAGGTGTGCCACTGAATCATTCTCACCCTTTTCCTGAAATCACAAGATAAATTCTGTCTCTGCTACAGTTGAATCACAATTCCTCGCATTTATCGCTGTACAAAACGATAGATCACAGCAAATTAACACCTAGAGCAAAGCATAGAACATCTACATCAGTTGAAGGTAAATAACCAGAGACTGAAGATTGAACTGCAGCTGTGAAATCACACAATGTCTCATTGATGGAATCTATCTTCGTGATAGATACTGGAATGGTCCAAGGTACAAACAAAATGGTATGGAGTTTAATGCCACTGAACTCATTAGGACAATGGGAATCACAAAGAGTTTTACAACATGGAAAGACACCCTTCAGCCCATCATGTCCACACTGGTCAGAAAGCACCTATCCACTCTAATCCCATTTTCTAGCACTTAGCCTGTAGCTATGTTCGTTATAGAACATAGAACATAGAACAGTACAGCGCAGTACAGGCCCTTCGGCCCTCGATGTTGTGCCGACCTGTTTAGAATTTCACGTGATCACTAAAATACTTCCTCAATGTTGAGAAAGTTCCCACTTGTACCACCCTTACAGGCACTGACTTCCAGATGCTCCCATCCTCTGGTTTTCCCATAAAATGCCCCTAAACCTCTTCATCTTAAATCTGTTCCCCTAGAGGACCCCATTACAAAGGAGAAAAATTTCTTCCCCTTGATCCTATCCCTGCCCCTGATGATTTTGTACACCTCATTCAGATCCCATCTCAGACTTCTTTGCTTTAAGGAAGACAACCCCAGACTATCTTGTCTCTTTACATTACTGAACCACTCCTGCCCAGGCCAAATCCCATTGAGTCTCCTTGGCACCCTCTCCAGTACAATCGCATCCTTCCTAGAACAGAACTGCATACAGTCCTCCAGCTGTGGCCTAACCAATACTAAATACAACTACATCATAAGGTCCCTGCTCTGCAATGAATGTCTTGACTAATGAAGGCAAAAATTTCAGTGGACCTCTGAACCACCTTCTCTCCCTGTCCTGTTGCCTTCAAAGACTTATGGACATACACACCAAGGTCCCTCTGATTCTCTGAAATTCCTTGTGTTCTACCATTCATTGCGTATTTTATTGCCATGTTAGTCCTCCCACAATATATCACCGTGTACGTTTCAGAATCAGAGACAAAGTAACATCAAAATCAAGAGCAGGAACAGACCATTCTGCCCTTTGAGCCTTCTCCCCCCCCTTCAATATGATCATGGCTGATACTCGATCTCAATGTCAAATTCCTGCTTTCTCATCAAACCTCTTAATGCCTTTAAATTCTAAAAATGTACCTATCTCAAATTAAATTCCATTTGTACTGTTCTGCATCTGAGCAGTCTGTCTTGTCCTGTCGTCTATGGCTTTCCTCCTCCCTATTTACCACGTCACTAACCTTCATGTCATCTGTGAACTTACTGACTATACCTCCTCCAGTCATATCCAGATCATTAATATGCACCTTGCCCTTGTCGATTGATTCACTGGGGTCCATTTATCAACTGACTACCTTCATCTACTTACACTGGGCAACCTCAAAAAACTCAGTCAGATCTGTTAGACGTGATCTCCCCTCGACAAAACCATACTGGCTATTCCTGATTAATCCTCACCTCTCCAAGTGAAGATTAATTCTCTTCCTCAGAATTCTTTCCAATAGTTTCCCTCCGACTAATGTTAAACTCACTGGTCTGTAGTTTTCTGTTTTATCCCTTGCACCCTTCATGAATAATTAGCTGCCCTCCAGTCCACTGATCCTCCTCCTCTGGCCAAAGAGGATTCGAAAATTAACATCAGAGCCCCAGCAATCTCCTTCCTTGCCTTCCACAACAACATCTCATCCAAACCTGGGGATTTAACCAGTTTAAAGTCTGCTAATATCTCCTCTCTCTCAATGGTAATTTGTTCAAGTATGCCTCCCTAATTTCTACACCTACATCATCCTTTTTAGTAGTGAATACAACTGCAAAATACTCATTTATAATCTCATCTGCATCTTCCAGATCCCCCACACAGATTACCATTTTGGTCTCTAAAGGTGTCTACTCTTGCTCTAATGGTCCCCTTGCCCCAATGTATTTATAAAACACTTTGGGATTTTACCTGTTTTCTCGTCCCTTCATTCAATTTCTTGATATAATTTCCTTTATAATCAACCCCTCACACTTTCTATACTACTCAAAAGCTTCTGTTGTTTTGAGCCCTTGGTATCTGCCATAAGCTTCCCATTATTCCTATCCAATCTTGTACATCCCTCAGCATTTATTTGGAAAGTCAAGAATTCTATTATGCCATCACTTTCCAAATTGTAAGACCAGACCAAACATTAAAAGCTATGTTTGATATGAGTTGGTGATATGATCAAATAATTAGTGTGTCTAATAATTCATGTAACCTCATTGCAAACTGGTTACCTCTACCAGTGTTTCGTGGCTGGTTTACTCACTTGGTCAAAATTGACTAATCCTCAATTTCTTACCACCTTTAGACAATGGGGGACATGATATAGAACCTCAAGATGAACTGGTTAAAGCTAAGAGTGCTAACACTCTTAATAACCCAATTTTGTTTCCTATGTTACTGCTCTGCACTATATTCTGGATTGCGACCATCTTAAATCGAATAAATCTTAAATAAACAATTCTTTTCAGATGATGGCACCAGAGAGTGAGGGTCAGTTCTTTATTTAGCTGAGCACCAGGGTCCAGGTCTGATTCCACTCTCAGGTGACTGTCTGTGTGGAGTTTGCACATTCTCCCCGTGTCTGCGTGGGTTTCCTCCAGGTGCTCTGGTTTCCTCTCACAATCTAAAGATGTGCAGTTTAGGGTGGATTGGCCATGCTAAATTGCCCCATAGTGCTCAGGGATGGACAGGTTAGGTGGGTTGGCCATGAGGAATGCAGGGTTACAGGGGCAGGGCATTGGGTTTGGGTGGGATGGTCTTCAGAGGGTCAGTGTGAACTCAATGGGCTGAATGGCTTGGTTCCACACTGGTGGGATCCTATGATTCTCTATGACTATCCATTCCACTTGACTGCATTCTCAATTTGACTCAATGCCTGACCTAAGAGTAACCCTCTCGAACATCTGGTTACCCTCCCAACACCACCCAACTAACCTTGATCCGACCTGACTAACACCCTGAACCTGACTACCCATCAATCTCTAACTGCTTATCGACTTCCACCACCTTGCCATTTAGGCACTAAAGAACATCATTCACCTCATCTATCTCACCCACCTACACCATTACCCATTTGACCACCTCACCTGCCTACTCCCCCCGACTCACTGTCCCAGTAACCCATCTACTTAGCTAGTCACTCACTCACCCACTCCCTCCGTTCACTGACATTCAAACTCGACCTTTAAACCTACCATAAAGTTAGTGCTGGAAAAAGTTGACCATATCTTGTGCCAACTCGAACCTGCTGTGGGCACAGCACTGGTGCATTTCCTATGAATGCCATGCCTGGAGAACCGCAGTAGAAATGTACAGCAGTCTTATGAGGAAAGGCTGAGGGACTTGAGGCTGTTTTCGTTAGAGAGAAGAAGGTTAAGAGGTGACTTAATAGAGACATACAAGATGATCAGAGGATTAGATAGGGTGGACAGTGGAAGCCTTTTTCCTCGGATGGTGGCTAGCACGAGGGGACATAGCTTTAAATTGAGGGGTGATATATATATGGACAGATGTCAGAGGTGGGTTCTTTACTCAGAGAGTAGTAAGGGCGTGGAATGCCCTGCCTGCAAAAGTAGTTGACCGGCCAACTTTAAGGGCATTTAAATGGTCATTGGATAAACATATGGATGATAATGGAATAGGTTAGGTTAGATGGGCTTCAGATTGGTTCCACAGGTCGGCGCAACATCGAGGGCCGAAGGGCCTGCACTGCGCTGTAATGTTCTATGTTCTACGTTCTATGTTCTAGTATCCAGTTAGGGGGATAGATTTACAGCAGCAGCTGCATATGGAAGATCATTCTATCTTAATAATTATTTCCTTCGGTAAAGATTGATTTCAATTCTGGATAAGGTGACCTCAAACATGTATTAATTATTTTTCTCCACAGGAGCCCCAGTCAGATCTGCTGAATAATGCCAGAATTTTCTGTTTTATTTCACCTCCAGTCTCTGTAATCATTTAATTTTCATTTGCTGTTTGGTTCATTCACAGGGTTACTTAATGAAATTCAACTTGGAGCCCAGACCATCATATTTCAGATTATTACAGTACCATACAGGGTAAGGCTAAAGATTAGATACAAGTACAGCAGTTACATAGATAAAGCATGTTTCAGCAAAGAATAAATATCCTAAGAAAACAAAAACACAAAGTAACTTGACTCTTAGGACTTTTAGCAACAAATGAAGAATAAAGATTCTTTTTTCGCTGCAGTTAAAATGAGGTATCCAGACTGAATGCAATATTTCAATTGTAACCTAACAAAAATTGATTAGAAAGTTAATATCAATCCCTAGCTTTTATGTAAAATTCACAAGCTCTTTTTAAAGCCTTTTATCACACACTTATGTTTTTTATTCTCCAACATATTTGTTTACCACATTTTGCAGCACAAAACTGCATTTTCCACAGGTCTGCCCAGTCTGCCATCTTGTGTTTCCTGGCTCAGTTTGCCATTTCTCATAACATGATGTCATAAGGAAACATCAATGTTATTGGGTCCAGACCCAAAACACCAGCTTTCCTGCTCCTCTGATGCTGCCTGGTCTGCTGTATTCATCCACCTCCACACAATGTTATTGGGTAAAACTTCTTACCTCTGCCCACTCGTGCAGATAAGTTGTAAAAACACAAGTAGAACGGGTATCTTCAGTAATTCATGCTCCTGGTGGCAAATGAATTGTTTACCTCATGACATTTCCACCAGTTGACCCAGCTATTGAAGTGTGTTATGAATCTGTTTCAAATTTTGTTAACAGCTTTTGAGTACCCCATTTAGAATCCCTACAGTGTGGAAGCAGGCCATTCAGCCCACTGAGTTGATACTGATCCTCCGAAGAGCATCCCACCCAAACCCATTCCCCCCCCACCCTGAATTCCCCATGGTTAATCCATCTAGCCTGCACATCTTCAGACAGTGGGAGGAAACTGGAGCATCCGAAGGAAACCCACGCAGACACGGGGAGAACGCACAAACTCTACACAGGTAGTCGCCCGAAGATGGGATCGAACCCAGGCCCGTGGCACTGTGAGGCAGCAGTGCTAACCACTAAGCCACTATGCTAACCTTAACAGCACATTGAAGCCAAGGGAGGATGAGTGTCAGAAGACAATTTGACGACAGGAAAGGAGAGAATAACAGCCAACACGGATGTTACACACCATCGGCATCCATGCTTTGGACTCTCTATTAACAGTTAGAATTGAAGAAAAGAAACTCGGATTTTCTTTTACTTCTTCCAGAAGCCCTGAGGGTGCTGAGAGGAGCTGGAGCTGGGTTGGAGGGTGGTTAATGAAGTTATTTGTAAAGTTAACCACTTAGCAAACTGAACTCCGGGGAATTCAGCCAAAGACAGGACTAAACCTCTGACCTTTCTGATATGTTTGGTGATATGACAACCCGTTGCATAACATAATGAAGGGGTCAATGACCATGTTGCATTGGCTCCACCCATTCTATTGATCCCACACATTAGAGGTGAGGAGTTCTACCTGAACTTTCGGAGGGAGCAGATACCAACTCCCTAAAGTCCTGTTAATTATGCCTGACCCAATGTGATTATACTTATTGCTATCATGCAGTGAGTCTTCTCATGAACTCAGCACAGTGCCCCTTCTGTAGACAATCGTATGATGGTGTATCCTGTCACCACTAGATAGATCAAGACAAAGCAAAGCTAAAGGGTGATTGGTGGTGGTCAATTTGCACAAACAGCCCTTACCCAGTGACACATCATGGTCGAGGTGCTAATTAGTACAAGACACCAACAGTGGTCACCTGGGAAAATAGCTCGCCACCCACAGATATATTGGTAGAACACTAACTTCCAGCAACAGGTGAAATGGGGAGAAGAAAACAGACAATAATGTAGACATCACTGTTTATCTTTATTTCTGCTCCAGATTGCTATAGGATACAGTGTGGCTGCAACTTTTCACGTGGGTAATGCGTTGGGGGCCAGAAATCCTCAGCAGGCTGTAAACTCTGCTAAAGTTGCTATATACTGCATTGGTGAGTCCAACTGTTTAATCCCATTGACCAAAACTGTGGTCATTCTCTCAAACGTTCACCCCTCTAAAATCTCCGGAACAGTTTGGCTTCTCATTGGGATACAGTTCCCTGGGTGTCAGCATCCTCCATGACCTTCCCAATTGATAATTCTTTGTTTATGCGGTTGGATGGTAATTGTTGGTGGGCTATTTGACTGCAGTTGCTATAACAGCTGATCTCGATTCTGCCCTAGCCTGATGTCTACATAATAAACACTTCCGTTAAGGTTTTGAAATCAATCCTGTTGTTTTGGGATATTCTGCCAATGCTGTATCTATTTCCAATTATTACTTTCCCTGAGAAGGTGTTGGTGCTGGTGGGTCTCCTTATTTCAGTTGTTCTGGTGCTGGCCCTTCCACAATTCTGGAATTCTGACCCAGTGACCACGATGGAGTGATGATCGATGTTCCAGGCAGGATGGTGTGGGAGTTGGATGGCCATTTGCTGGTGATGGTGCCCCTTCTACATTGTCTCTCCTCTCCCTCCCTGGGGCAGCAGGTGATGGTGCCACCTTGTGAGTGTTGAACATAGAACATAGAACATAGAACATTACAGCGCAGTACAGGCCCTTCGGCCCTCGATGTTGCGCCGACCTGTGAAACCAATCTGAAGCCCATCTAACCTAAACTATTCCATTATCATCCATATGTTTATCCAATGACCATTTAAATGCCCTTAAAGTTGGCGAGTCTACTATTTTTGCAGGCAGGGCATTCCACGCCCTTACTACTCTCTGAGTAAAGAACCTACCTCTGACATCTGTCCTATATCTATCACCCCTCAATTTAAAGCTATGTCCCCTCATGCTAGCCATCACCATCCGAGGAAAAAGGCTCCCACCGTCCACCCTATCTAATCCTCTAATCCTTGAATATTCTATTATGCTCTTGATTTGACACGTTAGATAATGGAGTGGCATTGGGTGATCAGATTGCCCGTTCCCTACCCTGTTCTTGTAGCCAAGGAGTTGTTGACATGGCACCATCAACACTGTCTGAGGTCAAGGGTTAAATTTGAGATAGTGATTAAATGACACAGAGATGGTGCAAATGTTATCTGTCATTTACTACCTCAAGACTAGAAATTATGCAGATCCTTGTGTCGGCTTTTTTCTTATTGGAGGAGACAGAAATAGAACTGCAAATAATCAGCAAAGAGTTCCCATTGTGTTGGTGGGAAGGCCATCAATGAAGCCGATAAAGATGTCTGGAATACAAACAGTCTGTAAAGGTCAGGAGATGTTTCTCCCTCCCTCATCTAAGGGCACTGAGACCAATGTTATAATTTACTTACCTCACTTCATATCACGCACTATACTCGGAGCCCAGCTCGGATCATCTAATTTGGAGCAAACAGGAATTAAAGCTGGACCATTCCTTGTTTGTGTAGCATGCCAGTACATTGCCTTTACCAGGAAGCTTCAGGGCAGTAACTGTTAATCTTAGATAACAGTGCAAATCCTGCCTCATCACGCCTGAATTGTCAGTGTGCATTGTTCTCTGCTCAACACGTTACAATAGGAACTTCAGTCCAATCCCTTTATCAAGTTTGACAGAAGCTAGAGGAACAGCATCTCATCTTCCATCTAGACACTCCCCAGCCATCCAATCCCCAACACTGTGTTCAGCAATTTCAGATCATAACCACTGCTTCCATTTTCTCTGTCCTGGACCTTGACCCTTTTATAGCTTGTCAAGGGCAACCTTTTATGCCATTACTTTTTCCGATGCCACCAATGTTTTTGCCTTGCACCATCAACCCTTAAACATCGTTGAATCACTCCTGTTCTTCCATGATATCACAGATTTTCTTGTTCACTCTATCCACTCCTCCTCTGTGTTCCACAGCTTCACAAACCTGTTCCACTTCTAATTTTTGCCAGTCCTTACCATATGTCAATGACCTGAAACATTGGCTCTGTCTCGCACGCCACAGTTGTTTCCACATTTTGTTGTTCTTATTCTGTAACGGTTTGTTCACATCCAGCTGTGGTTGTGGTCAGTCCAAAAGTGTGCAGGTTAGATGGATTGGCCATGATAAATTTCCCAGAGTGTCCAGGGATGTAGTCTAGGTCAGTTAGCCACGGGAAATCGTTCATGCATTGGCGGTCCCTCACAGATGAGGATGATTCTCTTCCACTGTCAGGGTGGCTGTGCAGAGCCAAATAGCTACCGCAGACTCTGTTACACTCGGGGAAGGTGGTGGTCACGGGAAGGGTTGGGTGGGGTGTTGGTGTGGCAGAGTGCTTCTGTTGCTGTTATCGCCTGGGCATCCATTTTTTCCCGAGTGTCAAAATGCTGCTCCCCCACTTTGGACGGTCTTGGGCCAGTGATTCCCAGGTGTCTGTGGGAATGCCACACATCACCAGAGGTCTTGAGGGTTCCTGGGATAGGTTGGGGGTCTGTGTAGAATGCTCTTCAGAGAGCCTGACCAGACTTGATAGACCTCTTTCTGCACTGTCGGAAGTCGAGTTGGTAACACTCTTGCATCTGACTCGAAAGGTCCTTGGCTCAAGTCTCACTCCAAGATTTGAGCACAAGTAATGCAGTCTGACACTCAAGTGATGGTGCGCTGCACAGTCGAAAGTGCTGTCTTGCAGATGAGACGTTAAATTAATTGCTCCAACTTTCTGCTTGGGTAGATGTTAAAGATACCCACAGCATTATATTGAAGACTAGTGGGGACATTATCACCAGCGAGCTGACCAACATTTAGCTGTCAATCAGCACCATCAACACAGATAGCTGGTCATGTTTATACTGTATTTGGTGGGAGCTTACTGTGCTTAAATTTGCTGCCGCTACATTCCAGCCACGCCAATTCATTATGACTTTATTGCCAAGTGTTTTGATGCCTCCTCCACTGTATTCAGTGAGGTGATATTCACAGCCTGGGCTTTAACAGGAGGAAGGTTCCTGGAACAGGTTGAGGGAATGGCATGAAGTGTGATTGAGTCCATCAAGTTGTATTCAGGCAGGGATTTGACATCCTCTACAGCAGGGGTGGGGGTGATGATGGGAATGGATGAAAGAAGAACATAACAAAGTAACAATGAATGGCAACTTCCTTTAAAGGATTGGCTGAAACCTTGATGAGATTATTTGATGCAAATTCTTCATGTTTTAAACTTGCTTCTGCAGGTTGCATCTCCTTAGTAAATGCAGTGATAATTGGAGCACTAAGGAATGTGGTGGGCTATATCTTCACCAGTGACAAGTCAGTAAAACATAAATTCTACAGCATGAATACTTCACAAAATCTACTTACAAAATGGGTTCCGGATCATGTGAAAACTCTCTAAAGCACCTCTTTTCATTTTGCAGAGAAATTCTACATTTAGTTATAGAAGTAGTTCCATTATGTTCTGCTTTTCATATGTTCGATGCTACAGCGGTGAGTATTTCAGTATCTGTGCTATCAGGGCAGGGTTATGTGATGTTTCTGCTTTTAAATGTTCACTCATTTACTTTAGATTTATTTTTGCATTTCAATTCAAGTGTCACCTACAATGCACATCTGTCAGACAACATTACTGTCACTGAATCTCCGACTTTTAACTTCATTGGAGTCACCATTGAGCAAAAGATGAGCAGGTCTGGTTATATAAATGCTGTGGCTGCAAGAGCAGGACAGAAGCTGGAGATTATGTAACAAGTAGTTCAGCTACTAACACCTCTCAGTTTGTCCACCACCATGTCTAAGGCACAAGTCAGGACTGTAATGGTGTACTCCCCACTTGCCTGGATGAGTGCAGCTCAAATAGCATTCAAAGCTCAACATCATCTAGGGCAAAGCAACCAGCTTGATTGAAAACCCATCCACCACCTTCAACATTCACTCCATCAGGAACCAAAGCACAGCAGCAGCAATGTGTACCACCTTCGAACTACACTGCAGCAACTTGCCATGGTTCTCTGACAATTCCTTCCAAACCCACAAATACTTCCATCTAGAAGGACAAGGGCAGTAGATACATGGGAACACCACCCCCTGCAAGTTCCATTCCAAGCCACTCGCCATCCAGACTTGGTAATATATCACAGTTCCTTTACTATCGCTGGGTCAAAATCCTGGAAGTGCCTTCCTCACAGCACTATGGGTGTTTCTACACCCTGTGACCTGCAGGGGTTCAAGAACACAGCTCACCACCACCTTCTCCAAGGTCATTAGACATTGACAATAAATGCTGATTTGGGAACAACAACCACGTCCTGTGGAAATATTAAACAAAACCTACTGTCATATTCCATTTTCCACTTCTGTTCACATGCAATTGCATTTTACAAGGAATTTTACAGCCATTCAGCCCAATTGTTCTGTGCTGGTCTTCTTGCTTCCACTCCATCTCATCCTAAGTATTCTAAAATAAAGGGATATTTAGAATAATACTTTTTTTCTGAAAATTCATTGCTGAACTCTCTGATCTGGGGCCAGAAATTTAGAAACAGTTAGCAAAAGGGAGGCTACGCAGTGATCTGATAGAGGGCTTTAAGATTACGAAAGGGTCTGATAGATTAGAAAATACTCCCACTTGCAGGTGAGACTGGAAGTGTCAGCAATAAATTTAAGATAGTCACTGATAAATTGAAGTGGGAATACAGGAAAAAGGCTTGTGTAAATTTGAGGCTGAACTAGATTCTTGAACAGCCGGGGAGTCAAGGCTTACAGGGAGTGGGTGTCAGGAGTGTCGGATCATCCATGTTCCTATTGAATGGCAGAGCAGGCCAGAGGGGCTGAATGGCCTACTCCTGCTACAATTTCTTATGGTCTTGTAGAACATGTGAAACTCTCTGCAGCAGGCACAGTTGAAGTGAATTGTATAGATATATTGCTAAAACAGACAAAAGCTTTCTTACACAGCAAGCAGCCAGGCTACGGTATGCACTGCCTAGGGGTGAGGATGATGCAGCTTCAATTCATTCATTCAGAAACGTGTTAGACTGTTGTTTTAAAAGGCATTGCTGAAGACAGGTTATTGGATTTAAAACATTAACTGTTTTCTCTCAACCCAAATGCTGCCCGACCTGCTGAGTTTCTCCAGTGTTCTTTGTTTTTATTTCAGTTTGTCAGATCTGCTGTGCTTTGTTTTTGTTTAAAAAGGAACTGTGTGCAGGGTTATGGGGAGAATACGGGCTGGAAAATGCCATTAAAGTGAGATACACATGTAGACAGCTGGTGCAGTCACGATGAGTTGAATGCTCTTTATCTGTACTGCAATAATTCTCTAATATTTCCAAGTGGTAAGCAAGATAAACAATGGTGGTATAGTGGTTAGCAGTGCTGCATCACAGTGCCAGGGACCCGGGTTTGATTCCAGCCTTGAGTGAGTGTCTGTGTGGAATTCAAATGTTCTCCACGTGTCTGCATAGGTTTCCTCCCACAGTCCAAAGATGTGCAGGTTAGATTGATTGGTCATGATATCATGGAAACCCTACACTGTGGAAACAGGCCATTTCGCCTATCGAGTCTACACCGACCCGCTGAAGGGCAGACCCACTCCCCTACCCTATCACACTGCATTTCCCACCACAATCCGCCTAGCCTGCACATCCCTGGACACTACAGGCAATTTAGCACGGCCAATCCACACTAACCCGCACATCTTTGGACTGTGGGAGGAAACTGGCGTACCTGGAGGAAACCCACACAGATACCGGGAGGATGTGCAAACTTGACACAGACAGTCGCCCAAGGGTGGGATCAAACCCGGGTCCTTGGCACTGTGAGACAGCAGTGTCAACCACTGAGCCACTGTGCTGCCCATGCAGAGTTACGGGGATAGGGAAGGAGCTGAGTTTGGGTGGGATGCTTGGTGCAGACTTGATGGGCTGAATGGTCTCTTTCCACACTGCAGGGATTTTATGATTCTTGATAAACCCGTGTGAGAGAGATGAATGTAAGGATAGGTAGATTGATGAAAAGGAGGGTGGGAGGAGATTATGTCAAGCATAAACAGTAGTATGGGTCAAATAAAGGGTCTAGACTCAACGTCAGCCCTCCTGCTTCTATGGTGCTGCTTAGCCTGCTGTGTTCATCCAGCTCTACACCTTGTTATCTCTGGGTCAAATCGCTTGTTCTGGTGCTGCAAATGTTAAATTATATACTACATGAAAAAATTGCAATAATTTCTGCATTGAACTCAGAATCTAATAATTGTGAGGACACCATTAGGTTGGTATTTGTTTTAGAATTATCCAGTGTGTTGAAAATATCTAAGATTCCTAACTATTGCACAGAAGCCTGTCTCATCGCTGTGCTGAAACCGTTGGGTTGAGGAATGGTTAATTTTGCTGTATGTATCTTCAGCAAAATCTGAGTCCCCTTAGACTTTGCTGTGTTCACTCACTTTTTAACATCAAGAGGCATGGCAGCAATTGGAGGGATGGGTGACATTGATGACATTGGGGGACAGGGGGTCAGATAGCTCAGTTGACGCAGTTTGCATGTCCTTGGTACCTCTCTCGACATTTTCCAATGGACCCATTGTTGCTTCTTTAAGGGTGAGGTTTATGGTGCAGCGTGATGCCAACAGTGCAGGTTCAATTCCCACAAAGGCTGAGGTTACCATGAAGGTCCCACCTTCTCTACCTTCCCCCTCGCCCGAGATGTGATGACTCTCAGGTTAAACTGCCACCAGTCATCTCTCTCTGATGAAAGAGCAGGACTTTGGTGAATTTCTGTTTTTTTTTAAATGGGCAACTTCTGAGGGTGGTAAACTGGAACTCTCTGCTCAGCAATGACCTGCGAAAACAAATATGTCTACTGAACCTAGAGTGGGGGAAGCATCTGAGGACATTCATTCCCAATGTCTGTCACACTCTGAGCAACACAAAATAGGCTATTTGAGGCTGAGGTGAAGAAAAATGCCTTCACCCAGAGAGTGGTAAGCCTGTGGAATTCTCTGCCACAGAAAGTAATTGAGACCAAAACATTTTCAAGATGGAAATAGATATAGTTTTTAGGGCTAAAGGAATCAAAGATTATAAAAAGAAAGTGGAAACAGGGTACTGTATTTAGATGATCAGCCATCATTTTATTGAATGGCACAGCAGATTTGAAGGGCTGAATGGCCTACTGCTACTCCTATTTCCTATTTTTATGTGTTGTCCCTGAATGATTTAAATGCTTTCGTTTTGGGATCCCTGTGATTTTAATTGTAATTTACTTTTTTTGCTGAAGTTTTACTAAAGCTGTTGAGAACAGTTTGAACCATGCAGCCCACAGCAGTGACATACAATTCTCAAGGAGAAAAGGTGACACCATCCTATCACATTCTAACGGAGTCTGCTGCCAGAGAGTCAACAGCAACATAGGTTTGGATCATAGAAGCAGGACAAGGCCATTCAGCACCTTGAGAATTCTGACAATCAATTAGATCATGGGGCAGATATTTCAACCACATGCATGGCTTGAATTCATTAGTTCAGAAAAGAGCTTCCACTTGTTACATTTATGTTAACAATGCAAGAGAATGGCTTAGTGGCTAGCACTGCTGTCTCACAGCACCAGGGACCCAGGTTCAATTCCACCCTCGGCAACTGTCTATGCAGAGTTTGCACATTCTCCTTGTGTCTGCGTGGGTTTGCTCTCACAGTCCAAAGATGTGCAGGCTAGGTGGATTGGCCTTGCTAAATTGCCTGTAGTGTTTAGGGATGTGTAGTTCAGGGGGATGGGTCAGTGTGGACTTGTTGGGCCGAAGGGCCTGTTTCCACACTGTGCGGATTCTATGAAAGCTGCTTTATTGTGTGACCCATTCCCTAGATAACATCAGTGATCATTTTTAAAATGTCATCCATTGATGAGGAAGTATTTGAGGCCACAATAATTTGTTAGGTTTTGTTTCCCATCTGTAGAAGCGAAATGTTGTGTGATCACTGTAATATGTTGTTTGTTTATTTTGCAGGGTGTGTGTGGTGGAGTGTTAAGAGGAGCTGGGAAGCAAAAACTAGGAGCTATCGGCAACTTGATTGGATACTACCTAATTGGGTTTCCCATTGGAATCTCTTTGATGTTTGCTGCAAATCTTGGTGTATTTGGTATGAATTTCATTAGTTTTTCTCCTTTGTTCTTCTCTGCCAATTATCCACCCACTCTTATAAGGCATGAGGGCGTTGTTCCATCACAAGGTCAATACTGGCGAGCACCTGTAATTGGAAGTTCTACCTCTGGTATGGAGCACAAGTGAATACTATGTACATATGCTTTGGATGGCCCTCAGCACTTTACTAATGATTGGCAGTAATCGCTGACTTCAGTTTTACCATCCCGATGTGCAGGCTAGGTGGATTGGCCGTGCTAAATTGCCCGTAGTGTGTAGATTAGGTGGGTTATAGGGGGATGGGTCTGGGTGTGATGCTCTGAGGGTCAGTGTGGACTTGTTAGACCAAAGGGCCTGTTTCCACATTGTATGGATTCTATGATGATGATGATGATGATGATCTTTACAATTGCAAATTATTGGTTGAAGCCAGTTTCGTAGCTGTAAAAAAACAATTGGAGTTGGGAACTGGTTAGTTTTGCTGCATGGTTCTTCAGTACTGTGGGGGGGTCTCAATTGTGTCCAGTTGTAAAATGTGCAAGTTTGAGACTAGTTCCAATCACTATGTCCCATTATACATAGTACTTTGTATCATGTTCACATGTAATTCCAAACAGCAACAACATGTGACTGGGAAAGTCACTTTTAGGAAGCACTTAAGGCTCTTTGAGTCATAGAGATGTACAGCACAGAAACAGACCCTTCGGCTCAACCCATCCATGCCGACCAGATATCCTAAATTAATCCAGTCCCATTTGCCAGCATTTGGCCCATATTCCTCTAAACCTCTCCTATTCATTTACCCATCCAGGTGCCTTTTTAAATGTTGTAATTCTACACACAAAGGGTCATAAACCTATGGAACTCCCTTCCACAAATGGCAGTGGATGCTGGATTCGCTGTTAATTTTAAATCAGAGAAAGAAAAGTTATTGTTCAGCAAAGGGCTAAAGGCATGATTTCATTGAATGGTGGAACAAGCTCGAGGGGCGGAATGGCCCAGTGCTGTTCATATGTTCCTATAAAGATTGCTACCACCATCCCTTTTCTGACTGGATCAACTGGGTCTACTTGGTTTAAAGCCGTTACCA
>NC_063357.1:7857475-7867713 GCF_021869965.1 Rhincodon typus | reverse complement strand
CTCCAGCTCCACACTGTGTTAGCACTTTCTCGGTGTTTGTTTTGCTTCCCAACAGAGATCAGGTAACTCAGTACAAAGGAAGGACTAACCCCTAGACCTTCCTGATTCATCCAGTTATAGATCTACCTACAAATATATTAATGGAGCAGTAACTGTCAGCCATGGATTAAATGGGGCTGGAGACATGGAGAATAATATACAAGGAATGGTTTGTGTTCTTCCTCCTGCAGATTCCTCTGGGCTATGGGATGGCTGCAACAGTTCATGTAGGAAATGCGCTGGGTGCCAGTAATCCAGAGCAGGCTGTAAACTCTGCTAAAGTTGCCCTCTGTTGCATTGGTGAGTCCAATCATGTAAATCCACTGCATTAACTAAAATGATGATTATTCAAACAATGCGTCCCTCACTATCCATCCAATGTTCTCCCTTTTGGAAACTGTACTGATAAGCTTAGCTTTGTTCAGGAAAGCCAGGTGATGAAGGATGATCCTGGAGCAGTCTTTATTCTGTCTTATATTTCTTCGCAATTAAGTAAAACCTTCTAAATACACAGCTCCTAACCCAACCAAATATAATTTTAGTATTTGTTCACATAAAGCTCCAAATCATGTGCTAGTCTCAGTCTGACTAAACACAACTGACATTATGCTATCCCACATTTAACACTCTTAAACAATGATACTCTAAATAAAAATGTGTCTATCAAAAATCACTTTCTGATAACAAACAAGGTGATAAGAGTAGGTTACGACCCTGACCTGTAATATTTAATATAATATTTAACATAAGCATATTATTAAGCTGGAGAGGGTTCAGAAGAGATTTTCCAGGATGTTGCTGGGAATGGAAGGTTTGAATAAGGATAGGCTGGGAAATTTTTTTACTGGACCATATGGGGTTGAGGGGGTGAACCTATGGAAGTTTATAAAAGCAGAAGGGCTATAGATAAGGTGAATGGCGTGTGTCTTTGCCCGAGGATGGGGGATTTCAAGCCTATGGGGGCATATTTTTAAGGTGAGAGGAGAAAGATTGAAAAAAGACATGAGGGGCAATTTTTTTTTGTACAGAGAGTGGATTGTATGTGGAATGAACTGGCAGAGGAAGTGGTGGATGCGAGTACAGTTACAATGTTTAAAAGACATTTGGATAAGTACATGAATAGGAAATGTTTGGGGGGTTGTGGGCCAAGCACAGGTAGTTGGGACTAGTTTAATTTGGGAACATAGTTGGCATGGACTGGTTAGACGTTAAATGTTCCCATGCTGCATGACTCTATTTACATTAAAAACATATTGACTGCCTTGAAGCTAACTGGTCCAAATGTCCTGGGAAAAGACACAGTGGCAATATCCCCTCCACCCCAGTCAAATAAGCTGATGTTTACTGTCCATGATTAATCAGGGGGAAAGTTCCTGGTACAAGTTATGGGAGTGGTGGGGAGGCATGAGTCCATCAAACTGAACCCAGGCTAGGAGTCAACACGCACATAGAGTGGTGAGGTCATCTGCTGGAAAAAGGGAAGGTAAACAGGACCAGTGAACGGCAACATTTAAAGAAAAATTTAGCTGGAACTTCAACTAGATTACGTTAAAATAAGATAAAGAACTGCTGCAGATCTGAAACAAACAAAAGCAGAAAAAACTGGAGGAACTGAGCTGATCTGGCAGCATCTGTGGAGAGAAAAACAGAGTAACATTTCGAGTCCAATGATCCTTCTTCAGAGCTGATGGAAGGTTATACGTTTGTAGAGGGTTCCTCATACTGACAGAAGGTTATATGTGTGTAGAGAATTCCTCATGTTTTTCCATATATTTCCACAGGATGTGTTTCCTTCATCATTGCAGTGATACTGGGAGCAATGAAGAACACAGTGGGCTATATCTTCACCAGTGACAAGTTCGTTAAAAAAAATTGTACAGCATAAAAGCTCGTCAATACACAATTACAACACTGCTTTAGGGATCATCTGAAAACTCTCCAATATTGTTTCTCTTTTCCATTTTCCAGAGAAATTATTCATTTAGTTGCAGAAATAATTTCACTGGGTGCTGCCTATCATTGGATCGATGCCTTTTTGGTGAGTGTTTCAGCATTTGTGAGCTAAGTGCATGTTCATTCGTGGTGCCCTGTTGCTTACACTTTTTAAGTGTTGACTCCATAATTTGAAATGTATTCTATCCTGTCATTTTTGTTTACCTGCAGTACCCACCAGAGATTCTGCCATGGTTACAAGCTTCCACTTTCCTCTTTAGTACAGTTGCAATCTCACATAGAATTTTACAGCCATTTGGAGTCAAAGTCATTAAGGCTGTATTGGCTGGTTGTAGATTTCTTCAGCATTTTGAGAATAGGAGGCACCTTGGTTTACAAGTTGTTGGGGTGCTGGAGCGCTGTCTTGAGCACTATTAGAGTCGCTTCATTTTGGCTGTGCCCATTGCAATTAAGAATTTCAGGAAGAGTAAAGCAACTTGGAGAGACATGAACACAGATGATAGTGGGAGTCCTTCAGAGGTGGCTAACTGAAGTTCCCCACTTGATGATTACTGACAGAAAAGGTATTTTTTTCGGAACAAGTACTGAACGTACAAGTGGAGAAACCCCTGAGGAAATTCATCTCTGATCCCTTTGACCTTGAAATTGTTTAAAGCATTTCTGTTCAGGATTGTCCTGTTTTGAACTTTAATAGACATGTAAGCTGAAGTTCTAACGAAGTTGATGAGAACAGTTCGAAATATGCAGCTCACTGATGTGGGTCTCACCGACAGAAAGTGATATCACATTGACTGTTATTCATGTTGCAATGGAGACTGCGGCCAGAGGGTCAATGGGCATGTGGATTTGGATCTTAGGAACAGGGGGCCATTCAACCCCTCGAACCTGCTCTGCTGGTCAATGAGATTGTGACTGATCTGTGTTCAAAATCCATTGTTCTGCCTAGATTCATTACCCTGATAACCCCATACAATAAAAATCTGTCTCTCTCTGTCATGAAAGCTCCAATTCTCCTTCAGCATCCCTACCCTTTCGGGAGACTTCATATCATTGTATGCAGTAAGATTATAAATTCAGAAAAGAATTTTCATTTGTTACTTTCAATGTGAATGTTAAAAGACAGAGTGTTGTTCACATGAGCTATTCCTCCCTACGTAACATCAGTGATTGTGTTGACAATGTAATCCATTGGTTAAAAATAATTTAATGACATGCTAAGCCACTATGTTTTGTTTCCTTTCCATAGAAATTACAAGTCCTTATATAATCATTGCGATATGTTTTGTTTGCAGGGTGTCAGTGGTGGAGTGTTAAGAGGAGCTGGGAAGCAAAAACTGGGAGCTATTGCTAACCTAGTTGGTTATTACTTAATTGGGTTTCCCATTGGAATTGCCTTGATGTTTGCTACAAAACTTGGTACCTTTGGTATGAATTTGAATAATTGTTCCCTTTACTGGCAATTATCACCTTCTACTCTCTGAGGGTGAAGTCTATCTTGCAATCAATATTGGAGAGTGAAGTTAGTTCACCCTCTGGGGTACAATGAGTCCAACCAGCCCTGTGTGGTTTTTTGGGGTCAATGTTGATCAATACTCTGTACAATTAGCTGGGTACGGTGCTCACTTGCCACCCAAGAATCATAGAATCCCTACAATGTGGGAGCAGGCGATTTGGCCCATCAAGTCCACACCAACCCTCCAAAGAGCATCCCACGCAGACCCATCTCCACCCCCTACCCTATCCCTGTAACCCTGCATTTCACATGGCTAATTCATCTAACCTGCAAATCCCTGGACACGACAAGGCAATCTAGTATGGCAAATCCACCTAACCTGCACATCTTTGGAGTATGGGGGGGAAACAGGAGCACCCAGAAGAAACTCACAAAGACGCAGGGAGAACATTCAAACTCCACATAGCCAGTTGGCTGAGCTGGAACTGAACCTGGGTTCCCAGTGTTGTGAGGCAGCAGGGCTAACCATTCAGCCACCTTGGAATATTGGGTGGAAGTGAGTGTCATGGTTGAGCTAAGCACGGGTCTTGCCCACCTTCTACTGAGGCCCATTTACAATGATAATTAGATAGTATACAATAGTGAGATCATGGCTGAATTATTCACCTCCTGAATGTGAATGTGTTGTGAATAAAAGTGGACAAATAGCACCTCGCAGGTAAAGGCAAAAGGGTTTCTTAAAGGAATGGAAGTGGAAGGAAAACCCAACAGCATTTTCTCATTCTCACGGCGCCATTGTTATGTTGCAGGTTTCTGGTCTGGAATGTTCATTTCCACAGTTGTACGATTAGTTATTTGTCTAACAATAATTGCCAGAATGAACTGGAAGGAAGCATCTGATGAGGTAAGAGTAGATGCTGGACACTCTGGTAGGAGGTGGCACAGTACTAATATCACTGAACCAGTATCTCAGACACAGAACTTCCTCACAATGTGGTTTCAAATCCCACTCGTGGCAGATGGTGAAACTTGAACTCAATATGGTGGCCTCAGTGCTCAGCACTGCTGCCTCACAGATTTGATTCCACCCTCGGGCAACTGTCTGTGCAGAGCTTGCATATTCTTCCTGTGTCTGCATGGGTTTCCACCGGGTTGTCTGGTTTCTTTTGAAGGTATGCAGGTCAGGTGGATTGACCATGCTAAATTCCCCATAGTGTCCACAGAAGTACAGGCTAGGTAGGTTAAGTATGGTAAATGTGGGCTAATCGGAATAGGATGGGATGCTCTTCAGAGGGTCAGTACAGACTTAATGGGTGAATGGCCTGTATCTGCACTGTAGGGATCTGTGCTTCTATAAAAATCTGCAATTATAAAGCTAGCCTAATAGTGACCATATTATCACTGTTGTAAAAAACCCATCTTGTTCGCAGATGCCCTTTAGGGAATCTGCCATGCATACCTGGTCTTAGCTCAATGAGAGTTCAGACCCATAGCAATGTAATCAACTATTAAATCTTCTCTGGGCAAGTAGGAATGAACAATAACTGCTGACCCAGCCAGTGATACCACAACCCGTGCATGAATAAATAAAAATTATTTTGGAGATTGTGATGTACAGAAAGTGTTGCCTCAGTTGAATCCTTCCAATGTTTTAATAATTATTTTTGCGTTTTGCTTCAAGACTCTGGTTAATGCAGGTGTGATGAAAGATGTGGACACCTCTCACAGAAGGACTGCTGCTCAAACCCAGTATAGATCAACAGGTAAAGAAAGGATGCTCAGCTGCAGTCAAATTGCTGATAATTGTAGGATAAGCTTGGAAAGGTTCACTTTGCAGGGAAAACGTTCGTTTCTTTTCCTGAAATTGTGGGATAATGTGATTAGCTGTTTAACTTTTTTTTTATATTAATTCATGAGATGTTGGCATCACTAGTTGGGGCAGCATTTATTGCCCATCCCTAATTGTCCTTGAGAAGCTGGTGGTGAGTTGCAGTTCTTGGATCATAGGGTCAATCACAGTGCTGATAGTTAAGCCTGGAGCTGCTTAGGCTTTGGGCGTTATCGGCAGACTCACAAACAGAAGTGAAAGCTAAATAAGGGAGGTGATGATAACATCACTGAATTGGTAATCTAGAACTCCAGGCTAGTGTTCTGGGGACATGAGTTCAAATCCCGCAGGCAGTGAGATTTGAATTCGATAAAAAATAATCTGGAATAGGAAGCTAGCCTAATGGTGACCATGTTAGGAATGTTGTAACAAACCTCTTCAGGTTCACTAATGTCCTTTATGAAGGAAATCTGCCATCCTTACCTGGTCTGGCCTATATGTGACTCCAAACCTGCAAATGTGGTTGACTCTTAATTGCCCTCTGGGCACTTAGGGATCAACAATAAATGCTGCCTAGCCAGTGAAAGAATCTCACGTAAGAATAAACAAAAAGTTGAAGATACTTTCAAAAAACTAGCGGCTTCAGTTGAGTGACTGGGCTTCTCCACTCAGATAGAGAGCAGGTTTTTGGTATCCTGTGCACATTTTATTGTGTTTGGTGCAGATAACTCTACTGTCATCAGGATTGGGGAATGCTCAGTGGTTAGCAGTGCTGCCTCACAGTGACAAGGACCCGGGCTTGATTCCATCCTCAAACAACTGTCTTTTTGGAGTTTGCACATTCTCCCCGTGTCTGCGTGGGTTTCCTCCAGGTGCTCCAGTTTCCTTCCACAGTCCAGAGATGTGCAGGTTGAGTGGATTGGCCAAGCTAAATTGCACATAGTTTCTGGGAATGTGCATGTTAGGTGGATTAGCCATGGGAAATGTAGGGTTACAAGGATAGGTTAGGGGAGTGGGTCTGGGTGAGATGCTCATTGGAGGGTTGTTGGGGACTTGATAGGCCAAATGGCCTGCTTCCACACTGTAGGGATTCTGTGATTCTTTGAATTCAAGCCATAAAGGGTTTTGCTGGCCTTACTCCTTTGTTCAGAGCTGACTGCTGTTCACCTCGTCCTTGCAGTGCATCAATTGTGATCTTCCAGGTTACTATTCCATGGTTACTTTTGATCAGCACTTTCCAGAAACTGTGGTCAACTGGCATCAGGTGATCAGGTATCCATGTTGTCAATCCAGCAAAGTGTCCATTTTTAAAGAAAATGGAAGCAAGAGAATGCTGTTTAATACAAAACAATTTAGGACGTCCCTGTTTCCGTCCTCTGGGGTTATAATTTAGTTCATCTAAATTTTGTCACTGCAAGTAGAAACATAGGAGGATAACATAAATGTTAGCAGAATCTTTTCTTTTAACTCATTCACAGGCTGAGGGCATCGCTGGCTTGATAGCACTTATTGCCCATCCCTAATTGCCCAGAGGGCAGTTAAGAATCAGCCACATTGCCATGGGTCTGGAGTCACATGTAGGCCAGACCAGGTAAGGATGGCAGTTTCCTTCCCTAAAGGACATTAGTGAACCAGATGGGTTTATCCCTTAATAATCGACAATAGATTCATGGTCATCATTAGAATCTTAATTCCTAGCTTTTTTTTATTATTGAATTCTAATTCCACCATCTGCTGTGGCGGGATTGAAACCCAGGTTCCCAGAACATTATTTGGGTCTTTAGATTAACAGCCCAGCGATAATACCACTAGGCCATCACCTTCCCTTTTGCTTACCCTATGGTGAGTTTAATGGTAAAGGATAATTTCGTCAGTCCAACCCATCCATCCCTTTCAAATCACTGGTAACTTGCTTCACTCACCAGGAATTGAGGCCCTTAATTGTCCAATTGTTGCCACTTAAGACCATAAGGTATAGGAGTAGGCCGATCAGCCCATTAGGTCTACTTCATCATTCAATGAGATCATGGCTGATCTCATCATCCTCAACTCCCCTTTCCTGCCTTTTGCCCAGAACCCTTGATTCCCTTACTGATTAAAAATCTGCCTACCTCAGCCTAGAATACATTTAATGACCTAGGCGCAGTAAAGAATGCCACAGATTTTGCAAGAAAAAGATTCCCCCTCATCTTTGTGTTAAACCTTACTCTGCGATTATACCCTCTGGAACAGCAGCAGTTGGATGCCAGGAAACAAGGGCAGGAATAAACAATTCTGTCCCTCAAACTTGCTCTGCCATTTAATAATATCATGGATGATCTGTTTGTAACCGCAAATCCACAGCCCTACCTATCACTGATTACCTTTCACTTCATTACTTAAACAAGAACCTAACTTCGCATTAAAAACATACAAACACTCTGCTTCCACCTCCTTTCATCAAAGTCTCACAACCCTCCGTGAGAAAAAGATTTTGCCTAATCTCTGTTTGAAATGGGTGACTCCTTATTTTTAAACATGGAGCCTCTATTTCTAGAATTATAGAGTCATAGAGTTATACAGCACAGGAATAGACCTTTGGTCCAACTCATCCATGACAATCAGATATCCTAAATTAATCTAGCACCATCAGCCAACATTTGACCCATATCCTTTTAAACTCTTCCTATTCATGTACCCACCCAGATGCCTTTTAAATGTTGTAATTGTTCCAGCCTCCACCACTTCCATTCCATACATGCACTATCCTCTGCATGAAAAAGTTGCCCCTGATTTCTTTTTTCATATTTTCCCCCTCTCACCTTAAACCAATGCCCTCTATTTTTGGATTCTCCTACCCTGGGGAAAAGACCTTGGCTATTCACCCTGTCTATTGCCCCTCATGATTTTATAAACTTCCATAAGGCCTCCCCTCAGCATCCAACACTCCAGGGAAAATAGCCCCAGCCTATTCAGCCTCTTCCTATAGCTCAAACCCTCCAATCCTGGCAACATCCTTGTACATCTTTTTTGCACCCTTTCAAATTTAATAACATCTTTCCTATATTCTAGATAGTTCTAGACATCGTCTCCTTATCTGCCCTATTATGTTCCCTCAAGAACTTGTATTTTTCAATCCAGTTGCATTGGAGAGAGCACAATAAGTAAACCATAGTTTTGGAAGTTCTTTGATCTCAGGTACATGGTTCCTGATTGTGGGAGATGGCATTGGGAAGGAGGCATGCC
Source organism: Rhincodon typus (assembly GCF_021869965.1). NCBI lineage: Eukaryota > Metazoa > Chordata > Chondrichthyes > Orectolobiformes > Rhincodontidae > Rhincodon > Rhincodon typus. The sequence goes on along the minus strand of NC_063357.1, from coordinate 7,859,215 downwards.
ATCTGACAGTAACTGCAGAAACACATTACAGAGTCAAAAAACGAGGATCCAGGAACTCAGTTTGATCACCGTTTGCAGAACTGATCTCCCATATATGGATTGAGGGGCTTGGCCAATGACAGATAGTCATGGAGAAGAGTGATTGATTGATTTATGGTCATGTGGACTGAAATACAGTGAAAAGCTTTGTTTATGAGCAGTTCAGGCAGATCACAGCAAGCAAAGGATACACAAATCAAAAAGACTTAGAGGCGTACAGGTTACACGGCAGGTTACAGTATTTGAGGTTAGAGTCCATTCAACAGTCTGATAACGGCCAGAAAGAAGCTGTTCCTGAACCTGCAGGTGTGTGTGTTCAGGCTTCTGTATCTTCTGCCTGATGGAAGAGGTTGTAGGAGATCATTACCAGGGACTGATGGGTCTTTGATGATGTTAGAGCCCTTTCCACAGCAGCGAGCTGTGTAAATGGAGTCTATGGATGGAAGGTTGGCTTCCATGATGGTCTGGGCTGTGCACACCACCTTCTGTAGTTTCTTATGGTCCTGGGCAGAGCAGTTGCCACAGCAGGCCGTTATGCACCTGGACAGTATGCTTTCCATGGTGTATCTGTAGAAGTTGGTGAGGACCTTATGGACATGCCAAATTTCCTGAGCTGTCTGAGGAAGAAGTGGCGTTGTTGTGCCTTCTTGACTGTCACATTTACATGGGAAGTCCGGGACAGGTCGTCGGTTATCGTCACTCCGAGGAACTTGATGCTCTTCACTCTCTCAACCTCAGTTCCATTGATGTAGGTGGGGGTGTGTTCTCCTCCTTTCTTTCTGAAGTCGATTATCGTTGGCCTTTTCTTTATTCTTTCACTGGATCAGAAAGTCACACTTTTGTGGGCCAACCATAATTGCCCCTGAACTGAGTGCATGCAAGGCCATTCCAAAGGGCTGGTAAGAGTGAACCCCACAGTGGTAGCATGTAACTCAGGTAAAGATGGCAGCTTCCCTTCCACTAATAATGCAGTTGGACTTTTACAACGATCAATAATAGTTCTCATCATCACCTCTACAAAAACTAGCTTTATAATCAAATGTATTAAATGATTTAAATCTCACCAGCTGCTGCGTTGGAACCCACACCACCAACACTCCCGTGTCTCTGAATTGCTCGTCCAGTGACGTCATCAAAACACTAGCACCTCCTGTTAAATATATTTAATCACCAGCGATCCTAAAAACAATCTAATCACCTTGTTATGGGTGGCACGGTGGCTCAGTGGTTAGCACTGCTGCATCACAGCACCAGGGACCTGGGTCGAATTCCACCCTCGGGCGACTGTCTGTGTGGAGTTTGCACATTCTCCCCGTGTTTGTGTGGGTTTCCTCCGGGTGCTCCGGTTTCCTCCCACAGTCCAAAGATGTGCAGGCGAGGCGGATTGCCATGCTAAATTGCCTGTAGTGTTCAGGATGTGTAGATTAGATAGGGTACAGGGCGATGGTTCTGGGTGGGATGCTCTGAAGGTTGGTGTGGTCTTGTTGGGCCAAAGGGCCTGTTTCCACACTGTAGGGCTTTCTAGGAACTGGTGTCATTATGTGCTCACAACTTTTCAATGTCCTCCACAGATGTGGACACAGGAAACAGAGCAGTGAATCTAATTCCTAGCGTTTGTCAATCGGAACGACAGACAGAGGAGGACCGGGTGACGGTTACGTCTTCCATTGTGGACACTGGAGTTACCACAGTCGGAGAAAT
>NC_063357.1:7852122-7856975 GCF_021869965.1 Rhincodon typus | reverse complement strand
CTGCAGGGATTATTGTAGGTTGTGAAAAGCAAATGACTATTGCTAATGATATTATGATAGCCCCCTGCAGTGATGTGAACGAAAAGGTATTGTAATTGCTATTACAGATTTTTTTCATCTCTCACTAACTCAAAATGGGGATAGAATGAGGTTCACAGCCTGAGATTTTCAGTTGTCAGTGGCACAGGCTGTTTGTTAAAATTATCGAACCATAGAACTTTACGGCATTTAAGGAGGCAGTTCAGTCCATTGTATCTGTACCAGCTCCTGAAAGGGCTACCCAGCTAGTCCCATTCTCCAGACCTTTCTCCATAAACCTCTAAATTCACCACTTTCAAATATTTATCCAGCTCTCTTTTGAATCCTTCCCTAGGAATCACCTCCACGACTCTCCCAGGCAGCAGTCACAACAACTCTCTGAGTGAAAAAGTTTCTCCTCATCTCACTCCTAACTCTCTTGCTGACAACCTTTAAATTATGACTCCTAGTTACTGGTGGAAACAGAATATCCTTCCTTACCCTGTCAAAATTGCTCATAATTTTGAACACCTCAATAAGGCCACTTCCTAACCTTCTCTCCCCCAAGGAGAATAAGGCGAATTTCTCCAATGTATATTTGTGTCTAAAATGCCTCATTCCTGTTACCATTCTAGTAAATGGAGGGTTGAGAATTCACATAAATCCACAGCATGACATTTATGCAGTTCTTATCTATCCTTCAGGAGCAGTTACGTCTCTCCACAGAGTTGAGACACTCACCATGCAGGTTCATGTATTGCCACAGTGAAAATGGAGCTTACTTGAACTCAACACAGGGGTCAAAGATCCTGTTGATCTTGGGTTTCTCTCACGTGTGCACCATAAACAGACCCTCCCTTGTGCCAGTCAAACATGGCGCCTGGTGGAAACAGAGGCTTCATGAGAAGCTGGTGCCATTAACTTTGTTTTTCTCTGCCTGACCTTCACAGTGTCTGGAATAAAGCCAAAATACTGCAAATGCTGGAAATCTGAAACAAACACAGAGAGCACTGGAGGAACTCAGCAGGTCGACGGTATCTGTGGAGAGAGAAACAGAGTCAAAGTTTCAAGTCCAGTATGACTCTTCTTCAGCTCTAACTGGACTTGACTTGTTAACTCTGCTTTTCTCTCCACAGATGTTGCTTCACCTGCTAAGTTTCTCCAGCATTCTGTGATTCCGAAGAGCATTTCTACCATTTGCTGTTCTGACTTCAGATTCCACCATCCATTGTGTTTTGATTTTGTACTAACCAATCTGGTACATACAGCTCAATGAATGGTTCATCTAGCCAGTTCATCAGAGAGACACTCACTTTGATCTCTGCTAATCTATCGCCCTGTTCTTTTCTGTATTTGTAGCTGTCTGTGTGATGAGTTACTTACAGGGAGGCCAGGGATAAATATCTTCACATAAAGTTGCGATAACCTGTTAAAAAATGTGGTGAAAATGGTGATAACAAGATGAAAACCATAGAACATCGCCATTGTAACCAAAGATTAACAAACTCAGGTCAGTTGTGTGGTACAGTGAAGTACCAGCATATAGTGTCATGCCAGTAACGGTAGGTGCTTAGGCCTTACACAGCCTCAAACAGATATTTATGGGGGACACAATTGAAAAAAAGGAAAGGAACATAACATGTAGTTGGTCACTCCAGTCAACTCTGTTTTCCCTCATGCCTGATCTGGTACAACATTCAGAATGAAAAATAAATGTTAATACTTGGAAATGAATGCACTGGCCCTCCATTTCGAAGTATGCAAGGCAAGTTATAGAGTCATATAGCACAGAAGCAGACCTCTCGGTTCAACTTGTCCGTGCTGACCAGCTTTCACAAACTAAACTAGTCCCAATTGCCTGCATTTGGCCCATATCCCTCCTTTTCATGGACTGTCCAAATATCTTTTAAATGTTGTAACTGTTCATGCGGTCCTTGCACAGTTCATGCCCTTTGACTATTGTGTGAATGCTGACACGCCTCTCATTTATCTTATGGGGTAGCTTATAGATGTGTCCCAGTTAGTACATCAAGGACCCTCCATCAATGTGTCACAGGTAGAGCACAGGGTGCAGGTCAAGGCCTTGTACACCAGGGCTCCATAGAAGGAAAACCAAATTGGATATTCAGAGGCACATCCCAGAGGTTTCACTCTCAATGTCATACAGATGGGAGAGGGAAGCTTTCCCAATGTTTTATCTTGTCTGGTCTACTGCCTTCCTGTTTTTTCTCTGTTTCCTCTAGACGAGGTAGAAAATCTTGCTGTTGTCAGTTGGAGAGTGAGAGCCAACTGGTTTCCAGGTCTTCAGTGCCCCAAATTCCTTATGAATTAATGCTTTTCTTTTTCCTTTCACAGACCAGTTGGACTAGTATGTCTCATTTGTCAGATTTTTGCTCCTTTTTTCCTTCATTTTGTTCCATTAACTATGTCCTTTCTGAATTTTAAGTTGATCCACTCCATCACACTAACCACTCAGGCAGAATGTGACCTGTTGCTATGCTGTATTCTATTTTTCATGCTGATCTTAAGATGGATGCCAGGTGGTGTTCCCTGCAAAATGGCTGACTTATCAACTCATTGATTCTCTTTCTATTGACACTGATCCAGTTGGGATTAATTCCTCACTAAATATAATTATGCAATTTGGAAATTCTACCCTAACATTGTGTTTATTATGTCCATTGAATCACTGGAGAGTCTTCTTTCTTTCACACAATTACCGATATTTTATTCACAATTTTAATTCACATCATTAAAGACAAACAAACAGTCACTTGGCTACTGCAGGAGACTGTTTCAAAGCCAGTAAAATGTGCTCAATGTTTATGAAGAGAGCCCAGCAGGGAAAGCAGGCGATCAGGAGAATGAGGATCCCTCGTTGGAGAATCACTCCGATTCGCTTCAGGTTCTTACTGCCGTACGTCTGAAAATCAGAACAAAAATTAAAGAGAGTTTCATAGATACTAACAGTATCACACTACAATGGGCACCAAATTTTTCTGTAAGGACTAACTGCAGCAAAATATGAAAAATTTCCAATATTAAAGTATCTATGTCACTTGACCAAAGTCGTTGTGATTAGGTCAGAAGTCACACAACACCAGGTTATAGTACAACAGGTTTATTTGAAATCACAAGCTTTCAGAGCCTCGTTCCTTCTTCAGGTGTTTACAGTCACAGTCATACAGCACGGAAACAGACCCTTCGGTCCAACTAGTCCATGCTGACCATGTTCCCAAACTAAACTAGCCCCACCTGCCTGTATTTGGTCCATATCCCTCCAAACCTTTCCTATTCATGTACCTATCCAAATGTCTTTTAAACAGTGTACCCGTACCTGCATCCACCCCTTTCTCTGGCGGTTCATTCTACACACAAACCACTCTCTGTTTAAAAAGGTGGCCCCTCAAGTCCTTTGTAAATCTTTCTCCTGTCACCTTAAAAATATGCCCCCTACCCTCAGAAAAGATCTTTGCTATTCACCTTTTCTATGCCCCTCATGATTTTATAAACCTCCATAAGGTCACCCCTCAACCTCCTATACTCCAGTGGAAAAAGTCCCGGCCTGTCCAGCCTTTGCTCATAACTCAAACCTTCCACTCCCAGCAAATCCTGTACAACCTCAACATGATGTCCCAACTCCTATACTCAAAGGTCTGAGCGATGCATTCAGCATCACTGCGTCATTTTCCTACTCACAACTCCTGAGTGTTAAAGCAATTATGCTAATCTTGCACTCATTGAAATCAGCTATTTAGGACAACCTGGGAATTGTATCTGGTCTGTGTGACTCAAATTCCCACAGGGGTTAATTTTCCCAATGTCCACAGTTTCAACATTTATTCTTCTCTAATGTAAAATGAATATTTTTTGCTCCATTAATAGCTCATCATCACTTCTCAACAACAACTAGGATTGGGCAATAAATGCTGTCCCAGCCAGCAATGGTCACACCTGTGAATGAGTGGGAAAAAAAGAACATTGCTTCCCAACATCCAGCCTGGAGTTAGCTGCACCTACCTGAGATATGAATGTATCACACGCTGTACACAATCCAACACCAATGGAGAGACTTGATATTCTTATTGCCTGTCCAAGAGAAGAGGAGAGAAGGAAGCATTTATCAATACTGTCAAAGTTACCACAAAAGTTTCACAAAATAATACAAAATATGACTTCTTTAGCCTGTATCTTCTGATCTGGATAGGAATCCCTATTTCTGACCAGGTGGGTGGGGGGTAGGGTACCAGATGGGTGTGGGATAAGGGACAAGGAGGGTAGGGTGTAGGGTACCATGTGGGTGGGAGAATTGGGTGCCAGGAGGGTGGGTGTATGGGTGTCAAGTTGGTGGAGGATAGGGTGCCAGGTACATGAGGAATAAGGTACCAGGTAAGTGGGGGTTAGGGTACCAAATGGGTGAGGAGTAAGGTACCAGGTGAGTGGGGCTAGGGCACCAGGTGGGTAAGGGATAAGGTGCCAATTTCAATGATGTAACAGTACCTGTATCCATCACCTCATCTTGTAGATCATTCCACATACGAACCACTCTCTGTGTAAAAAAGTTGCCCCTCATATCCTTTATAATCTTTCTCCTTTCACCTTAAAACTGTGCCCCCTACTTTTGAACTCTGCCTCCTTAGGGAAAAGATCTTTGCTATTCACCTTATCTATGCCCCTCATGATTTTATAACCCTTTATAAGGTCAACCTTCAACCTCCTACACACCAATGAAAAAAAGTTCCAGACTATCCAGCCTCTCCCTATAGCTCAAACCCTCCATTCCCAGCAACGTCCTGATAAATCTTTTCTGAACCGTCTTCAGTTTAATATTTTTT
>NC_063357.1:7835260-7851622 GCF_021869965.1 Rhincodon typus | reverse complement strand
CTTCAGAGTACAGAATAGGATGCAATGTGAGTGACAGAATGGAGTGTTAGTCAGTGGCAAGTTAGGGGAGAGGTGAGGGTTTACTGTAGGTCTGGAGGGTTATTTGAGTGGGGTGGAAGTCAAGGGGAGGCGGGGAGGGTGGGGATTTGATTTTGGTGTCAGGGTATAGATGGTTCCATGTGGATTTGAGGAAGTCAGGGACAGGAAATATTGGTTCTGGCGGGAGGTTTATGGGGGGAGGAGGGCATGGGAAACAGAATCAGTGATAGCATTTGGCACACTTACTGGGGAGGCAATTTGGTGTTCGGTAAGATGTTCATTCCTTGGTGGGGGTGGGGGGAGGGTGTGCGTGGGGAGAGGGTGTGGTCAGTTCCACAAGAGTTTGAGAGAAGTTTGGGGAAATGGTTGAATAAGATAACCACGGGACTTTGAGTCATGGGGCTATGGGTGGCTCAGGGGAGAGTGGGTCAGTCTCCCTGGGGAGTGACAGGGAGGTTGTTGGTGGGAGGTGGGGTTCAGTGGTGCTTAAGGCAGGTTTTAATTCCTTGAACATTTCCTAGATAACTATTCAGGCACGTGAGACAGTTCCTGAAAACGCTCCACCACTAATTCAGAGTGGCGGAAAATTTCAACTTCCCAGGCAATTCTCACAAAGTCAGCTCTGTTGGGACATTTGATTGCACCGTGCAACTCCAGTCTATACTTCAGTAGCAACAACCTTCATATTGGAAGATTGGGACAATGGCTGCTTTTACTACGAGCAAGTTAAATATCATTACTCTTTTTTGCCCTCTTTCCTCCTCTCTTTGCCGACAAATGCCAATGCTTGATATCCTTTGATTGGCTCCAAACTCAACTGCTCCAAAGTGTTTTGAGCAATCTTCCTCCGTTAAGGGTGGCGCGGTGGCTCAGTGGTTAGCACTGCTGCCTCACAGCGCCAGGGACCCGGGTTCGATTCCACCCTCGGGCGACTGCCTGTGTGGAGTTTGCACGTTCTCCCGGTGTCTGCGTGGGTTTCCTCCGGGTGCTCCGGTTTCCTCCCACAGTCCAAAGATGTGCAGGCTAGGTTGATTGGCCATGCTAAATTGCTGTAGTGTTCATGGAGGTGTAGATTAGGTGGGTTATAGGGGGATGGGTCTGGGTGGGATGCTCCGAGGTTTGGTGTGGACTTGTTGGGCCGAAGAGCCTGTTTTCACACTGTAGGGATCCTATGATTCTATTTCTAAACATGACCTCATCCAAAATACTGCTGCCCAAATTATCACACACCAAGTCCCTTTCACCCTGACATCTGTTCTTGTTGACCTACATGGGTCCCAATCCACCTGTGCCCCAAATTTACAAAAGCTATTGCTTCAAATTCTCCCATGACCTTGCCATACCCTCTCTCTGTTCACTGCTCCTTTCCAATGACACTCCAAAATTTCTGTGTTTGTCCAATTCTACCCCCCCACCGATGAATCCCTAATTTCCATTACTTCCCAATTGATAGCCATACCATTAGTGGGTACTAGTCTCTGTAATTTATACTTTTAACCTCTCTCCCTCCTTTACAGGCTTTCCTGAAAGCCTACACTTTGATCAAACCTTTAGATACCTGAAATAACTGCACTGAGGCTGGTCAGCAAGTCACCCTTTATTTACTTGTACACAGTACACTGGCTGTGACCAACCAGCTCAGAGTCAGCCTCCTAGACTGAGGAGATTCTCAATCTCCTGTTACTACGTGTCAGCCAGGGTTTTCCTGATTGGCCCAGGTTAACACTCCCAATCAAGGACATGGAAGTCAATGAGGTCAACCTGTCTCCAGTCATTACATCTCTCGCTCCCCCCCAACCCCCCTACCACCTCCTACCCCCCCAACAAAGTCCAGGGACAAAGGCCTGGTTTCTCTCTTGTAGCTTTTCTTGTGACATTTTCACCCTAGATCTGGTTCCTCTGACTTGGACTCTGCCACAGGTGGCATGTACTGGACCATAGCCCATCTCTTACATCTGGAACATCTCAGGAGAGTTTCCGCCTCTTCTTCCAACAGTAACGGTATCGTTACATCCACCTTGGACTCTGAGGTTTCTTCAATGCGTGACAGAGGGGGAGAACCTACAGTTTCTGACAGGACTTCTGGCTGTTCGGAGGGGCAAGGTATGTTTTGCTCCTGCCCCAATTGTGAGGTAACAGCTTTCAGGTGATCCATGTGTTTGCTCAGGACTGTATCACCTACCCAAACTTTGTTAGTCACGAGACCTGACCTCGCGTCAACCTCACCTCGTAGCCATACAGGGCCATTTCTATGGTTCTGGCGCCAAACTTCATCCCCTGAATCAAATTGTCTCTCGCCTAGAGGAGGCATGAGGCTGCTATCGGTGTTCTTGCTGGTGTTTCATTCTCCCCTCCCCCAGGTCTGGGAATATCAGGTATAACCTGGTGTGGAGTCTTCTCCCCATCAGCAACTCTGCTGGAGCTATCCCTGTTGTTGCGTGTGGGGGATGGTCCTGTAACCGAACGGGAACCGGGACAGATTGGTATCAAGTGACACTGTGGGCTGCTTCTTTAAGCCTGCCTTCAAGGTTCAGGCCGCTTTTTCCGCTAGACCATTGGACGATAGATGGTGTGGAGCTGTTCCTTATGTGCCAAGTGCCATTTGAACTTTGGGAAATATTCGAATTCCCTGCTGGTAAATGACGTCTCATTGTCCGTGACCACTACATTCAGGAGTCCGTGTAATACGAACGATGTTCACATCTTCTCAAGTGTCATCCCTGAGTCTGCTGAATGAACTTTATGCGTGGCCAACCACAATGTGTGGGCAGACACAATGACCAGGAACACTGAGTCCGTGAAAGGACCAGCACAGTCGACACGCAACCGAGTCCAGGGTTTACCCAGCCATTCTCACAAATGTGGGGGCACTGTTAGTGGCCATGTTTGTCCTTGCCAGCACTCTGAGCACTGGCCCACCAATGTGGCTATGTCAGCATCCAAACCTGGACACCAGATATTGCTTCTTGCCTGCATTTGGAAACCACTCGATGACCCTATTAGATTTCAGCTAGTATCTGGCAGTGACCTTCACTTGGGCCAATCACCCTTGCTTCCCGTAGTAATATGCCATCCTCTATGGTGATCTGGTCTCGCTGCCAGAAAGGTTTCAATCTGGGTTGCAATGGCCTTTCTGTTCCCCCCATTACCACCAGCTGCTTCGGTTTCACTAGGACAGGATTTTATCGTGGCAACAGTCAGATATTGTCCGCAGTGACTGTAAGAATGACCAGGAAGTTTAAAACCAGAACGGACTCTTCCAGGGGAGGCACCATCGTTGGAGTATCTGCCAGTGGGAGGCAGCTCAAAACATCCACATTAGCCCCTTGGCTTCCTGGACGGTGTTCTAACTTGTACGTGCTGAGAATAAGGGCCCAACGCTGAGTTCTACTGAAAGCTATGGACTGCCCCACCTTTTCTTCCTTCAGTAGCCCTAGTAGGAGTTTGTGATCTGTTACTATGACAAATTCCTGTCCATAAAGGTACTGGTGGAACGTCCTCACTCCAAAGGCGACCGCCAAACCTTCCTTCTCTCTCTGGACACATTTGCATACAACAACAGCCATAGTCTGGGAAACATACGTTACTGAACATTCCTCTCCATTGGGCCACCAGTGAGCCAACACTACCCCAATACCGTACGGGGAGGCATCGCATGGCAGAACCACCTCTCGCTTTGGGTCATTATGGGCCAATACTTTTGATGACGATAGCTGCTTTTTCACTGTCCTAAAGGCTACACCTTGGCTTTGCGATTATTTCTGAAGCTGACCCCTTTTCAATAGCAGGTATAAGGGTGCCAAGATGACCAGGTTATGCATGAGTTTTCTGTAATAATTCAGTAACCCAAGGAAAGCTCTGGTACACACTGAGAGCTAGGGTTCTTTTGTTCACCTTCACTTTCTCTTTCAACGGGTGTAAGCTGGTTTTATCGACTCTGTAACCCAAGTAGGTCACTTGGGGCACCTGGAACACACATTGTTCCCATCTAAGGCATATGCCTGCCTGAGAGAAATGTTTAAGCACTATGTCCAAGTTCTCCAAGTGTTCCTATTGGTCTTCCCTGTTATTAGCACGTCATCCAGATAAACGGCAACCTGGAGTAGCCTTTGTAAAATGTTCTCCATTGATAATACCCCAAATGGCAGCCTTGTATATTGATATAAACCCTTATGAGTATTAATTATAGCATTCTTCTGGGACTCCTCATCCAGTTGCAATTGCAGGTAGGCATGGCTCGTGTCCAGCTTCGTAAAGGACAGCACCCCACCACTTTGTGTACAAGTCCTCTATGCGAGGGATCAGGTATTTATCCAACTGCAAGAAGCGGTTTACTGTTTGCTTAAAATCCCCACAAAGACGAATTGAGCCGTCAGGTTACACAGTCAGTACAACCGGGGCTGCCCATTCTGCAAACTGCACTGGATTGATGGTTCCTTCGCCCTCCAGCCTCCTGATGTCCACCTCTACTTTTACCAGCAAGGCAAATGGCACTGACCAGGCCTTGCAAAATCTCGGAATGTTTTCCTGGTCAACATGTAAAGTAGCTTTGGCCCCTTTGATAATCCCAAGCCCTTCTTGAAAAACTCCTGGGTATTTCACTAGGACTTCACTGAGGTAGCTATTTTCCAATTAAAAAACATTGAGCTAATCAAGGTGAAACTTTCTCAACCAGTTCCGCCCCAATAGGCTGGGGCCCAAGCCTTTTACTACCATCAGTGGTAACTGCACCAACTGTTTCTCGTGGGACACTGGAACCGAAATCGTACCTTTAATCTGCAACGGTTCCCCAGAGTATGTTCCCAGTCTGGCTGAGGTCTTGTGCAAACATAAGGGGTGGCATGGTGGCTCAGTGGTTAGCACTGCTGCCTCACAGCGCCAGGGACCTAGGTTCAATTCCAGCCTTGGGTGACTGTCTGTGTGGAGTTTGCACATTCTCCCCGTGTCTGCGTGGGTGTGCTCTGGTTTCCTCCCACAGTCCAAAAATGTGCAGGTTAGTTGGATTGGCCATGCTAAATTGCCCATAGTGTTCAGGGATGTGTAGATTAGAAGGGGACAGGTGTGGGCGGGATATTCTGAGTTTTGGTGTGGACTTGTTGGGCCGAAGGGCCTGTTTCCACACTGTAGGGATTCTATGACGAAGGGTTGGAGTCCTGAGCGAATCTTGATAAAGACAGATCCTGCAACCACAGACACAGCTGTGCCAGTATCGACCTCCATGAGAACTGGGTGCCCATTTAACCAAACATTAATTTTAATCAGTCTGGTTTGGATATCACTAAGCAATTTAATTGTTCCAACCCACATGTAGGGGGACCTTCCAGGGTGTGCACTCTCTTGGGTACCAACCTACGAGTTTTCTGACTCACGCCAGGCCTTGTAGGCCTCCTTTGCTGCCTCGAGTCCTCATACAGCAGCAACTACACTGGCTTGTCGGCCCGTAGCCTGAGGAACTTTTCAGCCACTTGGCTGAGGCTTGGGTTCGGTTGTGGGGTGCTGCTGTGCGGTGGCCTAGCGTCCCTCCGCTCAGGATATGCCCAGCGTGAGGCTCTGCAACTGCCTGCACTCAAATGGTGTTCCCCAAGCTCAGCTGGACAGGTGAGGGTGTCCACTTCCATTGGGATGCCCTGTAGCTCCCATGCTCCAATGGCCGCATTTTCTAATGACAAGGCCAGTTCTGGTGCCTGTTTGAAATCCAGTTAGGCTTCAGCTCGTAGGCGCTCCTGCATGGTTATGTCACTAATTCCACATACCAAACGGTCTCTCAACATCTCATTCAGCTTAAACTCAAAATCACATGCCTCTGTCAGTCATCTCAACCGCATCAAAAATCCTGATACAGATTCCCACAGTTCCCTAACAGCCAAATAAAACCGATAGTGTCTCAGAATTAGAGGAGGTTTGGTGTCATAACATTCCTTAATCAACACCGTCAACTTTTTTCTGATGAAGGGTCTAGGCCCGAAACATCAGTCTTTCTGCTCCTATGATGCTGCTTGGCCTGCTGTGTTCATCCAGCTCTGCACCTTGTTGTCTCGGATTCTCCAGCATCTGCAGTTCCTACTATCACCGTCAACTTTTGGAAGGTTTTAAGAGTCTGGTGCCTCTGGGAAAGTTAAGCCTCTTCTAATGGAAAAAGCGGCAAATCCACAAGCAGTCAGAAGGATTACGCGTTGCTTTTCATCTGCCCCAGTGTCATTTGCCTGGAAAAAGTATCGCTTTCTTTCCACATACTGGGCCCAGTCTTCAATAGCAGGATCACACAGTCATAGAGATATAGAGACATACAACATGGAAACATACCCCTCAGTCCTACTCATCCGTGCTGACCAGATATCTTCAATTAATCTAGTCCCATTTGCCAGCATTTAGCCCATATCCCTCTAAACCTTTCCTATTCATATACCCATCCAGATGCCTTTTAAATGTTGTAATTGTACCAGCCTCCACCACTTCTTCTGGCAGATCATTCCATACACACACCACCCTCCGCATGAAAATGTTGCCCCTCAGGTCCCTTTTAAATCTTTCCCCTCTCACCTTAAACCTATACCCTCTAGTTTTGGACTCACCCACCCAAGGGAAAAGACCTTGTCCATTTACTCTATCCACGTCCCTTATAATTTTAAACCTCTCAGCCTCTGATGCTGTAGGGAAAATAGCTGCAGTCTATTCAGCGTCTCCCCATAGCTCAAACCCTCCAAACCTGGAAACATCCTTGTAGATCATTTCTGAACACTTTCTAGTTTCACAACATCCTTCCTAGAACAGGGAGACCAGAATTGCAGGCAATACTTCAAAAGTGGCTGAACCAATGTCCTGTATAATGCAAATAACTTCCCAACTGCTATACTTAATGCACTGGCCAAATAAGGCAAGTATACCAAACACCTTCGTCACTATCTTATCAAGCTGCAACTCCACTTTCAAGGAACTATGAATCTGCACTCCAAGGTCTCTTTGTTCAACAACACTCCCCAGGACCTTGCCATTAAGTGTATAAGTCCTGCCCTGATTTGTCTTTTCAAAATACACCAACTCACATTTATCTAAATTAAACTCCATCTGCCACTCCTCAGCCCATTGGCCCATCTGATCAAGGTTCCATTGTACTCTGAGATAACCTTCTTCACTGTCCACTACATCTCCAATTTTTGTCTCACCTGCAAACTTACTAACCCTAACTCCTATGTTCATATCCAACTCTTTTACATAAATGATGAAAAGCAGTGGACCCAGCACTGATCCCTGTGGCACACCACTAGTCACAGGCCTCCAGTCTGAAAAGCAACCTTCCACCACCTCCACCCTCTGTCTTCTACCTTTGAGCCAGGTCTGTATCGAAATAGCTAGTTTTCCCTTTATTCCATGTGATTGAACCTTGCTAACCAATTTACCATGAGGAACCTTGTCGAATGCCTTACTGAAGTCCATATTGATCACGTCCACCATTCTGCCCTCATCAATCCTCTTTGTTACTTCTTCCAAAAACTCAATCAAATTAGTGAGACACGATTTCCCACACGCAAAGCCACATTAAACTATCCCTAATCAGTCCTTACCTTTCCAAGTATATGGAAATCCTGTCCCTCAGGATTCCCTCCAACACTTTGCCCACCACCGATGCCAGGCTCACGGATCTATAGTTTCCTTACCACCTTCCTTAAATAGTGGCACTACATTAGACAACTCCAGGCTTCCAGCAACTCACCTTTGGCTATTGACTCAGCAAGGGGCCCAAATGAGTCAAGCTTCCCAAAAAAAAGGCCTGATGCCAGAAATGCTTGCCCCCAATTCCAAGGTGACTGTTGCAAGTGAATGTTCTTCAGGCACGTAATGTTTTCTCCTGTCACCACTGAAATAACTGCACAGAGGTCAATATCCCCTCGTAGTCAATGGGGTCCACCTTGTTCCAATCACTACAACACCAATCCCAATGATACCTCCGGTGTCTCACCATAAACATTTTTGTCGTCTGATTCCACTCCTGAAAAGACCCCAGTGATGCTTCACTCTGCTGATGTGTGACATAAATGCTACTAGTTGTTGGTGTTGATTTTTTTAATTCACTGTGGGGTGTGGGTGTCGCTAGCTGGGCCAGTATTTATTGCCCGTCCCTAGTTGCCCTTGAGAAGGTGGGGGTGAGCTGCCTTCTTGAACCCTGCAGTCCACCTGTTGTATGTAGACCCACGGCCCTTAGGGGGCGAAATTCCAGAAGTTTGACCCAGCTACAGTGAAGGAAAGGCGATGTATTTCCAAGTCAGGATGGTGAGTGACTTTGAGGAGAACTTGCAGATGGTGGTGTTCCCACATATGTGCTGCCCTTGTCCTTCTAGATAGAAGAGGCCCTGGGTTTGGAAGGTCTAAGAATCTTTGGTGAATTTCTACAGTGTATCTTGTAGATAGTACACACTGCTGCTACTGAGCGTTGGTGGTGGAGGGAGTGGATGCTTGTGGATGTGGTGCCAATCAAGCGGGCTGCTTTGTCCTGGATGGTGTCAAGTTTGTTGAGTGTTGTTGGAGCTGCACCTATCCAGGCAAGTGGGGAGTATTCCATCGCGCTCCTGACTCATTCCTTGTAGATAGTGGACGGGCTTTTGGAAGTCAGGGGGTGAGTTATCCTTTGCGGTATTCCTAGTCTCAGACCTGCTCTTGTAGCCACTGTGTTTATGTGGCTGGTCCAGTTGAGTTTCTGATCAATGAAACCCTCCAAGATGTTGATAGTGGGGGATTCAGTGATGGTAACACTATCAAGGGGCAGTAGCTAGATGGTCTCTTGTTGGAGTTGGTCATTGCCTGGCATTTGTGTGGTGCGAATGTTACTTGCCACTCATCAGCCTGGTCTTTATCTGCTACTCTCAATGAAAGAGTTTGGATGTGGATATTGACCAGACGTTGTTGCATTTGAACGTGGACTGCTTCCATATCAGAGGAGTCGCAAATGTTGCTGAACATTGAGCAATCTTCAGCAAACATCCCTACTTCTGACCTTACAATGGAGGAATCCACTTCTGCGAGCCTCACACAAGTGAGCAGTCCTTCCATGTGAACCAAGTGACTGCCAGAGGGTGAACTCCCCATGGACTGCATTAAGACGGAGCCCAATCTCACCCTCACCCAATGCCCCCCACACACATGGGACTTCCAGGATGGGTCACAGACAATGGCGATGAGCTGGAACACCGAGCTGATGTTCCTGTTCTTTAGCCTGGGGTCACTGAAGCAACTGCTGGGCTCTAGTGGCCCTTCCATTGAGGGCAGCAGGTAAAGACCAGGCTTTTTCACAAGGAACATCTCATCAGCTGATAAAGGCACTGAGCTTGAAACTGATAGGAAGCAATGCAATTTCATCGCTATTTTATACAGGAGACATTAGGATCAATAAATGTGAACATTCTTAACATGAACTCACCACTACAGCAAGACTGATTGCATCGAATTCAACTTTTCCTAAATGCCCACAGAACGCAGAGCTGACAATACTGAGGAGAGACATCATCAGCTGCGATGCAAACTGTCAAAGGAAAAGAGAAATAAGATACACTGACCACTTAATTTTCATCAAAATCTTTATGTCTAAACAAAAATCGAATGTTACTGATAATACTTCTTCCAGAAAGCAATTGTCTTTCAACTTCTTTCTCAATGTCGTATTATTTGCTAATGATTTCACTGACATTTTCATCACTGAAAGTCAGGAAGGGCCATAGCAGAGTTGATCCAGACAAGCCATTTGCTTGTGAAGGCTTCAAATATCAAGATATACAGGCGAGAAATAATGGTCTTTGACGCAATAGATCAAAGTCAAGCAAAAACCTTCACTTGAAAGGCAGGGAGTCAAGGAATAAGTCAGCAGGGATGGAGTTGAAGGAGTGTTCCAAACAGATTGAGTAAAATAAATTGCAGAGACTGAAACAGTATAAGGAATTGGCTGAGTGAAGAGAGTTCATCAATGAATTTATTGCAGGAGATGATTTAAATGGGTTTGGTAGACAAATACTTTCCTGGAGGGTGCAATGAACATAGGAAATATGAACATAGGCCATTCAGCCCTTGTTCCACCGCTCAGTGAGATCATTGCTGTTCTATGGCCTAACTCCATATACCTGCCTTTGGCCCATATCCCTTCGTACTTTTGTTTAACAAAAATTTATCCATATCTAAATCAAAATTAACAACTGGTTTAATGCTCACTTGCCATTCATGGAAGAGTTTCAAATCTCTACCACTCCTTGCGTGTGGCAGTGCTTCCAAACGTCTCTCCTGACTGGTCCAACTTTTAGACTACATTCCCTAGTTCTAGAATCCCCAGTCAATGGAACTTGTTTATCTTTAATTACCCTGTGCTTTCCTGTCAATATCATGAAGACTTCAATCAGATCACTCCTTAAACCTCTAAATTCTAGAGAAAACCGGCTTAATTTGTATAATCTCTTCACATAACTTAATAGTGTAGGAAGAATTTGGTTAAAAATTAGATCGGTGTAAACTCACCGCAGGCACAGCCAATCTAGAAATACTTCCCACTTCCTGCCAAAAGTTGATGGGTTTCAATCTCTTTAATTTCCTCAGGAACAGGTCAGCACAGGTTTCATGTGTCTGGCAACATTACCAGAGATTACTTTTATTGAATTCTTCATTTTTCCGATCTTCAAAGGGAAAAATAAATGGGTTATTTTTATTTAAGTAAAAGCAAAATACTGCAGTTGCAGAGAATCTGAAACCAATACAGAGAATGCTGGAGAAACTCAGCAGGTCCGACAGCATCTGTGGAGAGAGACAGAGATTCATATCGGTCTTGAAACGTTAACTCTATTTCTCTCTCTACCTGCTGAGTTTCTCCATCACTTTTTTTCATCTCAGTTATATTAATTCTCTCATTTGGATATTCCATGACCCCATCAGCCCAGCCATTCCAAGCATGTTAGCCCACTCCATTTCTCCTTTTCAATGTAATGCATGATTCTCATTCTTCCCTGTAGTTACACATCTAGACTTATGGTCATGATTAATTTTTAATAATTGTTCTTTCAGAGCTTCAAGAGTTCCACCTTCCAACATTTAGGCTTCAATGATTTTGGAAGGATTGCCACATATAATTGGTCACACATTAATTTGCAAGCAGTTAAATGGCATGGCATGGATGATAATATTTTTAAATTTCAGAGGGTGCTTCAAAAGAAAGGAAAAGGAAGATTTGCACTTATATAGCATTTCTACAGTCGCAGGATATCTAAAAGTCTTTTACAACCAAGTAAATGCTTCCAAAGATTAGCTACTGTTGTAATGGAGGAAACACCATAATAAAATTATACATAGCAAGCTCCATCAAACAGTAATGTGATAATGCAGCAGATAATCTCTTTTGTGTATTGTTAGAGGGATAATTATTTTCTGGGGCAGTAGGAGATGTTCCCTACCATGCATTGAAAAATGCTATGCAAGCATATACATTCAACCATAAGGACAAAATGATTATTTTGCCACTGATACCTATATTCCTGGAATGGAGAAGTAGAAAGTCCTTGCAAGGTAGATAGCTTAACAATTTAGCATCTCGTACTGACAGAACCTTTAACATTTCAATGCTCCTCCCGGTCCACTACTGCCCTCGAGAGTCAACCTGTTTGTGTCTCTTATTAATTAATCAGACATGGGTGTCACTGGCTGGGCCAGCATTTCTTGCCCATTCCTAGGAGTTGCCCCTGAGAAGGTCAAGTTGAGTTGCCTCTTGAACCGCTGCAATCTATTTGCTATAGGTGACCCCACAGTGTTGTTAGGGAGGGAGTTGGCCCAGATGTTGGTAAAGAGTTCCTTGCAGGATCAACAGGGCTGAGTTTGCCATTGTTGGTATCAGTACCTAGGTTAATGTTGCACGATTCGCCCAGTTTTGTTGGTTTTTTGAGAGCTTTTAGCAGTCTGATACAACTGAATAATTTACGAGGCCATCTCAGAGATTCTGAAGACACATGTCAGCCACACCAGGTTTACTTCCTGAAAAGACATTTATGAGTTACATGAGCGTTTACAACAATCAACAATGGTTCAATTTTTATTGAATTCAAATTGCATCATCTGTCATGGTGAGATTCAAATCTAGGTCCCGGGAGTATCGAAATTACTAGCTCAGCAACAATGCCACTGCACTATCCATATTCAAGTCTTCATTCTGGGACATTGAAGAACCAGCCTTGGACGCAGAAACAAGTGTATTACACAATGGACAACTACTCACACTTTGGTGTGAAAAATTATTAGAAATTAAGACATCCAACTTAATTTCAATGCATCAGAGATGGTTATTACAAGTTAGAGGGAGAGAGAAAGAGTGACTGAAAGCGTCACAGTCAGAGAATGGTTATAATTTTTGTAGAGCAATGATGTCCATTATTGTAGGAATTCCTCAAGGTGTGTACCCAACCACCTTCAGTTACTTCATCAATGACCTTCCCTCCATCCAAAGGTGAAGGTGGGTTGTTCACTAAAAATTGTAGAGTTTTCAGCACCATTCAGAAATATATTGATGCAGCCCATGTCAATATGTGCAAAGATCTAGGCAATATTCTGGCTTGGGCTGGTAAATATCATTTGCATCACACAAGTGTCAGGCGATAATAATTTCCATCAAGAGAGAATCTAACCATCTCCCCTTCATGTTCAATGGCTTTTCCATCACTATCAACATCCTGGGAGTTTCCATTGACCAGAAACTGTGCTGGACCACTACATAAATATTCTGGTGGCCAGTGCAGGTAAGATGTTGGGAATTCTGGCCAAGTAACCTACCTCCTGACTCCCCAGAGCCTGTCTACCATCTTAAGAGCACAAGTCAGGAGTGTGATGGAATACTCCCCATTTACATGGATGGCTGCAGCTCTAATAACACTCAAGAAACTTGACACTATCCAGGAAAAGCACTAACTGATTGGCACACCATCCATCACCCTGATAATTCATTTATGGCCAACACTCAGTAGCTGCAGTATGTACCAAATATAAGTACATTACAGAAGCTCATCAAGGCTCCTTCAATGACACCTTCCAAACCCACAACCACTACCATCCAGAAGGTCAAGGGCAGCAGATACATGGGAACGTCAACACCTCCACGTTCCTGTCGAAACCACTCACCATCCTAACTTGGAAATATATCACTGTTCCTTCACTGTTGCTGGGTCAAAATCCTGGAATTCCCTCCCTAATAGCAATTTGGGTCAACCCACAGCAGGTAGGCTGCAGCGGTTCAAGAAGGCAGCTCACCTCCACTTTCTTAAGTGTAATTAAAGATGAACAAAACTATTGGCCCAGCTATCAACATCTAAATCCTGTGAAAGAATGAAGGAAGTATAATGGACTTTTCCTTTTCTTGTTCCTCAAAGCATTAATTCACACTGGGTTGGACTTTGTGTCCCATGGGTGGAAGTGAAAGTGGGTATATTCACACTTTCCTATCCTCAGTCCCCCAGTGTATCACTGTTCTTCCACCTTCGTCTCCCTCCCAGCCCACGTTTAAATGAACGTTGAACATTTTCATGGCTGCCCATTGCTCCTCCGGTCTCAACATTTTCCAATGGAGCCAATACTAAAGAGTAGTCATTCCAAATGCTCCATCCTTACATCTTCATGCTTATAGTGGACTAACCTCACCCAACTTCTTCCTGTGTTACTCAACTCAACAACCAACTGGACTCCATCCTTACATCTTCGTGCTTATAGTGGACTAACCTCACCCAACTTCTTCCTGTGTTACTCAACTCAACAACCAACTAGACTAGATACAGTCACTGCACATCTCTGCATTTCCCTCTCACTCATAGCCTCCATAAACATGTATTCACTCCAAGCTCTACATCTATCATCCTAACGTGTCCCAATCCCCCATCACCGCATTGCTCACTAACCCACAGTACAGGCCAATATTTGTCTGATTAAACTCTTGTGAATTGCCTTAAGATGTATACTGACAATAAAGGTGCTATGTAAATAAAAATTTCTGTTGTACAATCCAACCCAGCACTGACAGTCTAGGTTAGTGTTTCTATAAGAACTCTGTGAAATTTCTATTGCTCTCAGTCTGTTATAGGATGAGTTTGATTCATGTAGCTGAGTTATATTATAACATAAACTTTTCCAAATGCTACTATAAACCACCTACAGGTAGTTCTGCTATAACATATGTTTCATTAATGCCAATTGTCTGTAATGCGATTGATAAATAGTGGATGTCGTTTTGGATAACAGTACAGTATTGTACTTCTACTGTACAGTATAGTGATTTTCTATAACAATTTCCCTAAAATGCGATTTTTTAATGATGATTTTCTATTGTGCGATTTTCTGTAGCATGAGTTCACACAAGAATGCAGCTATCATGTTATAGCTGAACTACCTGTACGTTTTTTATGAGATAAAATAGTTGTAACTTATTCAAAGCCTACCTGAAGCTCTTTGTTCTACGACTGTCATCAGAAATTTCTCAACGATGCATTGTGGTTTGGCAAATAGAACGCTGTGATGGTATGAAAGCAATCACCCGATGAGCCTGACTAAATTTGCAATGAGCCCCGTTCACTGGCCCTTTTCCAAATTGAGTTTGTAAAATGTTTTACATAATGCTATGAAGAAGGCTGGAGAAGTGCATCATTGCACTAGTGTCATCACTCCGTTGGTCTCAATACAAGTTCCCAAAAAGATAAATTAAATATCTTATCAATATCAGGTTATAACCAACATAATCTATCAATCAGGTTACCCAAAGAACTGCAATTGCTGGAAATCGTAAATAAAACCAGAAATTGCTGGAAAAGCTCAGAAGGTTTGTCAGCACCTTTTTCAGAATGTTCTTCAGAATGATACTGCTAGACCTGCTGATTTTTTGCAGTAATTTCTGATTTTGCTTCTGTCAATCAAGTTACTTCATTACCATAATTGTGGGCTCATGATCAAAACAAATCTTATTTAAAACAAATGCAATAATTAGTTAGCACACACACTCAGTTAGATAAAAATGTAAATGTTTATCCCTCTAAATATTCCCAAAGTTTACACACAAACACACACTTTTCAGCAAAGGAGGTAAAACAGATTTCTCTGCAGATTTCTGAAAGGAAAAGCACTTTGATCAAAGGGTTATTTTTGAAGATAAAAGAATAAGGAATGAAATATTCCAGAGCTTGTCACTCTGATCTTCAAGCCTATGTAGTCATGTCACTAAATTTGCACAGTTGTTTATCTGAAGTTTTGCAGATACAGTGTGTTCAGGAAATAAGGTCTTCAGATGTTCTTTCAAAAGAACAAAGAGTTTCACACTGAACTGATACAGATTTGATACTGTTCAGGAATAGGAAATATCAGCTGGGAAACTTCTTAGCAAGTTTTCCTCCAATTCAGGTAGTTCTCAGCAGGCTTTCCTCCAACTGAACCAAATAAAACAAGAACCTCTCCAACCTAGTCACTGTTCAAAACAGCCTCAAAAGGGGTTAACAGCAAAGCATGCAGTTACTAATCTGTCACGTGATTTCTAGGAAGCAAAGAACAGAGAACAAAGAACAGCCCAGGAATGGGCCCTTCAACCCATCAAGACTGAGCCAACAGCCTTTCTAAACTATAAACCTTTTGCCTCTACATGCTCATTATCCCTCTATTCCCTTCTTATTCATATATCTGTCAAGATGTCTCTTAAATGTTGCTATTGCATTCTCCTCCATCACCTCCTCATTCCAGGGGCTTACCACCTTCTGTGTAAAAAAACCGTGCCTCTCACATCTCCTTTAAATTTTCCCCTTTTATCTTAAACCTATATCCCCTAGAAATTAACATCTCTACCCTGGTTAAAAGACTCTGACTACCCATTCTATCCATGCTTCTCATAAATTTATAAAATTCTATCAGATCACTCCTCATCCTTTGACATTCAAGTGAAAACAAACCAAGTTTGTCCAATCCCTCCGCATAGCTAATACCCTCCAAACCAGGCAACATCCTGGCAAATCATTTCTGTACTGTCTCCAAAGCTTCCACATCCTTCTGGTAGTGCAATGATCAGAACTGTACGCAATATCCAAATGTGGCTTAACTAAAGTTCTATACAGCTGCAACATAACTTGCCAATTTTTATGCTCACTGCCCCAACCGATGAAG
This sequence comes from Rhincodon typus, assembly GCF_021869965.1. Lineage (NCBI taxonomy): Eukaryota > Metazoa > Chordata > Chondrichthyes > Orectolobiformes > Rhincodontidae > Rhincodon > Rhincodon typus. The sequence continues at coordinate 7,835,443 of NC_063357.1, read as the reverse complement.
CCAAGCATGCCAAATACTTTCTTGACCACCTTATCCACTTGTGTTGCCACTTTCTGGGAACTGTGGGCCTGTACGCCTAGATCCCTCTATACGCTGAATCAGAGATAGTAGGAACTGCAGATGCTGGAGAATCCGAGACAACAAGGTGCAGGGCTGGATGAACACAGCAGGCCAAGCAGCATC
>NC_063357.1:7807188-7834860 GCF_021869965.1 Rhincodon typus | reverse complement strand
GATGCTGCTTGGCCTGCTGTGTTCATCCAGCCCTGCACCTTGTTGTCCCTCTATACGCTGATGGTTCTAAGGATTCTGCCATTTAGTCTATCCTTCCCTCCTGTATTAGATCTTCCAAAATGCATCACCTCACATTTGTCTGGATTAAACTCCATCTGGCACTTCTCCACCCAAGGGGCTTGTTTTAAAAAATCAACCTCTCATGTCCACAGTGACATTTCAATCACCTCTCTTAAATAAAAATCACTCCAAATCACTACAATCCTTTAAAACTGAGGTCTACCAAGCAACAAGACAATAAGACATAGCAGTGGTAGAAGACCATTCAGCCCATTGAGTCTGCTCTAACATTCAGTGAGACCATGGCTAATCTCATAATCCTCAACTTCGCTTTCTTGCTTTCTTGATTCCCTTCATGATTAAAAATCAGCCTTGATTATATTTAATACCTCAACAGCTCTCTGTGGTAAAGAATTCCACAGACTCACATTCTTCTGTGAGAAGAAATTCTTCCTCATCTCTGTTTTAAATATGCCAGTCCTGATTCTGAGATTGTGTCCTCTGGTCCTCGACTCTCCTACAGTGGGAAACAGTCTTTCTGCATCTATCCTGTCAAGCTCCCTGAGAATCTTACATGTTTCAATAAGGTCATGGCTCACTTTTCTAAATTCCAACAAGTGCAGGCCCAACCTATGCATCTTCATCTCATTAGAACATCCCTCCATACCCATGATCAGCCTAACGAATCTTCTCTGGACTGCCTCCAATGCTAACATATCTTTGCTTAAGTACAGGAGTCAAAACTATTCACAGTATTTCAGCTGTGGTCTGACTAGTGCGTCATACAGTTTTAACAAGATTTCCCTAATTTTATGCTCCATTTCCTTTGAAATAAAGGCCAACATTAAATTTGCCTCTCCTAATACATGCTGAACTTGAATGCTCGCTTTTTTGTGTTTTATGCATGAGGACTCCCAAATACCTCTGTGCTGTGGCTTTGAGTTTTTCTCCATTTAAATAATAAATTCTTCCTACCAAAGCACATAACCTTACATTTTCCCATCATATATTCTATCTGCCAAGTTTTTGCCCCCTCGTTTAACCTGCCTATATCCCTCATCCTCACCACTTCCTATTTTTTTCCCGTCCGTAAACTCGAATATATTACATTCACTTTCCTTATCCAAGTCATTCATATTTATAATTGTGACCCCAGCACTGATCCCTGTGGCAGACCATTACTTACAGGTTGCCAGGTGTCTCCTGGTGTCAAGTGCTAGTGAGAGTAAGAATAGGAGGAATGAGCAGATGAATGAGTGGCTGAGAAACTGGTGTAAGTGCAAGGATTCTCATTGTTGGACCATTGGGATCTCTTCAGGGGTAGAAATAACCGGTACAAGAGGGATAGGTCCAACCTGAATTGGAAGGGGACTAATATCCCTGCAGGGAAATTTGTTTGTGTTACTCCAGAGGCTTTAAACTAGTAAGGAATAGGGAGGGGGTGGGGGCCAAAGTGATAGTGAGAAAAGAGAAAAGGCTGAGGTTGGTACAGTTGGTACAATAGATAAGGAGAGCAAGTCTAATAGTCAAGGCAGACAAGAGCTTGGAAGGGAACAAGGTAAAACTAATAAATTAAACTGCATTTACTTCAATGCAAGAGGCCTGACAGGTAAGGCAGGTGAACTCAGGGCATGGTTGGGAATATGGGACTGGGATATCATAGGTATTTTGGAAACATGGCTCAGGGATGGACAGGACTTGCAGCTTAATGTTCTGGCATTTGGATGTGATAGGAAGGATAGAAAGAGGGGGGAGAATGTGTGGTATTTTTGGTTAGGAAGAACATTATGGCTGTAGTTAGGGAGGATAATCCTTGGAGATTGTCCATTAAAGTTAAATAGGTGGAACTTAAAAATAAAAAAGGGAAGATCACCTTGTTAGGATTATACTATAGGCCCCCAACAGTCAGCGAGAAATTGAAAAGCAAATATGTAAGGAGATCTCAGATATCTGTAAGAAAAATAGGGTTGTAATGGTCAGGGATTTTAACTTCCAAGCATATGCTGGGACTGTCATTGTGTTGTTAATTGTGTACAAGAAAACTTTCTTATTCAATCTGTGAATGTATCTACTAGAGACGGAGCAATGCTGACTATCTCTTGAGAAATATCTCAAGGCAAGTGACTGAGGTGTCAGTGAGGGAGCACTTTGGAGCCAGTGATCATAATTCTAACAGTTTGAAAATAGTTATCGAAAAGGATAGAACTGATCTCAAAGTTAAAGTTCTAAATTGGAGATGGTATTAGACGGGAACTTTCAAAAGTTGATTGGGGGAGGCTATTCACAGGTGAAGGGACGGTTGGAAACTGGGAGGCCTTTTTGAATGAGATAACGAGAGTTCAGAGACAGCCTGTTCCTGTTAGGGTGAAGGGCAAGGCTGGTAGGTGTAGGGAATGGTGGATGACTAGAGAAATTGAGGTTCTGGTCAAGAGAAAGAAGAAAGCATATATTTGGTAGAGATAGTAAGAACTGCAGATGCTGGAATCAGAGATAACACAGAAATCAAAGTGTCCCGACACGAAACGTCAGCTTTCCTGTTCCTCTGATGCTGCCTGGCCTGCTGTGTTCCTCCAGCTCCACACTGTGTTATCTCAAGCTCCAGCATTAGTAGTTCTTACTATAACTGGATACTAAATTGGCTCAAATGTGAGAAGCAGACCATGGTGGTGGAGTATTTTAATTTGGATTGGAGGCTTGTGACCAGTGACATGCCACAAGGATCACTGCTGGGCCCATTGCTATTCATCATTTATATAAATGATCGGGATGTGAATATACGAGGTATGGTTAGTAAGTTTGCAGATGACACCAAAATTGGAGGTGTAGTGGACAGTGAAAAAGATTATGTCAGAGTACAACAGGACCTTCATCAGATGAACCAATGGGCCGAGGAGTGGCAAATGGAATTTAATTTAGATAAAAGCATGGTGTTGCATTTTGGTAAGGTAGATCAGGACAGAACTTATACACTTAATGGTCAGGTCCTGGAGAGTGTTGCCGAATAAAGAAACCTAAGAGTGCAGGTGCATAGTTCCTTGAAAGTGGAGTCACAGATAGACAGGGTGGTAAGGAAGGCATTAGGTATGTTTGCCTTCGTTGGTCATAACATTGAGTGCTGGATTTGGGAGATCATGTTTCGGTTGTACAGGTCATTGGTGAGGCCACTTTTAGAATTGTGTTAACAACTCTGGTCGTCCTTCTATAGGAAGGATGTTGTAAACTTGAAAGGGCACAGAAAAAAAATTAGAAGGATGTTGTCAGGACTGGAGGGTTTGAGTCATAGGGAGATGCTGAATAGGCTGGGGTTTTTTTCTCTGGAGTGTTGAAGGCTGAGGGATGGCCTTATAGAAGTTTATAAAATCATGAGGGGCATGGATAGGGTGAATAGCCATGGTCTTCTTCCTAGGGTAGGGGTGTCCAAAACAAGAAGACATAGGTTTAAGGTGAGAGTCAAAAGATTTTAATAGGACCTGGAAGGTTACTTCTTCACACAGAGGGTGGTGCGTGTATGTTAAAAAGCACCTGGATGGGTATGTGAATTGGAAGGGTTTAAAGAAATATGGGCCAAATGCTGGCAAACGGGACTAGATGTCAGATTGGGATATCTGTTCAGGGCAGATGAGTTGGACCAAAATATGACTCTATGACTCTATAAGTGCCATCGCCTTCTCCCTGATACCTCACACTCACTCCATCTCTACTACTGTACCACCTCCCACCAAGGCTCATGCTTGAACACTCTTGCAACATCTTCCCTCACTCATTGTCACACACCCCAAACCTCAACACCACTAACCCTGCGTGCCCTCTAAGCTGCCTATTCACTCACTCAGGACATCTCGCTAACTGCACTGAAAGAAACCAAAGTTGTTCCACCCACTTTCATTTCCCTTATTAACTGCTTGTATCTCATTTCAGGAAGAAAACAGCTCTCAATAAGGTCAAAAGGTTTAAGACGGGCAGTGGGCCACAAAATCGTTTTTGTGGAAAGGATCCTGACTCTGACCATCTCAAGTGACTGACTGCTTCCAAGTTCAATCATCCAGTTTCTGTAGATACAGCACAGGGTACGGTTTTGCTGCTCCCTGTCATCCCTGGTTTTGCCCTGGATGATCTGGTTAGTCGTCTTGGTGTGACCCTCCAGTTTGATCACTAAGCGGTGGCTAGCCCAATTCTCAGCTAATAACAAGGTGTGGAGCTGGAGGAACACAGCAGGCCAGGCAGCATCAGGGGAGCAGGAAAGCTGCCGGTTCGGGTCGGGACCCTTCTGAAGAAATGACCTGAAACGTAAGCTTTCCTGCTCCTCTGATGCTGCCTGGCCTGCTGTGTTCCTCCAGCTCTGCACTGTGTTATCTCTGACTCCAGCATCTGCAGTTCTTACCAATTCTCAGCTAGTTGTCCTGTGGTCTCCAGTTGATTGTCTGCAATCAAACTTTCTAGGGCTTGATTGATTTGTTAGGTCAAGATCCTCAGTTTATTGTCCAAATTAGCCAAACCAAGTGTATTGACCATTGACACTCCTGCCCCATATGCTATGTCTAGATCATTAAAGAGTTCCCTTCTCTTTCGTCTATTAATTGCTGGTCTGCATTTTCCCTCATATTTCCCTGTCCGTCATCCCATTGTTCTGTGGGTCAGGTGGGAATATAATTGTTTTAATGGGGAAGGACACCACTCTAGTAACTGTGTCCCCGATACAACTATTGGAATTAGCTCATGTTAAATGTTGTCAAAGAAGATTTTTACCTGTGGGTTTAATGACAATTCTGAGGAAGGGTCACCGGACCTGAAACGTTAACTCTGTTTATTCCTTCACAGATGCTACCAGACCTGCTGAGTTTTTCCAGCAACTTTGTTTTTGTTCCTGTGTTTGTTAATGACAAGTCTGTTGTGAGGGCCTGGTGCGTGTGTGTGGGACAAGCTAGGGGAGGAGTCTTCACTACTGATTTCGTACTCAAGGAAGTCTGCCTGGTGGGGCTTCCCAGGGCATTGCTGTCTGAACTTTGACCCCTTGTCTGGGCTGTGTGCTAGGCAACCCAATTCCATGCACCCATTCTCAGAGAAACCCCACCAACTGTCTGTGACCATATGAATCAGGTTTTCCTGTATTCTGGTGTCCTGTTCTTGAACTACAAGCTTTAAATTTTTCCAATTCATTAGTAGTGATTTCTAATCACTCCTGCAGCGATCTAATCTCAGCTGGTCAGCTGTGGGAATCTTCTAGGCCCCATGGCTTCTTTGTGCGTTTCTTGCCATATGTCTTGGGCCATTGAACCCATGGTCCAGGACCAGTCTGGGCTGCTACAGAATTCTGTTCATTTGGGCCAATTTTTAGCATGGTTTTGTCTGAGAGTGTCCTCCCTTGTCAGAGCATGGGGTGACTTGTCCCATTTTGCTAGCAAGCAAATCCTTTACTGGATTTTTCTTCTGTGTTATTAAGGTATGGGAAGTGTTGAGTGGAGCACAGTGACCCCTTCTAACACTACCCAGAGATGGGCCCTTCTCTTGGCCTGAGTGTAGAGTTTTCCACATCTGTGTATTACCACCTATCGCTGTATCCCCGACCCAATCTCTGGCTCCTTGTTCCAGACACTCTTTAAAAACACCTAGCGGTCATTTCGACGAGGACGGTAGAGTATGTGGGGGTATCAACAGCTGCCAATGTCTCTACTCATTTTAAACAGAAAAGTAAAGTTTCCTCAAGTATTTGGAGCTCAAAGGTCCCTCTACTCTCTCGAACTCAAGATAAAGTTCCTTTGACTCTGAAAATAAAGAATGACTTTCCCTCAACTCTGTCCCCACCAAACACGCCTGGGGTAGGGACAACATGGGGTCAAAATACTGAGTAAAGTTTTCTCTACTCATTCAAACCCGAAGTAAACTAGAAATCAAATCACTTCAGCTCCGTCCTCGTCGAACACTCCAAGATAGGGACAACAAGGGTTTTAAATTCAGGGGAAAATTTCTCCTACTCATTGGAACTGAAAATAAACAAAATAAAGATCCCCTCACACCAGCCCCATCAAAGACTTCTGGGACAGGGACAACAAGGGGTTAAAATAAAATAAAATAAAAGGTTTCCAAAATGTCTCTACAGTTTCTACACAAGAGGCAAATGCCTGTCCCCCTCTAGGATGTTTTCCTCAGAGTCCCTCTATAGCCCACTACCCTTCTCCAGCTCATGCTTTGCTCAGTCTAGTTGTAGAACACCTGGCTGATGGTCCAACTGTTGGTTGGCTGCCTGTATCCCCTGTTACTCACTTGAATCCTGGCTTCCACGTGGGGTATTTACCCTCTTAAAATGTTGTAACTGTACCTGCATCTACCACTTCCTCTGGTGATGACGCGTTCTGCCAAATGACTTTGACAGTCTGCTCAGGAAACAACATGACAGGATCCACCCTCTCCTTATCCCTCAGGGGTCTCGAGGATGCTACATGCTGACCGCTTCCTGTTGGACTTGTGGTCAAAGGTGTTTCACTTTGCAAATTCTTCTGCGAAGGACGAGTAATATGGAACGTTCCAACACCGGTAGAACCTCAATATATAGTGACGCTTGGTATCTGTACACCGAGGGTCTACACAAAACTTACACAAAGGTGGCAATCAGGATGAGGGCAGTGTTACAAATTTTCTTCCCACCCCGTCCCTGACCTAGAGTTTTGTATATGGTGTCCCTGCAGATACAGTCTATCTTAGGCTTCTAGATGAAATGGAAGATGGCTTGGGAGACTTATTATAAAGCGAAGATTGACCCTGCTCTGAGAACTGACACCGAAACACCCAAAGAGGAGCACCTTGCCCTATAGTCTGTAAAAGGAGTGTGAAAAGTGGGGTAACCTGCTTTTCAGCAACTTCTAGTGGTTAAATAAGATAAATCCCTGACACCCACTTTAAAATCAACAAGTAACAATTTGTGTATCTAACTTAAACAGTGAACAAACTATTAACAGAATACATCCCTTCTAGCTACTAACTATTCCTGAATAAAGCAAGATTTTAATGGTATGCTGTTCCAATAAATAAAAGTCCCACTTATATAAAAAAAAACAGAATTTAGTGTCTCGAAATTACAGCTGGGTTACATGTCTTCCAGCATTTTCTGTGCCTTCTCCAATGATTCTTCTGTCAGGAACATTAACTAGCTATGCTGTTGGTACCATTGTTATTTAGATGGTGCTTTCTCCGAGGCATAGAGGAAGCTCTGAGAGCCAGCGATTCTCTCTTGAGAGCTAAGGCCTATCATCTCTGGTGTTCGGCAGTTAGCTCTGGGACTTTGTCCAACTGCCTCCTTCTTTTATACCCTTGATGACATATCAATATTTCTTACAAAAGGATTGGTCCTGTGTTGTTGGTTTTTGGTATCTAAGTGCCTGGTTCAAATTGATTGGCTAAATTCAAAACTTGTTGCCATGGCAAAAACTGCTGCTTGGCCTGATAACTGTACAGCCTTTCAATACAAATGATTCAATTTGGGTGATCTCTGTTTACTTGCAAACTTTCAAGCTGCTGCTCACAGACATCCATTTTAAGTCTCTAAGCATTGAAAAAAGCACATCATCTTTTAAAGGGACCATACAATACTCTCCCCCCAAGCATTTTGCAAACACCAAATTCTAATTTCCTGCCTCCCAATCCACAAATATTCTACCCAACTTTGTAACAGCGCTCCCTCTGACCCATATTCCCAGCACTTTCAGGGAGTCTGTCCTGATGGTGAAGGGGATAAAGGATTGGTCCACCCAGTTCCCAAAGAACATGGCCTCGCTTTTGCTTCAATTTACTTTGGCTCCCGAGGCCAGTTCGAACCGGTCGCAGATGCTCATGAGGCTGTGCACTGACAGCTGAGCCAATCAGAAAGCGGCAACGTCATCCATGTGCAGGGAGGCTTTGACCTGGAGGCCTCCGCTGCCTGGAATAGCCACCCCTCTCAGGGTCACATACTTCCCGATGGATTTGGCAAAAGGCTCTATACGACGCACAAACAAGGCAGGAGACAGTGGGCAGCCCTGCCCGACTCTGGATCTGATCGTGACGCTTTCTGATTCCCACAAATTGATTGAGACCAAGCTAATGATGTTGGTGTAGAGCAATGGATCCAATTGCAGATCCCCTCCCCAAAGCCCATTTTGGAGAGCATATCCCACATGACTAAGGATTGTACCTAGATACTCTGTACCTAAGATGGCGATGTAAGTGGCAACGTATAAACTTTTCACTGTACTCAAATGAGTACATGTGGCAATAAAGCTAATTCAATTCAGATTTAATTTTTTTAAATTTTTTTCCTATAGTATGTTGTAATTTTCTGATAATTTAATTGTGATTTTCCAGATTATTACAGAATTTTAACAGTGCAAAAGGAGGCTATTCAGCCCATCATGTCTGCACTGGTTTATGCAGGGAAGTGGGCAAGTTGATCTGCTGTGGTAAAGGTTTCAAACATCAGGGTACAAATGATCTCTGAATTGTGAATGTCTGATTTACAAACACTTGTACTTACAGACAAGATTGCATATCATTATTAACTTTAAGGATCTGACATGTGAACTTTCGCATGTAGTTACGAACGGATATTTTATACTGCAGTGTATTTTGTTTCAAATTGCGTATGAGGCCCCTTTTAGAATATTGCGTTTAATTCTGATCTCCCTGCTATAGGAAAGGTGTTGTGAAACTTGAAAGGGTGCAGAAAAGATCTACAAGGATGTTGCCAGGTTTGGAGGGATTGAACTATAGGGTGGGACTGAATAGCTGGGGCCATTTTCCCTGGAGTGTCAGAGGCTGAGGGGTGACCTTATAGAGGTTTATAAAATCATGAAGGGTATGGGTAGTGTGAATTGCCACAGTCCTTTTCCGAGGGTAGGGGAGTCCAAAACTAGAGGGCATTGGTTTAAAGCGAAAGGGGAAAGATTTAAAAGGGACCTGAGGAGCAACTCTTTCACACAGAGTGTGACATGTATATGGAATGAGCTGCCAGAGGAAGTGGTGGAGGCTGTTATAACTGCAACGTTTAAAAGGCATCTGGATGGGCATATGAATAGGAAAGGCATACAGGGATATGGGCCAAATGTTGGCAAATGGGACTAGATTTATTTAGGATATCTGGTCAGCATGGACGAGTTGGACCGAGGGTCTGTTTCCATACTGTACAACTCTATAACACTATGAATCTAAGTAACTTATGAAGGTACTCAAGCATGGATCCCATTCATAACATGGTGAACGCCTGTACATGAATGAGGAATTACAGTCTTTAATATAATAAAACAAAGTCGAGCAGGACCTTTTCACCCTTAAGGGAGAGAGTTGTAGGATACATTAGCAGGCCCACGTTATTGATGTGGTGCTTTCTGAGTGTGTTTCAAAAAAACATACAGTGCAAATAAAGTAAGTGACAGAAATTCAATAAATATGTTTATGACCGAAAAGGTTTAAATGGAAGAGGTTTATAAATACAGACGACATAAAAGGAATTGTACAATAGTGTTAATTGATGGAGAGGCGATAAATGAATTTGGTAGAGAGTGAAGTATTTTCCAGTAGAGGGTAGCAAGGATATACTGGAATATTGAACGGGTGTAAACTTACTACTGGCCCAGCAAGTCTGGAAATACTTCTCACTTCCTGCCAGAGGTTGATGGTTATGTATCCCCTTATTTCACTCAGGACCAACTTGTCACAGGTTCCCAAGTGCGGGCAAAATTGTCAGGGTCTACTTGAACCCTTTATTTTTCCAATCCTTCACTACAAGGAAGAAGTAAACTGATCACTTGTCTTCACTCATTTGGATATCCCTCCACCATACCTGTATCCCACCAACCATTCCAAGCAGTTACTCTTCCAATGCCCACCCTTCCGGTGTAATCTATGGTTAAAATCTTAGATCTACATCTACAAGTAGGCATCGGGTCACGAACCCTTTTTTTTGTAGGATCTGCAGGACCTGCATATCTGATGTTTGGGTTTAATGTTTTGCAGGTTGCTACACATAAATAATCACATATTAGTTAAACGTTGTTGGTAATAACACCAAATTTGCTGGGTGAGCCAAAATGAGAAAAAAAACATTTGAAGATATGGGGCAACACGGTAGCTCAGTGGTTAGCACCTCACAGCTGATGCGTGGGAGGACTACTCGATGTAAACTCGTCATAGGAAACACAGCCTCCAATTTGCACACAGAAATCTCCCATAAACTCAACTGTGGAAATGAGCAATTCATAAATGTTCAGTGAGAAATCAATGTCAAAAAGATCAAGAAAGGAATGCCTGGAAACGATATAATTATAAACCAAGATATTAGTGGCTTTTAATTAGAGGTTGATTCTTCGTGAAGAAGGCTCAGGGAATCAAATGATCTACTTGTTCCCAAGTTGTCTGTTAGGCGTAGAACTTTCAAATAATATAATTCCAATGTTCCAATTTAATAATGCAGTACATGTAATTATACATGTAATATTCTATTGCAGAGATCATAGGCTACACTGCGATTCCCCCAGATCCAGATCATTCTGACCCTATCAATGTTCTTGTTTTTCATGCCTTTGATGGTTTCCTGATTTCCCCCAATAAAATAACAACAGCTCCTGACAGTGATGACCATAGAATCCCTACAGCCTGGAAGCAGGCCATTCATCCTATCATGTCCATACTGAGCCTCTGAAGAGCATCCCTGTAACCTATGTATCTATCTACTTTATCCTTGTAACCTCACATAACCAGGGCTAATCTACTTAAACTGCACAACTGTGGACTGTGGGGGGAAACAGGAAGAGACCCACACAGACACTCACCCGAGGCTGAAATTGAACCCAGGTCCCTCACACTGTGAGGCAGCAGTGCTAACCGCTGTGCTGCCCTATAAAAAAGGCTTTGAATGCTCATGAGGTGTTTGGCCTCAGGGCACTCATTTACTATGAAATATGTGGGAATGTGATGTATTTTTAGGTGACACAAAGTATAAATGTCTAGTGTTTCATTGACAGTGATGCATTTGGATGTGAGTTCAGTCATTAGAGTTAAATGGGTGAAAGTTTACAAAACCATAAGTTGATCTGGAAGACCCTGTATGGTTTGCAAATGGGGTCTGGGTCAACTCATTTGGATTAATTACACCTTATAAGGAAATCAATGCTTGGCTAAATGGAATAGCATGGATGTTAATATTCATGAGCTTTCACAAAGGATCACAAGGGAAAAAAGAAAGGCTTGCTTTTTCACACAAATAAATTAATTCAATGACGGTTCTCCTGTGACCTAGACAAGAATATATCCAAAAACCACTTACCAGCAGAGGATATGCAGGCAACCATGTCTGGGGGAGGTAATGGCCTAGTGGTATATTTGCTGGACTATTAATCCAGAGACCCAGATAACATTCTGGATTCAAATCCTGCTATGGCAGATGGTGGAATTTGAATTCGATAAATATCTGGAATGAAGAATCTAACAATAACCATGCACTACCCTATAACATAAATACGTTCAAATTTCTCGAAACTGTCGTTTGTTTGAACCTAACCTGAAGCTGTCTTTTTTCATGACTGTCATCAGAAAGGGGCTTTTAGTCAAAAACCTCACACCGCTCATGTCAAAACAACAGCCACCATATGAGCCTGACTCAATTTGCAACAAACATTGGCAACTGGCCCTTTGCAAATTGAGTTTGTGAAATACTTTACATAAGGCCACCGCCTTTGTACTTTTTTTGGTAAGTTTTGCAGGATTGCTCCCGGCACCCTCACTCCAGTGTGTTATCCCATCTCTCTGCCTACTTTTAGACCATCTTTATAGAGGATGGTTTTAACAATCTGCTGTTGATTCACCTTCACCTCATTATTGGTGAACATTGTAAAACTTGGGAGAGGAAATTTTTTTAAATTGGTCGCACCCCCGAATTGGTGATGTGGAAATTGTCCATGCTTCCCACCTTAATTGTAATAAAATGGATTTGACCAGTCTGAACCCAGAAGTGGCCTAGTGTCACAGAGATTTATGGCCCTTTGGCTTATCAAGTCTATGCCAGTCAAAAATGATCACCTATTTATTCTAATCCTATTTTTCAGCACTTGGCCCTATCCTGGCATCCCTTGGCATTGTAAGTGCACATCTAAATATTCTTTTTAAATGTTCTGAAGGTTTCTGCGTCTGCCATCCATACAGGCAGTGAGTTCCAGATTCCCACCAAACTCTGGGTGAAAAACATCTCCTCAGATCTCCTCTAAACCTCCTTCCTCTTTCCTTAAATCTATGCCCCCAGTCAGTGATCCCACCACCAATGGGGCAAGTTTCTTCCTTTCTACCCTATCTTTGCCCCTCATCATTTTATACACCTCAATACCCCTTCAGTTTCCTCTGCTCCAAGGAAAGAGCTCCAGTCTGTCCTAATCTCTCTTCATAACTGAAACTATCCAACCCAGGGGAACATCCTGGTAAATCTCTGCTGCACCCTCTCTAGTGCTATCACATTCTTCCTATAATGTGAATTCCAGAATTGCGCATAAATCTCGAACTATGGCCTAATCAATATTTTGTGCAGTTCTAGCATAATCTTCCTGCTCCTAAATTCTATGCCTTAGCTAGTAAAGCCAAGTATTCAATATGCCTTTTTAACTACTTTATCAACCTGTCCTTAAGGGACTTGTGTACATGCACACCCTCTGATCCTTAGTCATACAGCTTCCCATGTATTCATAGAACATAGAACATAGAACAGTACAGCACAGTACAGGCCCTTCAGCCCACGATGTTGTGCCGACCTATTATCCTACTAAGATCAATCTACCCTGCATACCCTACATTTTACTATCCTCCATGTGCCTATCCAACAGTCGCTTAAAAGTCTCTAAAGTATCTGACTCCACTACCACTGCTGGCAGCGGGTTCCACACGCCCACCACTCTCTGTGTGAAGAACCTACCTCTAACAATTAAAATTATGCCCCCTTGTAATAGTCATTTCTGCCCTGGGAAAAAGTCTCTGACAATCCACTCTATCTATGCCTCTCATCATCTTGTAAACCTCTATCAAGTCACTTCTCATCGTTCTTTGCTCCAATGAAAAATGCCCTAGCTCCTTCAACCGTTCATCATAAGACCTGCCCTCCAGTCCAAACTTACTGATCAATGTTCCTACATTTGAATCTAAATTGCTTATACGTATCACAATCAGCAAGGGCCCCGATCCTGATCCCTCTAGAACCCCTAATGGACGCAGGTTTCCAGGCACAAATTGGGCAAGGATAGACTAAACTTCACTTTGATGCAGTTATGTGGCATGCCAGTCCAACCCATTTTAAGAAAAAAAGTGAGCTAAGTTTTCACTTTACTTTAAAGCTCTTAGGGAGAGATGTAAACCAAAGAAAATAAAACCAACGAGGGAACATTCATCACTTTGCTAAAATGGCTCGTGCCAACTGAACTATACTGTGGAGATTGGGATGGAACCTCACGGAGGCTTAAGTGTTTCTAATGATATTGCAGAGATGTTCAGAATGAATCTTTCTGTAGAGATTGTTCCAGAAGTTCTTGGTAATGTAATATTATTCATGCTGTTCATTTGTGTAGTTCTTTTTTGTTAAAGTACATTGACAGCCTCTTGTGAATATGCTCCCCATGGCAAACATAAAGAAACTAAAACTTATGATCATTCTAGCCCGTTCACACTCTGGAATCTGACTTGTGCTGTATTACCGTCAGCCTGGGACCATAGCACAATTAAACCTCCCATGTTCTGTCAGGTTACCAGTTACTAATTTTTTACCAACTGCAATGACAAATAAGTTACATTTTATAAGTCATTGATACAGATTGGAAATAACTAACACAGCTCATGACAAACCTTATCCCTCCTACAATGAAAATGAAACATTTCTTCCCAGTCTCTGACTCTCCATGGACTAATCCTCAATCATGCAAATGTATTCAGTCAGATTTTGCACTTGTTACAATGGTGAAACTGTCAGCCCCTGCTGTTGTCATTTGATTTTGGAATCTGCACTTCTGCAAGGAAACACAGAAAACTGATAGCGATCCAGCATTTCTCTGGAGGGTGCACTGTAAAAGACCTTCCTTTCCACAATCTCTAATCTAAACAGGATATAATTGAACAGAAGAGAATTCATTTTGGTGTCTCACTGTAAAATCATTGAGTCTGATATAATGAAACATTACTGAATTTAAATTGCCATTAAACAACGTTATTGGCTTTGAAAAAGAAACATTATAATTGTTGAATGTCAAATCTTTCCATTACAATAAGAAATTCCACATTTTATAAATAGTAACATTTCATTTGCAAACGTGTCAATAATTGAACATTGTTAATAATAATTCTCATTTTTCTGGCAGTTGATTGGAGTTCGTCAGTCATAACAGATTTTGTTTGAACTTTGGATTCTGTTGTCCTTTGGTCACACTCTCACTATTCCTGTTGCGGTGAGTAACTGTGCTCTGTCTCTCCATTGGTCACTGGGATCTACGTATCCTTTGCAAGAATGAAATGTATCATCAGCCCAATGGCCAGGTTCAGGTGGCCTGAGAGGAAGGCTAGGCCACGGCGAATGATCAGTTGTTTTGTGGACAGGATTTCTCTGACTGTGGTAACTCCAGTGTCCACAATGGAAGACGTATCCATCACCCGGTCCTCCTTTGTCTGTACTTCCGATTGACAAACATCAGGAATTGGATTCATTGCCCTGTTTCCTGTGTCCACATCTGGAAAGGAAAGTCACATTGAAACGTTGTGAGTACATGATGACACCAGTTGATCTCATTGTTTTGGGAGGATATTTTAATGCTTCACTGGAATCACACACTGTAATCAAGTCTCAGAATTCCCAAAATTGTTACAGGAGTTTAAGGTTTTATCAAACTATGCAAAAGCCCCAATTTACCCCTCTGGTAGACTCAGGTTAACAGAAAAGATGAACTAGCTTTCTGTACTTCCCAAGAATTTATACTTATTACAAATAATTAGGTTCTAACTCCAGGTAAACAACTATGAGCTGATGACGTATGACCGATCCTCAGAAGAAGGGTCACCGGACCCGAAACGTTAACTCTGTTTTTTCCTTCACAGATGCTGCCAGACCTGCTGAGCTTCTCCAGCAACTTTGTTTTTGTTCCTGATTTACAGCATCCACAGTTCTTTCGGTTTTTATTTTGTTAAAACTCAAGTCTCCTTCTGAAACAGCACGCATAAACACTGACACAAACAGACAAAAAAGAATTGCTGCTAAGGATGGAGAAAATAAAAATACTGTGAAAACAGTGCAATAGCACCAGTCCTCAAGATTCGATGAAGGGATTCCTTTGGCTTCCTAAATCCTTCAGTTCTTTCGCTTCTTCATAAAAGGCACAGAACGATTCGTTCACAAATGATAAAATTGTCCCACATATTCTTTAAAAGCAACTGTTTACAGCAACGAGTGGGAGAAAATGGATTGGCTTTTTTCAGGCTTTAGGTATTTTACTGGAGACGAACACACACCACCTGGCCTATCAGCAGTCCAAAGGCTTCTGCCATTATGTTTCATCCCCACAAGCTGTTCAGCTTTCCAACAACCAATCAGATTGTTGTTGTCAGGCTGATGGCCTTTGGCAACCACAACTGGTTACAACTCCAGAAACAATCAGCAAACTATCGGCAGCTAAATCTCACTTTGTATACTGACCCCAAGAGCTGGGCCATTAACATACAGTCTCCCATGCTGCTTGGACAAAGCAACAGTGTAAACACCACACACATCGAGTTTCAGCAACTTGCTTTTTAAAAGTTAACAGCAATTCCATCCTCAAGCAGTCCTTTTTCCCAGTTCAGTGCACAGTCAAAAATCAAGTTAAATAAAAAGGTGAGGTCTCTCAAGGGGATAGTGATCAGATTAATCTTCTGCTTGTAGTTACTACCCATTGCCAATACCACATGATCTACATACAGGAGATCAGTTCTGTTATAACAATGCTGATAAACATAACCTTTACGCTCCCAACTTTGGCTTACTGCAAAAGTTAGTGGTTCACTAACAACTGTCTACAAGTTTATGGGATCACCTTACCAAAACATTTTGCAGTGGATTCTCTGGCACATATAGATACAGTGCTCTTTTTCCCCCTTTTTGACTTCTACTCATTGTGACAGAAATTAAATGAAAGATATTATATCTTAGAGTAATTGAATGAATACTTATTGGTTAGGCCACTTTTGGAGTACTGTGTGCAATTCTGGTCTCCCTGCTATAAGAAGGATGTCGTAAAACTTGAAAGGGTACAGAAAAGATTTACAAGAATGTTGCCAGGTTTGGAGGGTTTGACCAGAAGGGAGAGGTTGAATAGACTGGGGTTATTTTGCCTGGAGGCTAATTTCCCCATCGGAGGCTAAGAGGTGGCCTTATAGAGGTTTATAAAATCATGAGGGCCATGGATACAGTGAATAGTCAAGGTCTTTCTTCTGGGGTGGTGGAGTCCAAAACTAGAGGGCACGCGTTTGAGGTGAGAGGGGAAAGGTTTAAAAGGGACCTAAGGGGTGATGTGTGTATTGAATGAGCTGCTAGAGGAAGTGGCAGAGGCTGGTACAACATTTATAAGGCATCTGGATGGATATATGAAAGGAAGGGTTAAGAGGAATGTGGGCCAAATGCTGGCAAATGGGACTAGATTAAATTGGGATATCTGGTCAGCATGGGCGAGTTGGACTGAAGGGTCTGTTTCTGTGCTATACAGCTCTGTGACTCTATGGCTGTATGTAATTCCTTACTCTGTTTTTTCTTTTAGCAGGAGAGTGATTGAAAGTCAGCACTATTTACCTGTTGATCTGTACTTGGTTCTGTTTGAGATGTCCACATCTTTAACCACAACTGCATTAACCAGAGCCTTGAAGAAAAACAGAAAAACATTAAAACAGTGGAAATGCAAAGCAGAGGTAACGCTTTCTGTATAACGCACATTCTGATCTGTATTTTCACGTCTTTTTTTCAAAAGCAAGCACTTGTGAACTTTAAACGTTGATGGTATCAATCATCTAGGCCGTAAATTTACATTAAACAGTTTACACTTTCCTATTGGGTGGGAGAATAAGCAAGATACTCTCTGACTCCTCATTCACACAACTGTGTGCAGTGCACGACATGGGAAGAAAAGAGGGTGGAATGAAAACAGAAAGTTACAGAAAGAGTTGCTTTCATAAATAATCTCTATTACTGTTCTTACCTCATCAGTTGCTTCCTTCCAATTCATTCTGCAAATCACTGTCAGAAAGAATATTATTTGTACAATAGAAGAGACAAGTGATCCAGACCAAAAACCTGTAAAGTAACAATGGTACAGCGAGCAGGGAGACAAAGTTGTCTAGTGTTCCTTCCACTTCTGTTCGTGTTCAAATCTCTTTCACCTTTGTCTGATGACTGGTGTGAGCCTGCATGGTGCTACCTGGTCACTTTTGACCTCAGTATCCTGGATTGGGAGATGAAGAATTCAGCCAGGCATCCTGCTCCAGAATAATATCTAGCAATCCATGTTGGACATGTGCCTGGATGGAATTTTGACTCAGCTCAGCCATGATGCTTGTCTCCTGCCATTATTCCGGCATCTATGGTCAAAGATGAACAATGGCCATGGGAGCATGGTACTGAGTGAGCATCAACAAAATCACACAGGGCCACGCTGCACCCCCTGGAATGGGAGCTTCTACCCAACAACGCGCTCTATCTCAAAATGGAATGGAATTGCAGAGAATGAGTGGACCTATTACTGTCAATAAGAAAGAAAAGAGAAGAGAAAATCCTTAACACCGACCAAATGCACCAAGTTTGGCAGGAAACATCAGACTGATTCCAATGGGAAACCCAATTACGTAGTATCCAATGAGGTTACCAATCACTTCTAAGTTTTGCTTCCCAGCTCCTCTTAATACTCCACCACTCACAGCCTGTAGAATAGATAAACAGAATTAACTGCAGTGATTGCAGAGCAAAACCTAACGAGATATCAAATAATTCAAAATGGATTACAGGTTTGGCAGAATCAGTATTGCTGTGTAGGGAATGACTCAGATGATCAACTCACTTTTTCACATAGCTGTATTAAAGTTAACAAGGATAAACTTACTTTTTTAAAATTAAAATCAACTCATAATCCTGACTAGATCCCTGCTGAAAGGTTATGGATACGACAGAACAATTGGAGCGTTCACTCCAGAGATTGATAGATTTTTGTTGTTGTAAGGGAAGCAAGGTGTATGTTGTCAAGAAAGGAGAATGGAGTTTGGGTACAAGTCAGTCATGAGGAAAGTTAGAGGGTTTGATTGGCCTCAACATGATGCCACGATCCAAATCTGTGTCAAAAACAGAAGTTGCTGCAAAAGCTCAGCAGGTCTGGCAGCATTTGTGAAGAAAAAATCAGAGTTAACGTTTCAGGTCCGGTGACCCTTCCTCAGAACTCTCTCTGACGAAGGGTCACCGGACCCGAAACGTTAACTCTGATTTTTTCTTCACAAATGCTGCCAGACCTGCTGAGCTTTTCCAGCAACTTCTGTTTTTGTTCCTGACTTACAGCATCCGCAGTTCTTTCGGTTTTTATCCAAATCTGTGTATCTGTTGGCGTTGTCATTTACAGTTTTTACTGCGGTTTTGTAACAGCAATGCAAACTTATTCTCATGTTACTAAGGAGAGAATCTTCCATTGTAGATTTTAGGTATGATCGAAGGATAAACACTAGACAGTGCAGAGAACCAAGAAGCCATGTGAGACACTTGCCTTTATCAGCCGTAGAGTCATACATTACAGAAACAGACCCTTCAGACCAACCAGTCCATGCCAACCACAATCCCAAACTAAATTAGTCCCACCTGCCTGCATTTGGCCCATATCCCTCCAAACCTTTCCTATTCATGTACTTATCCAAATGTCTTTTAAATGTTGAAACTGTACCTGCATCCACCACTTCCTCTGGAAGTTCATTCCACACACGAACCACTCTCTGAGTAAAAAAAAAAATTGTCTCTTGTGTCTTTTTTAATTCTTTCTCCTCACACCTTAAAAATATGCCTTCAAGTCATGAAATCCCCCACGCTGTGGAAAAGACACCTGCTCTCCATCTTATCCATATTCCTCAGAATTTTATAAACTTCTATGAGGTCGCCCCTCAACCATATACGCTCCAGTGAAAAAAGTCACAGCCTATCCAGTTGTGGCAGAGATTATAAGAGCAGAGAAGTTATGTGGGAGCTGAATAATAAAACTTTGGTTAGGCCACAGCTGGAGCACTGTGTGCACTTCAGGTCACTATCGGGAGGTTTGCACTGGAAGGAATGCAGACAAGATTCACCAGGGTACTGCCTGGGCTGGAGTAGCTTAGCAATGAAGAGAGGCTGGATAACCTTGGGTTGTTAACTTCTGTGCAGGGAAGGTTGAGGGGAGACCTGATTGAGGTGCATAATGTAATGAGGGTGCATAGGGAGCAGCCGTTCCCTTTAGTTGAAGGATCAATAACAAGGGGGCATCATTTAAGGCAGGAAGTTTAGAGGGAATTTATGGATTTTCACTGAGAGGGTGGTGGAAATTTGGGATGCGTGCCTGGGACGGTAGTTGAGGTGCATATCATAGAATCATAGAATACCTACAGTGCAGATAGAAGCCTTTTGACCAATTGAGTCTGCATCGACCCTTCGAAGAGCACCCTACCCTATCCCTGTAACCTCACATTTACTTACAGTTAACCCACCTAGTCTGCACACAAGGGGCAATTTCCCATGGCCAATCCACCTAATCTGCACATCTTTGGACTGTGGGAGGAAACCAGAGCACCCGGAGGAACTCCACGCAGACACAGGGAGAATGTGCAAATTCCACACAGGTACCCAGGGCTAGAATCGAACCCAGCAGAACTAACCAATGAGCCACCGTGCCACCCTCACAACTTTTAAGAAGTACATGGATGACCACTTCAGGTGCCATAACATTCAGAGATCTGGGGTGTTCATCAATATTTCAGGGGTTTGCAAGCGGGGGGATGGAACTTTAGGGGAATCAATGGTAAAAAGGGTTGGAGAGTCATGGCTGGGGTTGAGGGAGAAAGAAGAGGCATTCGTAGTAGTGAGGATTAAGAAAGGTGATGGAGGGAATCTCAAGGTGAACGGGAGGAGCTCTGATCAGCATTGGAGGACATGGTAAGATATGGGAGGGTGGGTTGTTGTCTCAGACTACCATCCTGGCCTCCACAAGGGTTGGGTAAAATTGTAGGGTTGGCATCATTAACATGTGATTTCAGGGTTCAGTGGGTACAGAGGGTGGTTGCAAATGAAGTCCACTTGGATTCAGCCAAAAGAAAGTAAAAGGTTCAGCCCAAGGTCTCCAATTGTGCTGAAGACAGTGCACCAAAGCTAGCCCTATTCAACTCAGTTGTTTCAGAACCAGCTTCAATGAATACTTTGGAACCTCAGGGATCTCCTATTCTCAACATACGCAAGGTAGATCTAAAACTGGCCAATTCCTGAAATAATGTTATTTATTGGCTGTTACAATCTATGTAAGATTTGACATCACCTGTAACACAGTGGGGATCGGAATTATGGCACTATGAAGTGCAATACGAGAATTTAATCTGATTTAAAGTGATAGGCAAAAGAAGTAAGGGTGACGTGAGAAAAACCTTTTTACACAATGAGTAGTTAGGGTTAGACTGCACTGTCTAGAAAGGTTGTGGAGGCAGGTTCTATTGAGGCATTCTTTCTTGTATTCTTTCAAGGGACAAGGGTATCCCTGGCCAGGCCAGCATTAATTGCCTATTCCCAATTGCCCTGATGGCAGTTAAGAGTCAACCACATTGCTGTGGCTCTGGTGTCGCATGTAGACCAGACCAGGTAAGGATGGCAGATTTCCTTTCCTGAAGGAAACCAGATGGGTATTTCCGACAATTGACAATGTTTCATGGTCATCATTAGACTCAATTCAAGATGGCGCTGGACAATCCTTTGGATCGAAATAATAAGGATATGGTGGACAAAGCAGGAGATTGGCACTAGGTTATGATGATTGTTTGAAGAGCTAGTGCGAGTGCGATGGGCCAAATGACCTCTTTCTGCACCGTCACAATTCTGTGATTTTGTGAACAGGTCTGCACAGCAGGTAGAATTTGCTGATATTACAGAAAAATTTGAAAATAATGGCGTTAGAATTGAAATAAAGAAAATAACAAAAATGCAACCTGTACTAATATCTCAGATACTGAAATACTCACCCCAAAGCATTCAGCTACAGGACATGAAGCAGATATCGGGAACATTCCTGCAAACAAATGAATAATTTCCCTGGAAAATAGGAGGAGGGATATTAGGGATCTTTCACATGATCCTGAATCCATTTTTTTATTGCAAATGAGCATTGATTGGTTTCATCTAAATAATTTTTGTTACTCACTTGTCACTGATGAAGATGTAAGCCAGCACATCCTTTGTTGCTCCAAGTATCACTGCAATGACTATGGAGATGCACCCTGTGCAAAACATGAGGAACGCTCATACGTTGAAGTTTCAGGCAATGTCTTTTGAGGAAAATTGCAGTTTTCTGCCTCCCCTTTCTCTAACACATGCTCTCCACCAGCCAGCTCCCTGTCAATTTCCTGTCTGAGTACAACTCGATCTTTCCTCACCTTACACCCATGAATTACTCGAGGAAATTCCCAGTTGATCCTAGCCAGTGTGACATCAAAATAATTGAATGAAGTGGAAGCAGCATTGCCACCAGGCGTGTTTCTGCCCTGTTTCATTTTCCGCACCATCACTCTGGAAAACCAGAGCCCTAGTGGTAATTTTCCCCTCTGTTTTTGATTATAGAGTCATAGACTTCTAGAATCTTACAGCATAGAAATTGTTGAGACTGTACTCAAACTGGCAGCTCAGTTGAGATCAAATAATTCAGACCAGATCAACCACCAAACATATGACCATCAAGTACAGAACACAGAACTGTACAGCACAGGAATAGGCCCTTCGGCCCACGATGTTGTGCCAAAAGTGATGTCAAATTAAACTAGTGCCTCCTGCCTGTCTTTGGTCCATATCCCTCCATTCCTTGGAGCACTTCATTTGTAAAATATAAAACAAAAACAGAAAATGTTACCAGCGCCCATCAATTCAAGCAGCCTCTGTGGAGACACTAATAGAGTTAATGGCCGTGATTTTACTGCAGGCTCCAGAACAATGATTTTGTGACGAAAATGGATCCCAGGACTGTTAACATCAAGACTAGCGCAATAACATTCTCAGAGGCAACCTCCTAAAGAACATCCCATCACTAAACTCCTGCAGAGTCACCATTGTCTGGAAACTTTACCAGACCAACTATCACAACACCTTGGCTACAAGCACAGAGCAAAGACAGGGCAGTATGATCTCACAAAGCAACTCTGTTGTCTAAAGACTCAAATGAAGAGTGTGATAGAATACATACCATTCCCCTGGTATAGCTACAACAACACTCAGCACCTTCTAATACTTGTTCGTTTCTGGTATTTAGACTCAACTTTCTACGCCTTCACTGTTTCTGCATTGTGACTGCAATGTGTACCATCTACAGGATGCAGCAAGCTTCCAAAGTTATTTCCATAGCATCTCCACCTCTTGTGCCTGCTGCCACAGAGAGGAACAGTGCACAAGAGACACCATCACCAGCAAATGGCCATCCAACTCCACCACTATCCTGCCTTGAGCATTGGTCATCACTCTGTCATGATGACCAGGTCAGAATCCTGGGTTTCACCTTGAATACCATTGTGGAAAGGCCAGCACCAGAAGAACTACAACAGTGTGCATGATTGTGGGCAGGATTGGCTAAGAAAAAGTAGGGAAGCTAGTGGTAGGTAGTGATGGCTTCAAACACCAGTTTGAAAATGCATATTTAAAGTTCTAGGGGCTCGGGCAGCTCGGTGGCTCAGTGGTTAGCACTGCCACCTCACAGAACCAGGGACCCAGGTTCAATTCTGCTCTTGGGTGACTGTCTGAGTTAAATTTACATGTTCTCCCCATGTCTGCATGAGTTTCCTCTGGGTGCTCCAGTTTCCTCCCACTGTCCGAAAATGTGCAGGTTAGGGTGGATTGGCCGTGCTAAATTGCTCATGGTATCCAGGGATGTGCAGGCTAGGTCGGTTAGCCTTGGGAAATGCAGGGTTACAGGTGTGGGGTGGGTCTTCGGAGGGTCGGTGTGGATCAAGGGGGGCAGATAGCCTGTTTCTGAACTGTAGGGATTCTATAATCCCATGGTTGCTTCCAAAAGAAATTAACAAAGCAAAGAAGGGACATGGGAAAGCACCGGTAGGTAAAATAAATGAAAATCTGAAGCCCTTCATATGTTTGTTAGGGACAGGAGGCTAACCCGGGGAAAGAATGGAGTCCATTAGGGAACAAAGTGGCAAACTGTATTGGAAGATGTAGGTGAGGTTTTAACGAGTACTTTGCATCTGTACTCACTACAGAGAAGGATGGCATAGGTATAGAAATCAGGGAGGACGACTGTGATATACTTGAACAAACTACAATAGGAGAGGGGGAGGTATTAGCAATTTTAGTGAGCTTAAAATTGGATAAATTCCCCGACTTAGATGAGAGGTATCCTAGACTAGTGTGAGAGGCTTAGAAAGACATTGCAGGGGCCAGACGTGGGGTGTCAGAGGATTAAAGGTCGCTAAAGTGTGGTACCATTATTCAAGAACGGTGTAGGGGATAAGTCAGGGATCTATAGATCAGTCAGTTGCATGGAACCATTCGAAAAATGTTCTGAGGGTCAAAATTAATCTTCATAGGATCATAGAGTTGTACAGCATGGAAACAGACTCTTCAGTCCCACTCTTCCATGCCGACCAGATATCCTAAGTTAATCTGACCTAGTCCCAATTGCCAGCATATGGCCCCTATCCCTCTAAACTCTTCCTATTCATGTACTCATCCAGATGCCTTTTAAATGTTGTAACTGTACCAGCCTCCACCACTTCCTCTGGCAGCTCATTCCATACACGCACCACCCTCTGTGTGAAAAGGTTGCCCCTCAGGTCCCCTTTTAAATCTTTCCCCTCTCACTTTAAACCTATGCCCTCTAGTTTTGGACTCCCCCACCCTCAGAAAAGGACTGTGGCAATTCACTCTATCCATGCCCCTCATGATTTTAGAAACCTCTATAAGGTCACCCCTCAGCCTCTGACACTCTAGGGAAAATGGCCCCAACCTATTCAGTCCCACCCTGTAGCTCAAACCCTCCAAACCTGGTAACATCCTTGTAAATATTTTCTTAAACCTTTCAAATTTCACAACACTAAAGAAAAATCAAAAGAATTGCAGATGCTGTAAATCAGAAACAAAAACAGAAATTGCTGGAAAATCTCCAGGGAAAATAAAGACTCCTGTAAAGACTCCATCCGATTCCCCCAGTTCCTCCGTCTCCTTCACATATGTTCCGATGAGGCCAACTTCGATATGGGAATTTCTGAAATGTCCACCTTCTTCCTCAGCAGCATTGTTGACAGAGCTCTCAATCGGATCTGACCCGTCTCCCGCACTTCCGCCCTCACCACTTCTCTTCCCTCCCGCAACAGCGATATGGTTTCCCCTGTCCTTCCCTACCATCCCACCAGCATCCACATCCAGAAGATCATCAGATGCCATTTCTGCCACCTCCAGCGAGATGCCACCACCAGACACATATTCCCCTCCCCTCCCTTGTCCGCCTTCCACAGGGACCGTTCCCTCCGGGACATCCTGGTCCACTCTTCCTTCACTCCCAAAACCTGCCCAGTTACCTCATCCCTCCTCAGTATCCAAGAGTCCAAACATACCTTCCAGGTGAAGCAGCACTTTACCTGCACTTCCCACAATTTGGTCTTCTGCATTTGCTACTCACAATGTGGTCTCCTCTACATTGGGGAAACGAAGCATAGATTTGGCGACCACTTCGCAGAACATCTACATTCTGCCAGCAAAAAAGACCCTGAGCTTCCCGTTGCCTGCCACTTCAACACATCACCCTGTTCCCTGCCCAACATCTCTGTCTCTGGCTTGCTGCAGTGTTCCAGCGAAGCTCAGCACAAGCTGGAAGAACAGCATCTCATTTTCCACTTGAGGACCCTGCAGCCCTCCGGACTCAATATCAAGTTCAATAATTTTAGGGCCTAAACCCTCCCATGTCCTAGCTCCCTCCCCCACACACCAGGCCTTGTTATCGCATAGCCTGCCATTACACACTACCTATTGTTAGTCACAAACAGTCTCCATTAACAGCGATTCACCCTCCAAGCCTGATTGTTATCAACTCCTTCGTCTGTCCAACTGTTCTCTCTCTTGGGCTCTATCCCCACTCATCATTTACTCCTGACCCCCTTCCCCAACCCTATCTCCTGCATAGGAACTGACATTTTCCTAGCTACCGTAAGTTCTGAGGAAGGGTCACTGGACCTGAAAAGTTAACTCTGATTTTTCCTCACAGGTGCTGCTAGGCCTGCTGATCTTTATCAGCAACATCGTTTTTGTTCAAGTTTCACAACATTCTTCCTATAGCAGGGAGACCAGAATTATACACAGTAATCCAAAAGTGGCCTAATCAATGTCCTGCACAGCTGCACAATGACCTCCTATACTCATGCACTGACCAATAAAGGCAAGCTTGCCAAATGCCTTCTTCACTGTCCTATATACCTGCAACTCCACTTTCAAAGAACTATGAACCTGCACTCCAAGGTCTCTTTCTTCAGCAACACTCCCCAGGACCTTGCCATTAAGTGTATAAGTCCTGCCCTGATTTGCCTTTCCAACATGCAGCACCTCACATTTATCTAAATTAAACTCCATCTGCCACTCCTCGGCCCATTGGCCCATCTGATCAAGATCCCATTGTACTCCGAGGTAACTTTCTTCACTGTCCACTACACCCCCAATTTTGGTGTCTTCTGCAAATTTACTAACCATGCCTCCTATGTTACAGTATATAAATGATCCAAAGCGGTGGACCCAGCACCGATCCTTGTGGCACACCACCACTCTCTGTCTTCTACCTTCAAGCCAGTTCTGTATCCAAATGCTTAGTTCTCCCTGTATTCCGTGTGATCTAACCTTGCTAACCAGTCTACCATGAAGAACCTTGTCGAATGCCTTAATGAAGTCCATGTAGATATGTCCACCTCTCTGCCCTCATCAATCCACTTTGTTACATCTTCAAAAAGCTCAATCAAATTAGTGAGACACGATTTCCACGCGCAAAGCCATGTTGACTATTCTTAATTGGTCCTTGCCTTTCCAAATACATATAAATCCAATCCCTCAGGATTCCCTCCAACAACTTACCCACCACTGACATAAGGCTTCACCAGTCTATAGTTCACTGGCTTTTCCTTACTACATTTCTTCAATAGTGGCACCATGCTAGCCAACTCCAGTCTTCTGACACCTCACCTAAGGCTACTGATGATGAAAGTATCTCAGCAAAGGGCCCAGCAATCATTTCCCTGGCTTCACACTGAGTTCTAGGGTACACCTGATCAGTCCTATTCACTTGGAGAATTAATCAAGGACAGTCAGGATTGTCTTCATCAGGGGGAGGTCATGTCAAATAGTTTTGGTTGAGATTTCAAGATGGTGACTGTGTGCGTACATAAGAGTAGTGGAGTTGAGGTAATTTACACAATGAGCCTTTAGACAAGGTCTCGCACAGGAGACTAGTCCAACAGGTATGGGATCAAGGGCAATTTTGCAAAACTGGCTCAGTGGCAGGAAGCAGAGGGTGATGGTTGAAGCGTGTTTCAGTGACTCGAAACCTGGGTCCGGTGGTGTATCTCAGGATTTGATGCTGGGTCTTTTGCTGCTTGTTGTGTGTATTAATGAGCTAAACATGACTGTAAGAGGTATGATCAGTAAGTTCACAGATGACATGCAAATTGGTGGAGTGGTAAATGGAGAGGAGGAACGCCTTGGAATACAGGACAATATAAATGGGCTGCTCAGATGGACAGAATAGTGGCAATTGGAATTTAATCCTGAAAAGTGTGAAGCGATGCATTTTGGGAGGACTAACAAGGCAAGGGAGTACATGTTAAATGGTAGGGACCTAGGAAGTACAGAGGATCAGAGGGACCTTGATGGGCAGGTTCACAGATCCTAAGCAACAGGACAGGTAGACAAAATGGCTAAGGCAGCGTTTGGAATACTTGCCTTTGCTAGTTGAGGCAATCAATGCAAAAGCTTTGAGGTTATGATGGAGCTGTATAAGATGCTAGTTAGACCAGAGCTGGAGTACTTTGTGCAGGAGTGGTCGCCACAATATAGGAAGGATGCGATTGCACTTGAGAGGGTGCAGAGGAGATTCAACAGGATGTCACCTTGGGCTGGAGTGTTTCAGCTATGGAAAGAGTTGAGATAGTTTGGGAGATAGTAGGAACTGCAGACGCTGGAGAATCTGAGATAACAAGGTGTAGAGCTGGATGAACACAGCAGCCCATGCAGCATCAGAGGAGCAGGAAAGCTGACGTTTCGGGCCTAGACCCTTCAAAGGTCATTTTCTGAAGAAGGGTCTAGGCCCGAAACATCAGCTTCCCTGGTTCTCTGATGCTGCTTGGCCTGCTGTGTTCATCCAGCTCTAC
>NC_063357.1:7787035-7802188 GCF_021869965.1 Rhincodon typus | reverse complement strand
CTATCTTCTTGGTCACTTCTTCAAAAAACTCAGTCGGGTCAGTGAAACATGATTTCCCCACACACAAAGCCATGTTGACTATCCCTGACCAATCCTTGTCTTTCCAAATGCATGTAAATCCTGTCCCTCAGAATCCCCTCCAACAACTTACCCACCAATGACGTCAAGCTCACTGGTCTACAGTTCCCTGGCATTTCCTGCAGCCTTTCTTAAATAATGGCACCACATTAGCCACCCTGCAGTCTTCTGGTACCTCACCCCTGGCTGTTGATAGTACAAATATCATAGCAAGGGGCCCAGCAAGCACTTCCCTGGCTTCACACAGAGTTCTAGACCTGATCAGGTCATGGAGATTTATCTATCTCTATGCATTTTAATACTTCCAGCATCTCCTCTTCTGTAATATGGATTCTTTTTAAGACATCACTATTTATTTTCCCAAGTTCCCCAGCTTCCATGTCTTTCTCCACAGTAAACACTGAAGTGAAATATTTGTTTAGTATCTCACCCACCTCCTGTGGTTCCATACCTAGACAGCTGATCTTGAAGGAGATAACAAGGTGTAGAGCTGGATGAACACAGCAGACCAAGCAGCATCAGAGGAGCAGGAAGGCTGATGTTTCAGGCCTAGACCCTTCTTCAGAAAAACTTTCTTCAGCATCTGCAGTTCCTACTATCTCTGATCTTGAAGGAGCCCTATTCTCTCCCTAGTTACTCTTTTGCCCTGAATGTACTTGTAGAATATCTTCGGATTTTCCTTAACCTTATTTGCCAAAGCTATCTCATGTCCCATTTTTGCCTTCCTGATTTCCCTCTTAACTACCGCCCTTATACTCTTCTAGGGCTACACTCGAGCCCAGATATATGCCTCCTTTTTCTTGACCAGAGCCTCAATATCTCTAGTCATCCAGCATTCCTTACAACCACCAGCCTTGCCCTTCACACTATCAGGAACATATAGTTTCTGAACTCTTGTTATCTTACTTTTGAAAGCTTCCCATTTGCCAGCTGTCCCTTTATGTGTGATTAGCCTGCCCCAATCAACTTTTGAAAGTTCCTGTCTAATACCATTAAAATTGGCCTCACTCCAGTTTAGAAGGTCCACTTGTGGACCAGGTCTATCCTTTCCTTATTTTAAAACTAATAAAATTATCATCACTAGTCCCAAAGCACTAACACCTCAGTCACTTGCCCTGCCTTATTTCCCAAGAGATGGTCAAGTATAGCTCCTTTTCCTGTAAGTAATCAACATATTAAAGAAGAAAATTTTTTTGAACACATTTTGCAAATTCCTCCCCAGCCAAGCCCTGAACACTATGACTGTCCAAGTCTACATTTGGAAAGTTAAAATCCCCTACTATTACAACCCTATTATTCTTATAGATATCTGAGATAGCTTTACAAATTTGCTTCTCATTTCCCCCTGACTACTGGGGGGCTTATAGTACAATCCCATCAAGGTGATCATCCCTTTCTTATTTCCCACTTCCACCCATATAACTTTATCGGATGATCCCCAGGATATTCCTCCCCAAGTACAGCTGTCATGTTGTCCCTAATCAAAAACCCCACTGTCCTCCTCTCTTGCCTCCCTTTCTACCCTTCCTATAGCTTCTATTACATTAAGAACATTAAGCTGCCAGTCATGTCCCTCCCTCAGCCATGTTTCTGTAATAGCTATAATATCCCAGTCCCATGTTCCCATCTGCCATACCTGTCAGGCCTTTATCATTGAAATAGATGCAGTTTCATTCATCAGTTTTACGCCGTTCTCCACTGTGCTCCCGCCTGCTTTCCTCATTAACTTGGTCCCCTTTAACTTCTATACCAGCCTCAACCTTCCCTCTTTTCTCACTACTGCTTAGGTTCCCTCCAACCCAAAAACAATTTAAAGCCTCCCAGGCTGCTCTAGCAAATCTCCCCGTTGGATATTGGACCCCTCCAGTTCAGGTGCAACCTATCCCTCTTCTAAAGGTCACTTCTGCCCCAGAAGAGAGCTTAAAAATGTGAATCCCTGCCCCCTGCACCAGCTCCACTTATTCATCTGCCCTATCCTCTTATTCCTACTCTCACCAGCACATGGCACCAGGAGTAATCCAGAGATTACTACCCTAGAGGTCTTACTTTTTAACCTCCTTGCCCAATTTCTGCAGAACCTCATCCCTTTCTCTACCTATGTCATTGGTACCAATGTTCACAACCATCTCTGGCTCCTCATGCTCCCCTTTGAGAATTTGACCCTGGCGCCAGGGAGGCAACACACCATCTTGATGTCATGCACACAGCCACAGAAATCCCATTCAGTGCAGCTGTCTAGACAGTTCCCTATCACAATTGATTGCTTGGACCTTAACATGCCAAAGGTCTGGCTGTCAGTGCTATCTTCCTCTGGGAGGCTATCTCCTGCAATAGTATCCAAAACGGTATACTTGTTTGAGAGGGGGAATGGCCACAGGAGATTGCTGCACTACCTGCCTACCTCTCCTGATGGTCACCCATCTACCTGACTGTACCTGCAGTGTGACTGACTCCCTGAAATTGCTATCTATCACACTCTCTGGCTCATGTATACTTCTCATTGCCTTTTAATGCTGGTCCATGTGGTCTGATAGGACCTGCAGCCAACCACACTTCCTGCAAACATAGTTACCAGGAACAGTCAACCACTCTCTGATCTCTCACATCAGGAAGAGAATGCCACTCTACTGAATGCCACCTCTGCCTCTTTTACAACAACAACAGAAGTGGCTGGAAAAGCTCAGCAGGTCTGGCAGCATCTGTGAAGGATAAAACAGAGTTAACGTTGCGGGACTGGTGACCCTGCCTCTTTTACATTGCCTGTGAGACCATACACCATAAGAAATTGGAACAGGCGTAGGCCATTCAGCCCTTCAAGCCTGCTCCACCATTCAAAGGATCATGGCTGAACCAAACTCCCCCTGTCCACTTTCGTACCCTTTCCTCATAATCTCTAATTCCCCAACTGATCAACGATCTATCTATCCCAGCCTCATAGGCACCCAAGGGCTCTGCCCCCACAGCTCTCCGTGGCAAGGAGTTCCAAAGACTCACAACCCTCTGAGAGAAGAAATTCCTCCTCATCAATGTTAATTTGATTCTCCTTTATTTTGAGACTATTCCCTTTGCTCCTAGACTCTCCCATGTGGGGAAACATCCTCTCAGCATTTACCCTGTCAAGCCCCTAAAGATTTCTATATGTTTCAGTTACATCACCTCTCATTCTCTGTTTATTCTAATAAAGCCTTAATGTACGTGATGTAGTCTTTTGATTAGTGCATCACAGAGTAAGTATACATCATCACCACAGGATGTGATACAAGGTAAAATAGGACGCAGAGCAGTGATTGTGTATGTGTGTGGAATGCTCCTAAAGCCCTCTATGTCGTCTGTTCCTCATCAATAAATAACCCAAACATGTATTGCCCTAATTCTGTGTTAAACACCAATAATAGCATAGGTTTATCTGAAAATTTTTTTTCCAATATTAAATATATGCCATTGGATACATAATGAACGGCAAATTAGATATTGTCCATTTCACACCATGACCCAAATTGTAAGTGATCCTCCCTGAAACCTACCTGCCCAGGTCTGAACATGCAACTTTTTCCATCGAATGTATCCAAACAGGAGGAGAAGCTGAAAGTACTGGGAAGCAACATTGGCAGCAGCTGAGCCCCTGGAATACAAGCCTGGATATTAAACGTGGCTTCAGATAACTCCTAGGTTACTGTTCATTTACCAGAACTTGTATTCAATTATACATTCATCATTTTAGAATATTTAAGGTTGTTTACTACTTACGGCAATCCCAGTGTCAGCACGTAGAGGAAGAGGTAATTGATGACAGCATTGAAAATGTTGGTGATGAAACGAACAAAAACCTGAGGCATGATGATCCCCTGAGGTGGGAGTAAAGCGATGAATTCAGTCCCGGCATTGCCTGTCAATAAACCAACAGGGAGTGTGGCATTGTGCCAATAGGAAGACAGAGTGCAATTTGCTCTCTAAATGCCCAAGTTTGTGATACAACATGCTCCTACCCCAATCCAACAATCAAAGAAGATCCTTTCTCCCATTGATGAAAGGTTGAGTAAACTGAGTTTGTGTTCTCTAGAGTTTAGAAGAATGAAATGTTGTAGTCTTATTGAAATATTCAAAATTCCACACAGGCATGACAGGGAAGACACTGTGAGGTTGTTTCTATAGGCCGGGGAATCTAAAATACAAGGGCACAGTCTCAGGATAAGGGGTCAATGATTTGGGGCTGAAATGAAGAGAAATGAAGAGGCTGGGAATTCTCCACTGTTGAAAATATTGAGGCTGGGGTAGACAAATATTTGGTCTATCAGAGAATCAAGGGATATGGGCAGTGGGTGGGAAAGTGAAGTTTAAACCAAGGATCAGCCATAATCATATCGAATGACAGAACAGGCTCAATGGCCATGAGATCCACTCCTGCTGTTATTCCCTGCATTTTTATGCTGCCTCACTTGATTCAGGTTCATTCGTTACATGGCCACATGTTCAGTTTGACTGTTAAATTCGTATCTCTGCACTCCAACCTGTGTCCTCATGGTTTCCCAATGTGCAAGAGATTTGAATTCAATTATTTTATTCACTAGCCTGCTATCTGACTTCAATCATTCTTCTTGACATTGCCAATCCACAATCTCCCAACTGAAAACAAATAAAGGAAATGCCATGGTTCTTCATTTGATATATTGCTCCTGAGTGCATGCAATATTTATGGATCACAGCTAGCAAGAAGCATAACCAGAACAGCCACATCAACACATTGGTTACAATGAAGGATGGATACCATAAGTACTCTGCAACTGTTACTGATCCCTTAATCCTCTCCTACCATTTGAGAATGACAGATTTGGTGCAAGACTTACCACAACCTTAGACAGAGCCAACTGTTTCAGCATCAGTCATGTCCCTTGATTTGTTTTATCGATTCTCAAAGACTGATTATTCACCTCTTCTGCCTGCAGTATCTACTATTGACAGAGTGCACTTCACATTCACAGCCAGTTTACACGTAAAAGAGAACCCCCCAACAAAACCCGAGGACTTCTCCCGTCAAAAAAAAACATGAGACCATAATATCCTGGCAACACCACACTGTGCAGGTTCCTTCCTGTCCCACACCACTCTGATGTGGACATCATTTGCTGCTTTCATTATCTTGGATCAATATCCCGGAATTCCCAACCCAATACCATCAAGGAACTGCAATGTTACGAGAATGATAAGCGTCAGTTTCCCAGAGCAAATAAGAATGAATGGTAAATGTCATTTTGTTGGCCATTTTTGTTGCCCACATCCTGAGAACAGACTAATAGAAGATCAGACATCACACAGTGAGGGGCATTTAAAGTGCCAATAGAGAGCAATAGGCTGACATTAAAAGCAAAATGACATTCCAGTGATTTCCACAATCATAAAGCAGATCACCCACTTAGTGTAGAAACCACCTGATTTTATCTCTTTGATTTCAGTGGCATGAAAATTGGGTGTTACTGATTGACTCCACCAAATTATCATCCAGACAGTGATGACAGAAATCATCTCAGTGATCAATTCAAACAGAGAAACTAGCTTCATTTGTTTAGCCACAAGGAATGGTTGAGATGCATAATGTGAACAAATTTGATGGGGAAGCTAGAGCGACTAGAAGTCTTTGGAACTCCTCGCCACAGAGAGTTGTGGGGTAAGTCCTTGTGTGGATTTAAGGCTGAGACAGATTCTTGATCATGAGTGGAAAATGCAGAAAATTGGATGTGAGGAATGCCAGATCAACTATGATCCCATTGAATGGTGGAGTGGGCTTGAAGGGCTGATTGGCCTACTCCTGTTCAAATTTCTTATGGTCTGAGACAGCAGGAAGAAAGCCGAGTTTCGATATGCCTCAAAGGCAGAATAATATTGCAAAAGGGCAAAGTTGAAGTCATCCCAATTGAATATAACAGAATTCGCAACAACATAGGTAACCTAAAGGCACAAATAGAGGTAAACAATTATGATATAATTTCAATTACAGAAATATTTCGGCATGGTGACCTGGACTGGGAAATGAATATTCAAGGATATTTGAATTTTAGCAAGGACAGACAAGAAGGAAAAGGAGGTGGAGTTGATTTCATAATAAGGTTAGGATCAATACATTAGTGAGGGGATCTCAGATTGGAAGAAAAACATGTGGAATCTGTATGAAGATAAAAAAAAAGCAAAGGGAAGCAGAATTTCTTTGAATTAATTCCAGGCCATCGAATAGTGTGGGAGTGTCTTGCATGGTATTAATCAGGAGATGAGAGAAAGCTTATAAGAATGGACAGCACAGTTATCATGGGTGATTTCAATCTGTACATAGACTGGGTAAACCAACTGACTGACTATAGCATGGAGGACAAGTTTGTGGTGTGTCTTCGGGACGGTGTTCTAGAGCAGCATGTTGAAGAGCCAACTCAAGGACAGGCTACTTTAGATCTAGTAATATATAATAAGCAATGCTAATTAATAATTTTTTATATATAAGAACCTTTAGGGATGAGTGACCACAATATGACAGAACCTTATCTTATGTTTAAAAGTGTGATAGATTAATCTGAAACAAGGGTGTTAAAGTTGAATAAGGCAAATTTTGGAGGCATGCATTTTTTAAGGGTGTTATGAATAAAATCAATAAAATGGCATTAAAAGATACAGTATACTCAGATTTTCAGAAGACTTTTAATAAGGACCCCCCACAGGAGGCTGGTTATAAAAATTAAAGCACATGGGACAGGGGATAATATATTGGCATGGATTAAGGATCGGCTAACAGTCAGAAAACATAGAGAAGGAATAAGTGGGTCATTCTCGAGTTGGCATATTGTAATGACTGGGTAACTGTACCAGCTATACACAATTGATTTCAATGATGTAAACACAGGGACCAAATGTAATATTTGTAAATTTATAGATGATGCTAAGCTGGAATATGTACTGAGAGAAAGACATAACGCAGTTTCAGAAGGACTTGGACAGGCTTAGTGAGGGCGAGGACATGGCAGTGGAATATAATGTGGAAAATTGTGAGATTCTCCACTTTAGTGGGAGAAACAGATGTGCAGAGTAATTATTAAATAGTAAGGGGTTAGAAAGTGTCAGTATTCAATGCTATTCTAGGATATTATTGCCACAGAGGAGTTCAACAAGGTTCACCAAGCTTAGTTCCTGGGAAGGCAGGACTGTCTTATGAAGAGAGACTAGGGAAACTGGGCCTGTACTCTCTCTCGAGTTTTTAAGAATGCGAGGTGATCTCATTGAATCCTACAAAATATCTAGAGGAAGCAACAGGGTAGGTGCAGGTAAGATGTATACCCTGGCTGGGGAATCAAGAACCAGGGGAAAAAATTTAAAAAATGAGGGGGAAGCCATTTAGGGCTGAAGTGAGGAGAATTAGTTTTTACTCAAAATTTGCAAATCTTCAGCATTCTCTACCTCAGGCCGCCAAGGAAGCTCAGTCTTTGAGTACCTTTAAAGTGGAGGTTATAAATTTATGGTTGTCATGGAGGTAAACTGTGTTGGGGCTAATGCAAGTAAAAGGTGTTGAATTGTTATGTCAGCCATGGTCATAGTAAATGGTGGAGCAGGCTCAATGGGCTGAATGGTCTAACCCCGGTCCTATGTTCCTGGATAAACACACAAAGGAGAAAGGAACAGAAGGACATGTTAATCAGGTGAGATGATAAAGGATGTAGGGAAGGTCAAGTGCAGCACGCACACCACAAGCTTGGATTATTGGGCAGAATGGCCTGTTCCTGTGCTGTTAGTACCTTATAATGATGCATGACTGTAGCTATCTTTTCCAAATGAGTTCCTGTAGTATTATGAAGCTTCAATCTGTTTGCAATTGGTCCTCAAGCAAAGGCATATGTAACTAGCAAATTCAAAATTATTGCATCTCATGCACAGTCCAGCATTCAGTAACGTTACCTGATTCTGAAGGTATCTGGTCTCTAAGTCACAAAGAAAAAATGCCTAAGAGACAATATTGAGCATAATTAGTCATGGGTAATGTATCAGTCATGATTGAAATGGAAAAGGAAGTTACATTCAGATGTGTTTCAAATGTTTCAGCAGACCTGTGTTGGGTTTCTCTTCATCCTAACTGCAGCCTATTTGCCCGAATTCTGAATGGCCCAAGATGTAGTTGCCTAGACCTTGTAAAATCAAGATACTGCAGCACTGTGCTAGTCATTGCTCAGTTCCTAGCACTCTGACGTCTGAGTCAGAGGATTGTGGGTTCAAATCCCACACGTGATGCATCTAGGCTGACACTCATACTGAATAACTGACATGGTTCTGGTGAAAGGTCATAGACTAGAAACATTAACTCCGTTTTTCTTTCCACAGATACTGCATGACTTGTTAAGCATTCTCAGGATTTTCTACTTTAATCTGAAATTCCAGCATCTGCAACATTTTATTTTTGTATTGGTCATGGTTACTTAATGAGTAGTGAAATTACCCAGTTAGTGGGGAGAGCCAATATGATTTACCCAACTGGAAGTGCATGTGAATCACTTACAGGGAGCCCAGGAATGAATATCCAAATGTAGAGCTGTGATAACCTGTAAGAAAAGTAAAAGATGCTGTTAACAGCAGAGAAAGCATCGAACATTACCACCTGTAGCCAGAGATAAAACTCAAACTGTTGTAGCTAAATTAATGCAGTTAAGTATTAACCTGTGGTGCACAACAACAACAATGAAGTTAGGAAGTTAGACCTGTCATCTAGAGGAGTTTCAGCCACACTCTAGACATAATAAAAGAAGCAGAATATTGTATTGTTTTGGCTGGCTAACACAAATCAGAGGGGAAGCCTAAGTAGGGCATTTTGTGGTTGATACAGTGCGTTGAGTGGTGTGCCACAGGGAACAGTACCCTGCCCTTTCAACTATTACAAGTTACAAATAAATGATTGGATAAAGAGAATCCAGGTATGGTCGCTAAATTCGCTGATGACGCAAAGGTAGATAGGAAAGTAAGTTGTGAAGACTACAAAGTGAGCGGGCAAGTGCAATATAATGTGGGGAAAGTTGTCCATTTTGACAGGAAGCATATGATCAAAATGGTGAGAGATTGCTGATCTCTCAGGTGCAGAGCGATCTGGGTGCCATGGTACATTAATCACAAAAGGTTAACAGGCAGATACAGCAAGCAGTTAATGTTTCGGGTCCAGTGACCCTTCCTCAGGCCAATTACAGCGATATCTGGCTCGAGTGGGAAAGGGACTGACTGGGTTGCTCTTTGAAAGGGCTGGTTAGACAAGATGGGCTGAATTTCATGTGTTGTGCAGTCAGAGTCTGTGATAATTTCTTCAAGAATCAACAACAATCATTCTGGTGTTTACACCAACTTTGTATCACAATAAGACAAATCAGCCCATGAGAGGAGGACTTTTGTGAATTGTAGCCTGCAGGTGACACTGTACGTGTTTAGTGAGTGGCTAGATCAACCTTGTAACTCAGGTACCCCATCCTGAGCCTCCATTTTCCTTTCTTCCTTGGACTCCCTGTCAAACCTGTGAATTTTGAGCTTCCACACATTCCGACCCAACTCTTTCATTTAAAGTTTCATCTCCCAGCATTACCCCCAAAGCCCTGGGGCTACAGCTGAGTGATGTCAACCATTGTGATACACAATTCCACTTGAAGCCATGATAGGTAGTGACTGTCAATGAGTGCTCCTACCACCCCTACTGTAGTATACCATGTCTTCTAATGTACTGTTGTCCCCACCTTTATGTGTTGAGTTACCCCCATTACAATAATAGTCCCCCTGAAGCCTAGCATGCTGCCTTTAATCTCCACTGTTGACCTCTATAACTTGTTCAACACAGCAATGGCCCTGAAAATCCCACCTTGATTTTCAATGTACAGACCCCCAGGATTGACCAGGTTGGTACAATAGGCTGGACTGTTGAGTGGCCAGACCCTCACTGATCTGTGAGACTTGCCATGCGTCCCCAGACTGTGTTGCACTGGAACTGACCATGGACCATAACCTCACTGTAATGATACAGAACCTCAGACCCTGATGATCCAAAGTGGCCAAGAAGCCAGGTCCAAGCTCCTTAGACTTTGAAACACAGCCATTGAAGCACATGTTTGCCATGTTAGCTGCTGGCAAATGCCAGAGCAGGGTACCACACAGCAACATGTCAGCCCCCTTGACTGATCCCTGCCAGCAACCATGACACAATGCCTGACCTTCCATCTGCATTAAAAGGCAAGGCAAGACAGAGATGTTGTGAACATCTAAGTAAGTGGAAGGTGAGTGAGTGTTAAGAAACCAAGCTCAGAGCCTCTAGGTGCCCCCTGGTCCAATGCACAAGATGGGTGCCTGTACTTAGTTACAAAAGTCCCTGCAGGACCACTACAATGAAAGGTGTTAGTAAGCTCCAAAGTACAGTACTGAAATCATTCACTGCATTAAAACTGAATCACAGAGAAACCATGATGATGTGATAAGGCTGGCATGTGTCTGATGCCAACCACCATGGATGGCAGGGAGTTGCCCATGGATCGTGCCCTGGTAAAACAACAAGCTGCATACAATCAAGGCAAGACTAGTTCTAATGAGATGCTAATACATGCAAATAGGACTCTCCCTATTCGCGTGCGAGATCCTTGTCTTATCATTGAGTGGAAAATTGGACGGTTCTCACCCCGTTGACAATCTCTGCTCTGTGGTCACCATATTTACCCAAAGGACTCACCTTTGTCATTCAGTGGTTGGGCAGATTTTGTTCATTGGCTGAGTTTACGAATGGGAACTCCAGCTCACACATGACACGGTGATACTGGCAGAGTTTGTTGATAGAATTCACAAAGTGACACAGGAAACTCTCCTGAAGATCCCCCTCATTCCAAAGCCTAAATTCCATTCTGTTTAGTTTTTTGGCAATTCATGCTGCATTACTCTCCCTTCTGACTTTTAAGGTCGGTTCCACTTCCATGATGGAAACCACATGCCTAACGATGCAGCTCTGAGGAAGGATGCTGGGTGTATGATGGTTGACTCACAATTTCAGATATTGTCTGATCAACCTGTTCAGACTTGAACCCAGGTCTCCCGGCTCAGAGGTAGGGACACTGCACCAAAAAAGCCAATGCACTATTTCGTTTTTTTCCC
Source organism: Rhincodon typus (assembly GCF_021869965.1). Taxonomy (NCBI): domain Eukaryota; kingdom Metazoa; phylum Chordata; class Chondrichthyes; order Orectolobiformes; family Rhincodontidae; genus Rhincodon; species Rhincodon typus. The sequence continues at coordinate 7,790,977 of NC_063357.1, read as the reverse complement.
TTTCTTTAATATCCGGGGGTGTTTTTTATGCACCACTGAACATTTTTCATCTCAAAATCGCCAGCAATTTTTTCTTTCCCTTTATCCTCTGCCACTTAATCACTCTGTGTTTCTGGGCCAGTTATCGATTTGTATGCAAAGTCTGTCTGGAGCAGTTCAATGATGCCATTGGTGAGGGAAAGGTAGGGAGAGAGGTAAGGAACTAAATCAAAATGAAGGGGGAAATAAGGCATCCCACCCCCTATTGTGCCTCCCTCTGTCTAAAGACACTGAGATTGTTGGTGGACACCAGATGTTCCCACTCCAAGGACACCTGGGAACATACAACTCACCATTTCATTTATTATTTCACTTTTTTTTTCTCCAGACGTGTTATCACACAAAACCAAATGGCTTTCTTCCCCAACATCGAATTGCCTACGGTATTTTGCATCTATTAACTACCACCAATAAATCATCCATTTTCCAAATTGATTAATGTACATGCAAAGCCCATTAAGAACAAGAGAATAACACCAAAAATGTCACTATTTCATCAGTTCACCCTGTATTGAGGCCATCTGGTCTCCACTTGACACTGTCCATCTGATATTAATCCTTCACTAAGTGTAAATATGCAACTTAGAACCTCCATCTTACCACTCTTCATCTCAATAGTTTTATATTCGCTAACACATTCTACCATTGGACTATAAACTTAGGATCACCTTCTTTCTTTTACACTAACTCTACCATTTTATTCTCTTTTATAACTTTGTCTCGTGGAAAACCATTACTTGGGCAAGTTCCCCTCCAGGCCACCCATTATCCAGATTTGGAAACATATCACCGTTCCTTCACTGGCACTGGCTCAAAATCCTGGCGTTCCCTCACCGAGAACACTGTGGGTGTATCTATATCAAATGAACTGCAGCAATTTAAGAATGCAGCTCACCACCACCGTCACAAGGGCAACTACAGATGGATGAAAATTGTTGGTCCAGCCAGTGACAGCCACCTCCCATGAGTGAAATAAAACCAATTAAAAATAGAATTTAGACAAGGTTCTCACTTGGCCACTGCAGGAGGCTGTTTCAAAGCCAACAGGATGTGTTCAGTGTTTATGAAAAGAGCCCAGCAGGGAAAGCAGGCGATCAGGAGAATGAGGATCCCTCGTTGGAGAATCACTCCGATTCGCTTTAGGTTCTTTCTGCCGTACGTCTGGAAATCAAAACAAATGTTAAAGAGAATTGGATCAATATTAACCAGTACCTCACATCCTGATAGACGCCATTTTTCTGCAAAATAGTTGCTGCGGTTCCTACATTACAATAGTGACAATACTTGAAATTTGTTTTTATAAAGTGCTTTAAACTGCCCTGAAGTTGTGAAGAGTGCTTTGCAAAATTGATGCTTCAAATAGAAACACAGCTATAAACAGGGATGGTATGGTAGCACAGTGATTAGCACTGCTGCCTCACAGGACCAGGGACCTGGGTTTGTCTCCAGCCTTGGGTGACTGTGTGGAGTTGCACATTCTGTGTGAGTTTCCGCCAGGTCGTCTGGTTTCCTAACACAGTCAAAAGATGTGTGAGTTAGATGGATTGGCCATGATAAATTGCCCTGTGGTGTGCAGGTTAGGTGGGTTAGCCAGGGTAAAAGTAAGGAGAGCGTGAGGTGCTCTTTGGAGGGTTGGTGTGAACTTGATGGGCCTCTATCTGCACTGTTGGGATTGTAAGAAGCTCAATAGGGCATGGTTCAACTAGTGTGGGTTTCCAACCAAGGCTAAAGGTGTACAGTAGTCCCATTACTCTGCTTGTCCCAAGTTTGATCCAGTGGCCAATTACATACTTCATCAATATCAGGTTTGGAATGAGGTTTCTTTAATGAACAACAAAATTATGAAATTATCACAAACCAACACTTATTCAGCAAAGATGTATAGCTGATTGACACACAAGTTCAAGTACCAAATTTAAACAGCCACCCTTCTAAATAATACACACACAACACACACAGACACAACACAACGCGCACACACACACACAACAAACCACACACACACACACACACACACACACACACACACACACGTACACGCATACACAGTAATGGGGTAAAAAATCTCTGCAGTGATTAGCTTTGTTAATAAAAAGACATTGTAGACAATAGTTGCTCATTCTTGAAGGAGAAAGAAGATATTATGAAGTGCTCGGAACTGCAGATCACATTAGTCTGCAAGTGATCAGGACTCACAGGACACTGGCGAGCAGGACTATTTTGTTTATGAGCTATATAACAGACCCATGAGAACTTTCCAACATCCCTGATTTTGCGTATTCACATATGTAGATATTATGGTTGATGGAAAGAAAAACTAAAGAAAAAGCTAAATAGCAAGAAAGTAAATTGGGTGCAGGGTCAGATGTATTGATTCTTATGGATGTTTTGTTATGGTTAAGACAAAAAGTTTTCAAAACACCCTGCATACAACTTTGGGCCAAAGGCTGTTTTAAAATCAGAGTGAGAGGGCAGATGGATGCCATATTTTTCTGCAAAGGAAGAGAGATCAAAGAAAATTTTAGATTAATAAGTTTCTTGATTAAGTGGAGATGATTGTGTGGTTTTACCTACCTGAGATATGAGAGTGTCACAAACTGTAGACAATCCAATACCTATGGAGGTGCCTGATATAGATATTACCTGCCCAAAAGACATGTAAAAATGTAAACATCTGGCTATATGATCAAACATGCCACCAATACATTAATACATTAATAAATAATACAAACCATGGTTCTTAAATCTAAAAAACGTGATTTTTTTTCTATTTAATGGTCCTTATTCTTGCACTTTTGTCCTTCTCCAACAATACCAAGTCCTGATGTCCTCATGTTTGCTCCAGCCTCAGGTATTCCAATGTTTTTCTGCCTAGCATCCAATCTTTCTCCCACCATAAGCTTAAGCTCATCCAAAATTCAGTTTGCCCATATCCTGACTCCCGGCAAAGTCCCTTTCACCCAAGAGGCCTGTTCTTGTCGATCTCCATTGAGTTCCCAATCCAATCTATACCTACAATTTGAAATTGTTATTCTTCTATTCCAACTTCTCCCTGACTTTATTGTTATTTATTCATGGGATGTGGGCTTTGCTGGCTGGGTCAGCATTTATTAATGCCCCAGTTGCCCCTTGAGAAGGTGGTAGTGAGCTGCCTCCTTGAACCACTGCAGTCTATCTGCTGTAGGTTGCCCCACAATGCCCTTAAGGTGCGGAATTCCATGAGTTTGACCCAGCAACAGTGAAAGAACAACAATGTTTTTCCAAGTCAGGATGGTGAGTGGCTTGGAGGGAACCTGAAGGCGGTGGTGTTTCCGGGTATCTGTTGCCCTTGACTATCTAGGTGGAAGTAGTCCTGGATTTGGAAGGTGCTCTCTAAGAAGGATTGCTGAATTTCTGCAATGCGTCTTGTAGATGGTGCGCACTGCTCCTATTGAGCATTTGTGGTAAAGGGAGTGGATGTTTGTGACATGAATGAGCAACACAGTAAAATACAGTGAAAAGCTTCAACCATCACCACAATTCGGCTGCGATTCAAATACTTCAGGAATAAAAGGATAAAGCTGAAGGAAAGTCCATCTTCGCTCTGCCACCTCCAAGATGAGTCCCGAGACCTGAGCCAGTCAAATGGTGGTACCCATGCCGCCACCAGCACCAGACCCACAAATGTTGGAGTCGATGCTCTTCAGGAGGTAGTTCTTCATCACTGGGACTACCTCGCTGATGGGCCGCCAAAGCCGGGTTCCATGCTGGACCCCCACTCACCCCGCAAACAGCAGTTCCCCCACTTCCACCGTCGCTACCACCTCACCGAGAGCCAGCAGACCCCGGCTCCAGACTTAGTACAACCAGGAGTTACCGCCCCCTCCTCGTCCCCACACTGGGCCTACCGCAACCAGGAGTTAC
>NC_063357.1:7744732-7787025 GCF_021869965.1 Rhincodon typus | reverse complement strand
CCTCCTCGTCCCCACACTGGGCCTACCGCAACCAGGAGTTACTGCCCGCTCCTCGTCCCCACACTGGGCCTACCGCAACCAGGAGTTACCGCCCTCTCCTCATCCCCACACTGGCCCTACCACAACCAGGAGTTACTGCCCCCTCCTCATCCCTACACTGGGCCTACTGCAACGAGGAGTTACCACCCCGTCCCCATCCCCACACTGGGCCTACTGCAACCAGGAGTTATCACCCCCTCCTCGTCCCCACACTGGGTCCACCACAACCGGGAGTCCCCAGCTCCACCACCACCGCCGATAGGAAGAAGACGAAGAAAAAGAAGAAAAAGCAAAAAGACTAAAAAGGTCAGGAAGGAAGGGAGGAAGTGGCCCAAGAGTCTGGGATATGGGGCCAATCAAATCACTACTTTATCCTGGATGGCATCAAGCTTCTTGAGTGTTGTTGGAGCTCATTCAGGCAATTGGGGATTATTCCATCACACTCCTGACTTGTGTCATGGAGATGATGGACAGACTATGAGGAGTCTACGTGCTATGGTCTATCTTTAATTATTTGTTTCATTCATTCCTATAATGGACTAGGAATTCAGTCTTCCTACAACTTTATCCTCTATATTCCTTCCTTCCATTACCCACCCATTAATGTCATGTCTTTACCTGCCTGGATCCTAAACTTGGAGAATTTCCATCCTAAACAGCTGTGTACACCAACTCCTTCTCCTTTCTTAAAACTTGCCACCTCATCAAACTTTTGATCACCAAACCTAATGGCTCCTTCCTTGGCTTCTTGTTGAATTTTATTGCCTGATTACACTCATGTGTTTTACAGGATTGATATGTTATATAAATGCAAGTTGTTGTTGGTGTTGGTAACATTCCATGAACCTCACCAGCCAGCGAGTGCCCGACACAAGTGAGCCGTCCTCCTGTGTGAGCCAGAGGGTGAACTCCCCATGGACTGCATTAAGACGGAGCCCAGTCTCACCCTCACCCAATGTCCCCCACACACATGGGACTTCCAGGATGGGTCACAGACAATGGTGATGAGCTGGAACACCGAGCTGATGTTCCTGTTCTTTAGCCTGGGGCCACTGAAGCAACTGCTGGGCTCTAGTGGCCCTTCCATTGAGAGCAGCAGGTAAAGACCAGGCTTTTTCACAAAGAACATCTCATCAGCTGATAAAGGCACTGAGCTTGAAACTGATAGGAAGCAATGCAATTTCATCGCTATTTTATACAGGAGACATTAGGATCAATAAATGTGAACGTTCTCAACATAAACTCACCGCTACGGCAAGACTGACTGCATCCAAACTCAATTTTACCTAAATGTCCACAGAATGCAGAGCTGACAATATTTATGAGAATTACCATCAGCTGTGACAAAAACTGTGAAAAGAAAATGATTGAGAAATAAAATATACTGTCAACTTAATTTTGGTCAAATTCTTTTATATGTAAAAACACTTCTAATAAAATTGACATTATTCCTAGTCAAACATATTGCCATTTTTTTCCCTTTCTCAAAGAGCGTCATAATTTTCTGATGTTTTAGTTGATGCTTTTTTGAGATTATGAAGGGGCACTGCAAAGTTGATCCAAACAAAACATTCAATGAATTAGAGGGTTCAACTATTATGATAAAAGTCATGTTGAGGTTGTACAGGACATTGTTGAGGCCTCTCCTGGCATACTGTGTCGCATTCTGGTCACACTGTTATAGGAAGGATATCATTATTAGGGTGGCATGGTGGCTCAGTGGTTAGCACTTCTATCTCACAGCACCAGGGTTCGACCCTCAGGCGACTGTCTGTGTGGAGTTTGCACATTCTCCCTGTGTCTGTGTGGGTTCCCTCCGGGTGCTCTGGTTTCCTTCCACAGTCCAAACATGTGCAGGCTAGGTGGATTGGCCATGCTAAATTACCCATAATGTTCAGGGATATGTAGATTAGGTGGGTTCCATAGGGATGGGTCTGGATGGGATGCTCTGAGAGTCACTGTGGGCTTGTTGGGCCAAAGGGTTTGTTTCCACATTGTAGGGATGCTATGGACTATTCTATTAAACTGGAGAGGGTTTTGAAGAGATTTACTAGGATGTGGAAGGTTTGAGTTATAAAGAAAGGTTGGATAGCCTTTTTACTTTACCGTAAGAGGTTGAGACATGACCTTACAGAAGTTTAAAGGATCATGAGGAGTATAGACATGGTTAATGGTAGGTGTCTTTTCCCTAGGACAGGGGATTTCAAAACTAGGGGGCACATTTTAAAGTTGAGAGGAGTGTGATTTAAAAAAGACATGAGGGACAATTTTTTTTTTACGCAGAGAGTGATTCACGTGTGGAATGAACTTCTGAGGAAATTCTGGATGCTGACATAGCTACAACATTCTGAGGAAGGGTCACTGGACCCGAACAGTTAATTCTGATTTTTCTACACAGATGCTGTCAGACCGGCTGAGCTTTTCCAGCAACTCCTGTTTTCGCATCTGGTTCACTAATGCCCTTCAGGGAAGGAAACTGCTATGTTTACCTGGTCTGGCCTACATGTGACTCCAGGCCCACAGCAATGTGGTTGACTCCTGATAAGGGATGGGCAATAAATGCTGGCCCAACCAACAATGCCCTTATCCTGTGAATGATTGTTTGCCAACCACCAGTGACATCTTGTTTTGGATCTTTATACCAATTGCCTCCAATCTATTCTTTTCAGACCCCTTCAGATTTTTAATGTCCCTATCAAAACTCCCCTCAATCCAGTGAGAAGTGGACCTAGCTGCGTAACCCAATGTGATCGAGTACAAGCTGGGTGTGATCTCACCACTGGCCCAGCCATTCTGGAAATACACTTTGCTTCCCGCCAAAAGTTGACAGGTTTCACTTCCAAGACCTTCCTCAGGAATAGCTTAACACAGGTTTCAGGTTCCAAGGCAGCATTTCCAGAGCTTTGATGCATTCTATTCTCCATTTTTCAGATCCTCCGCTGCAAACAATAAACAAACCAATACTTTGTGATTAACTTTTCATGAAGTTTAGTTCATAGCTGTAGCAAGTTTAAATTCAGGGCTCAGTTCTTTTTTTTGTGGAATTTCCATGTTTAAGGAACTGCAGTTTAATTTGCTTGTACCCAAATAACATGGCACAGATAATAGTGTCAAAGAAAGATTTGCATTTGTATAGCATTGGAGGTCAATTATCTCAGCCCCAGTTATCCCTGAGACCAAATACTTCCAAATCAACTGGTTCCCAGATGGTATTACACATCTCTGGAGCAAATGGGATTTGAACTGAGGCCTCCTGACTCAGAGGCAGGGACACTGCCACTGCTTCAAGAGCCCCAAACGTACTCAGGTTTATTATTACTTTCCCCATCAGCCTGTTCAAAGATGCCATGACACAACTCTGGAGCAGACAGAACTTGAACCTGGGCCCACTGATTGAGAGATAGGGACACTACAATTGTACCACCAGAGTCTCAAAGTTCCTCAGGGCAGTATCTGAGGCCTAACCAGCTTCAACTGCTTCAATGAGAATCCCTCCAATATAAGGTCAGAAGGTCAGGAGTTTCACTGCAAATTGCGCAGTGTTAAAGTAAAGCAGTCCATGTCCATATGAACGAAGATCTGCATAATAGTTAGGCTTGGGCTGATCAATAACTCAAACCAGGTGTCTCACCAACAAGAGAGAATTGAACCATCTCCATCTTGACACTCAACAGAATTACACTCAGTCGTCCACCATCAACATCCTGGAACAGGGACAAGATGCGAGCAAGACACTGTTTTATCATGAGTTTAGGTTCTAACTCTGTTTAGTCTCCCAAAGTATTGCTGGTGGAGCTCATGGAATGTTCTGGAAGAACACTTTATTCACGGCTTTAACTGTACGTACAAAAACCCAGATCTTCCGATGGGAAAACAGTCTTTGCAGTAGTGTCGACTGCACTCGTGTGTAAAGACCAGCTGGAAATCCAGAAGCAATTGATTGCCCAGGAATTGTCCTGGAAATTGAAACTTCCAATGGTCAATTATCCTGGCTTTGGAACCTTCTGGGAAAAACCCCAGCTCCGAGGTAGCATTGGAAATGTTTAAGGGTCCAGATTGTGTCAATAGTGACCCAGAAATGGTTAGAGGAATTAGAAGCGGTTCTACTCCTGGATAATTCCCCCGACTCACCAATGACGCCCCCACCCCATCACATCATGCCCCTCACACCAGCTCAGTCCCCTGACATCTACTTCCTGGAGCCAACACTGTATACCACAACACCCGACCTGACCCCCAACACTACCCCTCAAACCCCGCACTAGACCCGACGGTCCCCCTCTGCTGGACCTGACCTGACCCCCAACCCCGCCCCCCCATCTCCCTCAGATCCAACAACACTCCTTGATCCATAACAACCTCCACAAATCTTATCCAACATGACGCCTGTGTCTCCCAACACCTGCCCAGACCAGACAATCTCCAGCCCCTACCCAACCCAACACCCCACCCCAACCAACCCTTTTCCCATCCCTCATAAACACAATCCTCACCTCAAACCAACCCAACCATACTCTACTCCTCATTCCTCTGATCAGATCCACCCACCAACGCCCAACTACCATCCACACATCCTACCCTGGGCACCTACCCCCTTAGTTGCTACATTACCCTCTCACTCACCTGCCACCCTAGCCCTTTACCTGCTCAGCCACTCAACCCCTCATGCATTTACCACCCTAGTTCCTCGTCTATCTGGTACCCCAGCCCCTCACCCAACTGCCACCCTAACCAACACTCAGTTGCCATCCTAAATCCTCGCCCACCTGCTAAAGCTGACAACTCAACCTTCCACCCATTTGCCATCCTGCACCTTCAACCACCTGCTGCCTCACCTCACCCATCACTGGCACTCTAACCCCTCACCCACCGGGCAAATTACTTTTCTTGGGCTCTGCTAACAATTTGATTTTCGCAGTCCCCCTGCATTTTGAAGTCCCCCACAATTATTGTAATAGTACCTTTCTTACAAATCTTTTCTATCTCCTGATTTATTTTCTTCCCCACATCCTGACTACAGCTGGGGGGCCTGTCATAATTCCCATCAGGGTCCTTTTGCCTTTCCTGATCCTCAACTCTACCCAAACAGATCCTATGCTTTCTCAATCCATAATGCTTTTCTTGCTATTGATTCAATTTCATTTCTTACTAACAAGGCAACCCCACCCCCTCTGCCAATCTGCCTGCCCTTTCGATAAGACACATATCCTTGGATATTTAGGATATCTCTGATCCCCTTGCAGCCACGTCTCTGTGATACCCACAACATCGTACCGGCTAATTTCAAACTGCACTACAACTTTATTTACCTTGTTTTGTACACTGCATGCATTTAAGTACCACACCCTCAGTCCAGCATTAACTGCCCTCCACCTCATAGTTGTCTCTTATCTGCTGCGTCTGAAGTTAGGTTCCTGACCGTTTCCACACTCTCCATCCTATTACTGTTTAGGAAACATTAATATTCACTTCTCAGTCCTCTCTCTCTTTAACTTTTTCCTTAATTTTCCATGCAACTGAACCCACCCTCCCACTAGTTAGTCCAGTTTGACTTTTCTTCATTTGAGAAGATAGCTTCATTTGAGGAGACACCTACCCCGAACAGTCACCCAGAAAACTGCCCTATAGTAGATAGTATTTATGATTATTTGGAAAAGCACAGTTTGATTAGAAATAGTCAACGTGGCTTTGTGAGGGGCAGGTCATGCCTCACAAGCCTTATTGAATTCTTTCTGGATGTGACAAAACACATTGATGAAGGTAGAGCAATGGATGTGGTATATATGGATTTTAGCAAGTCATTTGATAAGGTTCCCCATGGTAGGCTCATTCAAAATGTAAGGAGGCATGGGATTCAGGGAAATTTAGCTGACTGGATACAGAATTAGCTATCCAATAATAGACAGAGGGTGGTAGTAGATGGAAAGTATTCAGCCTGGAGCTCGCTGACCAGTGGTGTTCCGCAGGGATCTGTTCTGGGACTCCTGCTCTTTGTGATCTTTATAAATGACTTTGATGAGGAAGTGGAAGGGTGGGTTAGTAAGTTTGTCGATGACACGAAGGTTGGTGGAGTTGTGGACAGTGTGGAGGGCTGTTGTAGGTTGTAACGGGACATTGACAGGATGCAGAGCTGGGCAAAGAAGTGGCAGATGGAATTCAACCCAGAAAAGTGTGAAGAGATTCATTTTGGAAGGTCGAATTTGAATGCAGAATACAGGGTTAATGGCAGGATTCTTGGCAGTGTAGAGGAACAGAGGGATCTTGGGATCCACATCCAGAGATCCCTCAAAGTTGCTACCCAAGTTGATAGGTTTGTTACAAAGACGTATGGTGTGTTGGCTTTCATCGGCAGGGGAATTGAGTTTAAGAGCTGTGAGGTTATGCTGCAGCTCTATACAACTCTGGTTAGACCACACTTGGAATATTATGTTCAGTTCTGGTTGCCTCATTATAGGAAGGATGTGGAAGCTTTAGAGAGGGTACAGAGGAGATTCACCAGGATGCTGCCTGGAATGGAGAGCAGGTCTTATGAGGAAAGGTTGAGGGAGCTAGGACTTTTCTCATTGGAGCAAAGAAGGATGAGAGGTGACTTGACAGAGGTATACAAGATGATGAGAGGCATAGATAGAGTGGATAGCCAGAAACTTTTTCCCAGGGCGGAAATGACTATTACGAAGGGGTATAATTTTAAGGTGATTGGTGGAAGGCATAGGGGAGATGTCAGAGGTAGGTTCTTCACACAGAGAGTGGTGGGTGCATGGAATGTGCTGCCGGCGGTGGTAGTGGAGTCAGATACATTAGGGACATTTAAGCGACTCTTGGGTAGGCACACGGAGGATAGTAAAATGTAGGGTATGCAGGGTAGTTTGATCTTAAAGTAGGATAATAGGTAGGCACAACATGTACTGAGTTGTACTGTTCTATGTTCTATGCTCCTGTCCAATCAGGATCGGAAATGATCAGAATAGGAAAATAGGGTTTCTGATCCTGGTCAGGAGATCTGGGCCATTCTCTTCTCACTAGGTTAAAGCTTCTTCTCACTCCCAGCTCATTTGACTTGATGGCGTAATTCTGACATGATCACTGCCTCATTGTTGCGTATTCTTCTGATGTTGATGCAAGCCTAGTAATTTACATCCAGAGACTGAAATTCTGTTACAGGTAACTAACCTCCTGACTCCCCAAACAGTGTTGATCATCTACAAGGCACAAGTGAGGAATGCAATGGAATAATCTCCATCTATTGTAGCACTCAAGAAGCTCACTCACTAGCAATATAAAGCAGCCATCTTGAATAGCACTCTTCCATGACCTTAACCATTCTCTTCATTTGTGGAGGTGATGGCCCAGTGATATCACCACTCAAATATTAATCCAGAGACCCAGGTAATGTTCTGGAGACCCAGGTTCAAACCCGCTGCAGCGGATGGTGGAATTTGAATTCAATAAAAATTTGGAATCCAATGATGACATTGTTGCTTGTCAGAAAGATCCCACCACTATATCCTTTTTGGAGAGAAATTTCTTTACCTGGTCTGGTCTACACGTGACTCCAGACTCACAGTAATGTTAGTTTGAACTGCCCTCTGAGCAATAAAGAATAGGTAATTAATACTGGCTTAGCCAATGACACCCACCTTCTGGGAATAAATAAAAACTCCAATTCTGATCCACTGTAGCAAGTAGAGCTTACCGTATGCAAGATGCACTGCAGTAACCCGCAGAGTCTCCTGAAATGACAAATTCCAAATACAAACTCTACCCCCTGGAAGACAAAGGTTGCAGATTCTTGCGACCATCATAATCTGCAAATTTCCCTCCAGCCTAAACATCACGGTGACTTAGAATTATGTCACCATTCCTTCACTGCCACTGAATCAAAGGCCTAGAACTCCCTTCCAAACTGCATTCATGTTGTGGACCAGCGTTTGCCTGATTAACACCTATGATCTATTGTGCTACAATAAAAGGCACTATATCAATGCATGTCATTGTCATATGCCACATGTCGACGTTTCTAAGCAAGTTTTGTGAAGCTTGTGTCTGTGCTACTGATTAGAGGATGAGTTGGAGTTTGTGTAAGTGAGCCGCATTTTAACAAAAACTCTTCCAAATTCTTCTGAATAATTGTTTGTTAGAACCTTACCTGAAGCTCTTCTTTCTGCGATTGTCCTTGGAGAAGCTATTTAGGGCTATATGGTGGTTTGATGCGCCATAATTTTATTTGGCCCAAACATTTGACACCTGAACATTTTGCAACTAGAATTTGCAAGATGTTTTACGTAAAGGAGGCTCAGCTGAAGACATGGTGGTTTTTGTTGGATTGATTAAAGTCAGGTTGCTTAAGAGAGGGGCACAGATACTGCGGAGTGGTGTAAGGCTGGAGAGGTTTACAGGGACGGAGAGGGGTCAGGGATTTCAAAACAAAGATGGTCATTATAACATCTAGATGCTGCTTGACTGGGAGCCATGGTAGTTCAGTGCAGACAGGGTGGATAAGGGAATGGGATTTGGTTTGAGTTAAGAAACAAGCAGCAGAGAATTGGCTGACTTCAAGTTCACAAAGATTGGAAAGTGGGGTATCATCTAGGAGCCTCTCACAGCTCCTGAAATGACTTCAAGAAAGTTCCAGGGAACAGGAGAAGCCACTCCATGTCATTTTCTGCAGGTCCTGGCCAAAGCCTTTAATCTGGAAAATGATTCCAGATTGTGAAGCCTTTCCCGAGTGAAATGAAAGGAAGAATCTTCCACACCAGAATGACATCTGAGTCATTCCCAGCACACTTAAAGCATTAGTGCATATTTCTTTTTATTTTATAAGACTTTTGATTGTAGACTGAAATCAGAAAAACACAGTTTTAAAACCAAGGAACACGAAAGGGGTTATAGAATCATAGAAATGTACAGCACAAAAACTCATCCATGCCGAGCAGATATCCTAAATTAATCGAGTTCCATTTGCCAACATTTGTCCCATATCCCTGTAAACCCCTCCTATTCATGTACTCATCTAGATGCCTATTAAACATTGTAATTGTACCAGCCTCCACCACTTCCACACACACAGCGCATTCCACACACACATCACCCTCTGTGTGAAAAATCTGCCTTGTAGGTCCCTTTTAAATCTTCCCTCTCCCGCCTTAAACCTATACCCTCTAGCTTTGGATTACCCTACCCTGGGGTAAATTCATGCCCTAAATGATTTTATAATCCTATTTTAGGTCGACCCTCAGCCTCCGCCTCTCCCTGTAGCTCAAATCCTCCAAACCCGGCAACGTGCTTGTAAATCTTTTCTGAACTCTTTCAAATTTAACATAATATTTCCTATAGCAGGGAGACCAGAATTGTACACAGTATTCCAAAAGTGTCTCACCAATGGTCTGTACAGCTGCATGATGACCTCCCAAATCCAATAGTCAATGCACTAATCAATAAAGGCAAGCATACCAAATGCCTTCTTCACCACCCTGTCTACCTGCAACTCCACCTTCAAGGAACAATTAAACTATACCTCAAGGTCTCTTTGTTTGGCAACATGCACCAGGACCTTACCTTCTAGTGTATAAGTCCTGCCCTGATTTGCCTTACCAAAATGCAACACCTCACATTTATCTACATTATACTCCATGTGACATGCCTCAGCCCATTGGCCCATCTGATCAAGGTCCCATTGTACTCTGAGATCATCTTCCTCACTGTGCACTACACCATCAACTTTGGTGTCATCTTCAAACTTACTATCCATTTATGTAAAATGGAAAAAGCAATGGATCCCACAGCAATCCTTGTGGCGCACCCCTGGCCAGAGGTTTCCAGTCCGAAAAGCAACCCTCTACGACCACCCTCTGTCTACAACCATTAAGCCAATTTGTATCTGAATGGCTAGCTGTCCCTGTATTCCATGTGATCTAACCTTGTTAACCAGACTACCATGCGGAACCACCTCGAATGCCCTCCTGAAGTCTACATAGACAATGTCCACCATTCTGCCTTCATCAATCTTCTTTGTCATTTCTTCAAAAAGCTCAATCAAGTTAGTGAGACATGATTTTCCATGCACAAAGCCATGTTGACTATCCTGATCAGTCCTTGCCTTTCCAAATACATGTAAATTCTATCCCGCCAACAGCTTACGCACCACTGATGTCAGGCTCACTGGTCTATAGTTCCCTGGCTTTTCCTTACCACCTTTTGTAAATAATGGCAGCAAGTAAGCCATCCTCCCATCTCCTATCATTCTGGATTTGTAGATACATGGAAGATCTTCTGTGTATCTCCTGTTTTAGTTCCAGATTACTTCTATAACTTCTGTACAGCTTCTTCAAGCTGCCAACTCAAGTTGATTGCTTTCTGCCACAAGACTCAGTGAGGGGCACTGCAGAGGTTCCCTCCACAAAGTGTAAGCTAGCACAGATCTTAAAGATGCATTTCCCTCATGAAATACATACTGAACGGTTTGTTTCTGTCAGCATATATACAAAGAACATTCTAAAAAAGGCTTGACCCAGAAACATGATCGCTTCAGCGACATGATATCTTTGTGACATCTTCAACAGGTAATGTAACCAATTTTTGCTGCCAAAGCAAGGCTTTCATTCTGAAGGTCAAAGGTGTAACATATATTTCCAACGGGTGCAATTGGTCTTTCTCCAGTCTCCTTCACTCCAGTCTTGAAGATGGATCATTTATTGTTGATGCTTTTTCTCCACTAACACTTAAAAGTGAAGACAAGCCCAATGTTAACTGTAATTAATGCCGAACTTGTTTGAACTGCACTTAATTCATAAATGCCCATTTTTCTACAGTTAGAAAGTTAATTATTAAAGCAAAAGTTACATTCAAGAACATATGTATTATGAACTAGTCAGACAGAATAGAAATCCATCAGGAAAGTTGAACTCTTTGATGTTTGGTGGTATCACCAACATTAATAGTTCACAAGTGCCGCTTTTTAAAAAGCAGTAAATGATGGAATGGGGATTGCATTGTACTGGAGGTGCTACCTCTGTTGTGCCCTTTCACAGTTTCCCAGAATAATAGAATTATTATGGCACAGAAGGAGGCCATTCAGCTCACTTTGTCTGAGCTGCCTCTTCAAACGTGCATCATTACTCACTGTCGTTCTTGTAAATTGTTCTTGCACTCTCTTCAATGTGTTCACATCCTTCCTATGATGTGGCAATTAGAACTGTTCACAATACTCCAGCTGAGCTCAAATCACGACCCACATCACCTCCTTGTTCTTGTAATAAAGCTGAGAACACTAATTGTTTTATTAACTGATCTCTCCACCTTCAATGATCTGTACGCCTATACACCCAGATGCCTCTGCTCCTGCACTCCTGTATCCTATTTTTCCTATTGTCTTCCAATGTTTTTCCAGCAAAATGCATCACCTCACACTTTTCAGCATTGAGCCTCATCTGCCATCTATCCCCCCACCCCACCAACTTGTCAATGCCCTTTTAGAGTTCTGCACTCACAGTTCTGCTTAAGCAATACTTCCATCCCTCCTGATCCATGATTTTATTAACTGATCTCTCCACCTGTCCTGCCACCTTCAGGGGTTAAAGTGGTTACTGTATTTTTGACAGGACAATTCTCCTACAAGTAGATATTGTGGTATTGGCAATGACTGGGAGTCATGGAGGAGATTATTGGTCTGATCACCAGCCCACCTCAAAACAATGCAATCAATAGGAATCATTATGTACTCACAATGTTTCAATGTGACTTTCCTTTCCAGATGTGGACACAGGAAACAGGGCAGTGAATCCAATTCCTGATGTTTGTCAATCGGAACTACAGACAGAGGAGGATCGGATGACGGTTACGTCTTCCATTGTGGACACTGGAGTTACCACAGTCGGAGAAATCCTGTCCACAAAACAACTGATCATTTGCCGTGGCCTAGCCTTCCTTTCAGGCCCCCAGATCCTTGCCTTTGGACTGACCATGCACTTCATTCTCTCAAAGAACATGTAGATCCCAGTGACCAATGGAGAGACTGAGCACAGTGAATCACCGCAACAGGAATAGTGAGAATGTGACCAAAGGACAACCCGTAGCCAACATTCACACAAAAACCTTTACTACTGATTAACTCCAATCGACTCTCAAATATATCATAAAGAAAATAATTACTAACAATGACCAATTATGAACAGATGTTTAACTGTCTCATGAAAGATTGTCATCTCATTTGAATGTTTGGATATTAAAGGACCATATTTCTATTCTGAGCCTGAATGAGTTAGCTCCCATTTTGCAATCAGAGAATGTATATTTTACACTGGACAGCAAAGAGCTGGCTTTGCGATATAACCCATGTCCCACCTTCTCCGTCACACTGCCTGGTTACATTTAGTCAGCAAGACTGATCCTCTAATGGCACTGATACAACAGAAGACAGACAGTAGGGGGTGAGCAGCCCTTAGGGTCATCAGCAAGATGCCAAATCTCACAGTCTTATAGTTTCAGGTCAAAAATAAGCGAGGATACACATCCTGTTGCTCCCCAAGTAGCTCCCCTTGGTCAGATGTGGAATCAGTGTTGATGCAGCACTGAGGGTAAACAGGACACAGAATATACTTGCTTATGGGGTAGCTTCACAGTCACCTAGAGTGTCTTGCTTGTAGCAGCAAGACCAAAATTAAGGATGTTCAAGAATCATAAATTGAAGGAGTGGAGATATCTCAAAGGACTATAGCAATTTGAAAATGACCATTGGAGGTATTTAAGGTATTGCACAACTGGGAGTCAATGTAGATCAATGAGTACAGGGGTGATGGATAAATGGAGTTTGGTGTGAGGGTGTGGGCAACTAGATTGCATTGAATTTATGTTCATGATTGGTTGAATATTGGAGATCCAGATGTAACAAAGGAATAGATGAGGGTTTTAGCTGCAGAAAGGCTGAGGCAGTGACTGTGTGTGGCCAATGTTACAGATGTGGATATACCTGCCTTAGTGATGGTGTGGATATATATTGCGGAGAGTTTTCTCCAGTGCAAGGTGTGACGCCAAGATTGTGAAGCCGCATGCAGCTGTCATTGAGGAGGATGGAGTTGGTGGACAGGCAATGCATATTGTGTTGGGGCTGTCTCAGTTTTTAACTTGGGGAAAATTCTGCTCTCCAGTATTCATTGAATCCCTACAGTGCAGGTAGAGGCCATTTGGCCCATCGAGTCTACACTGCCTCTCCGAACAGCATCCTATGCATACCCACTCCCCAAACCTATCCCAGTAACCCTACATTTACCAAAGCTAATCCACTAAATTTACACCTCCCTAGTCGCTATGGGGCAATTTGCATGGCCAATCCACCTAACCCACACATCTTTGGACCATGGGAGGAAACCAGAGCAGACAGAGAAAACACACACAGACGCAGGGAGTACGTGCAATCTCCATTTAGACAATCATCTGAGGGTGGAATTGAACCTTGGTCCCTGGCGCTGTGAGGCAGCAGTGTTAAGCATGGTGTCACCCTATTGGATGAGAAGCAATCTGATAATTTAGAGAAAATACAGGGGCCTAGACAGGGGATGGCACAGTAGAGCCTGATATCAATAGGCAATTTAGTGATGCTGAGTTTTCAGATGATGAAACCAAGTTGAAGATGAAAAATGGGAAAAGGCCATGAATAGATCCTTCAGGGACATCTGAGGGAATGGTGCCAGAGCAAGAAGAGAAGCTTTTTCAGTTGATAAGAAGTATAAGAATGGAACCATATGTGCACAGTCACAACCACCCTGAACACAGTGGAGAGCTATTTGACAAGATTGGTGTGATCAAGTGTCTCAACAAAATACAATAGTTAATTCTTGTCAGGGCAATAATGTTTATCCAAATGAGATCCCGATTATCCTCTGAGCTATGTCCAAATTGGCATTGGATAAGTAAGGTTAGGGAGATGAATACATGGCCCAAAGGCTGATGTGGTAGAAGTGGTTTCCAGTTTATGAGGCACTGGCAGCAGTACTGAGGAATGCGAGCCTGTAAAGACCCTTCCAAAGACTCACACATGCCAATCGGAATGCCCAACCCATTCCCAGCATTCACCTCCGGGTCCAGAAGTTGCTGCTGTGCACTGACCCAGAAGAAACAGAAATTTGATGGAACATAAATCCCAGTTTGGGTGGGTGCATAGACTGCAGGAGAATGTACAAACTGACCACAGCACAGTGGGTCCTGAGCACCATTCCATGGGGAAAGGAGGGAGTTGATGTGAAACAAGAAATGCAGTAATAGAGGGATAGCATGACTCCAGGAATAGATGCTGTTATTTGCAGCAAAGGTAGAGTCCCAAAGGCTGTGTTGCTGAACTGGTGCTGAAGTTCAGGCCGTCCCTTCTGGGCTGGAGAGGAATTTTGTTTGGGAGAGGAAGGATTCAGTTGTTGTAGTCTACGTAGATGCCAATGACGGAGGTAGGACTGGGAAATAGGCTCTGCTGATGGAGTACAAACAGTTCAGTGTTAAATTGGAAAGCAGATTATTCCCACAAGGGTAATGATTACTACCTGAGTCCTGTGCAATTTGGCATGGAACAAATAATGTTAAAAAGGTAAACGTGGGGCTCACAAATTGCTGAGGGGGAAATGGGAATCAATTCACAGGACACTAGACGTTCCTGTGCAGCACAGTGCTATACAGTCTCACATTTTTCAGTCCTCAGTTGAGTCAAAGTGAAGTGCTGCCAGTCGGGGGACACTACTGTTTTTTTCTGATGAAGGGTCTAGGCCCGAAACGTCAGCCTTTCTGCTCCTACGATGCTGCTTGGCCTGCTGTGTTCATCCAGCCCTGCACCTTGTTGTGTCGGGGGTCCCTACTGTTGTCCCGGTTGAGAAGGGGTTTAGAATCGACTGCAGGTCTTCATGACCTCCTCCTGTTAACAAAACCATGCTGACTGTTTGTGATCCCTGCCACCAGATTAATTCTGTCCTTCAGAATTACTTCCAATCATTTTCCCCACTGAGGTTAGACTGACTGGCTTGTAATTTCCTGTTTATCCTTTGCTGCCTGAATAATGGTACCACACTAGCTGTCCTCCAGTCCTCCAGCACCTCTCCTCTGGCTATCACTATCCTATTACTTTTACATTTCTCTGAAATTTGCCTAAATATCTGCTCTTCTATTTCTTGCGGACTGTTAGGGCACCAATAGTACCTCCCCAACAGCATGATTGTGCCTCTTTGGTTTT
Source organism: Rhincodon typus (assembly GCF_021869965.1). Classification (NCBI taxonomy): domain Eukaryota; kingdom Metazoa; phylum Chordata; class Chondrichthyes; order Orectolobiformes; family Rhincodontidae; genus Rhincodon; species Rhincodon typus. Next base: position 7,771,781 of record NC_063357.1, on the reverse strand, counting down.
TAAGTTCTATCCATATGGAGCCTTCTAAGATGGCATCCTCCTTACAGCTGTAATCGATTCCCTGATCAAAACTGCAACACTTCCTCCTCCTTTACCTCCTTCCTTATCTCACCTGAAGATCTGAATACTGAGCTGCCAATTGGGCCTCCTCTCAACCATGTCTCGGTGATAGCAATGTGTTAATTTGAGCCTTTAACTCATCTGTTTTGTTTGTCCACTTCTCCTTGCATTAAAGCAAAATCCAACGCTGCCAAATCTCATGTATCTTAACTGGCCTATAATTTCTATGCCTTCTCAGGCCTGTATGCAATCCTCCAACTTTAATAGGAAATGTTTGGAGGGATATGGACCAGGAACAGGCAAATGGGACTTGTTTAGTTTGGGATTAGTTCAGCATGGACTGTTTGGACCAAAGGATCTGTTTCCACACTATATGACTCTATGGCTCTGTGTCATACAGCATAGAGTCATAGAGATGTACAGCATGGAAACAGACTCTTCGGTCCAACTCGTTCATGCTGACCAGATATCCTAAATTAATCTAGTCTCACTTGTCAGCATTTGGCCCATATCCCTCTAAACCCTTTCTATACCCATCCAGATGCATTTTAAATGCTGTAATTGTACCAGCGCCAACCACTTCCTCTGGCAGCATATTCCATACATGCGCCACCGTCTGCATGATAACATTGCCCCTTAGATCCCTTTCAAATCTTTACCCTCTCACCTTAAACTATTGCCCTCTAGTTTTGGGCTCCCCCACCCTGGGGAAAAGACCTTGGCTGTTCACTCTATCCATGCCCCTTGTGATTTTATCAATGAAAAGCATTCTGATAATCTGTTGCTATGTGATCACATAATATTCTATTCCTTCACTAAACATGTATCCAATCAGGGAAATTGTTGGACAACAGTCGTGGCCGGACATTCATTTGGGAATTTTTCCTTTTCAAGAAAAATCGTCATGCCACTTGCGTGTTCGAGACTTTTAAATGAGAAGTGCATTTCCAAAAAATTTGGGCATAAGAAGGGCTGAGAAAACATTTGCATTCTGTGTCGCTCTTTGTATCTTGACCGTGATACTAGGAATCTTTAATACTCTTCCGTGCACAGTGTTTGGCTTGAAGCACTTCTCAAAAGCTTTGTTTTGTAGTTCTTGAAAATGTTTAAATTTGTTTCACCGCTAAAGCTGTCATTTCACTCCAATTAGGTTTCAGGGAGTTATGTTAGTATTCTTTCATTTAGTTATTGCTTCCTTACCTCCACATTTGAAAAAACGAGACTGCATCAGTGCATTTAAATAAGGTTCTCTGAATGTTGATATATGCTGCTACATTTGTGTTAAATTGCCTTGTCTACTTTTTTTTCCATTGGAGGCATGATCTGGCTATTTTCACTGTGTCTCTGTTAAGATTGTACTAAAGGAAATTCATACTGATGTGCAACAATTACTGAAGCTTGATATAAATGGGCAAGAACTTCCTTTGCCAGTATTTATTTGTACAGCTATTAAATTACAATCATGTAAGCATGGTGTAGCCTTTTTTTTAACCAACTGCTGCAACTCTCTGGGTAATTAGGGATGGGCAATAATTGTTGGCCCAGTCTGATGCCCACATCCTGTGAATAAATAAGAAAGAAATGTGGCTTCTTTCCCTGTCTATTCGCAGCAGCTTTGAAAACGTAATTGCAGTTTATCATAGGACTGATGATAGTTGAGTGTTATTGACGCCATTAATAAGATTATTTTTCCCTATGTGGGAGGGTGTCATTACTATTTCTTGCTCTGATGTGCTCTCAGGTGGAGGCTGGCATGAGGTTGAAGGCAGGAAGTGTGCTCTAGGGCTTAGGCCAATTCGATACGTGTCACATTTGCGCATAATTGCAACACTGCAGAACATCGCTTGGCTGGTGGTGAGAAGGAGCACTACCCGTGAGATCCTTCTTATATGCCCCATCGGTCTGTGCCACCACATTCTGCCCTTGAATTGGCTGCCGGGGTGGGGTAGTGGGGGCAGCGGGTTGAGACTGTCACCCACCTCCTGCTGGAATATACCTTTGCAAAGGAAGTCTGGAGGAAGATGCAGTTGGTTTTTTTTGGCGAGGTTCATCCAGAGCTCTTCCCGTGACACAGAACTCTGTGCTCCTTGGTCTGTTCCCCAGGGATGCAAACCGAGATAAACATCGACAAAACCTGGAGGACCATCAACTCAGTGAAAGACCGAGCTCATCGGCCTGTCCAAAACTTGTTGGTCTTTCCAGAGGAAGGAATTGACCTTGACTGAGTGTTGCAGACTGGCACATTCCACAGTCCAGGACTATGCACTGAGGGAAACACTAAAGCTTGGGCTAGCTGACACCAAGGCACATTGAGGAAACATCACCATCTGAGGTCTTCCTGCTAAAGGTAAATTGGGGTCGATTCCCTTATTGGACCGTCCTGGTGCCTCAATGCATATAAATATAGTCTTGTGAAAGTGAGAGAAATCTTTGGTTTGTTTGTTGGATAGACTCAAACTCCAATGTTTGTTTGTTTTCTTCATATTGTACAGAACCAAATTGCATTTGTGACTATTTATATATATAAAATGATATGTTTTGTAAATAAAGTATATTTTGAAATTTTAGAAAGCAATACGCGGCTCCTTCTTGGCTATTTTCTACAAGCTTTCAGTTGTTTCAGTGGCGGGAGTCCAGGAGGAAGCGCGAGGTCAGCTTGGGAAGGTAAGCTTTTTGGTTATAAAAGTCTTACCTCGCGTGACTCCATTTTTGGAGTAAGTGAGGTAATATATTTGGGCGGTTGCTTTACCCGAAATACTACCTAGGTAGTGTCTCCCACCCATCCTCCTCCTCTAACCTAAAAAAAGGTTCTGAGCGCTGATTTGGTAAGGCTACTAGTATTTTTTGTTTAAATTTGTCTGTTTGGGAATTCAGAACAGTGGGAGTGGATGTTAGGGCAGTTGTATGCTCCTCCTGTAGAATGTGGGAGGTAAGGGTCACCAATAGTGTCCCCACTGACTTCATCTGCGGGAAGTGCACCCAACTCCAGCTCCTCGGAAACCGTGTTAGGGAACTGGGGCTGGAGCTGGATGAACTTCGGATCATTCGGGAGGCTGAGGGGGTAATTGAGAGGAGTTACGGGGAGGTAGTCACACCTCAGGTACAGGAAAAAAGTAGATGGGTTACAGTCAGGGGACGGAAAGGGAACAGGCAGACAGTGCAGGGAACCCCTGTGGCCATTCCCCTCAAAAACAAGTATACCGTTTTGGATACTGTTGGGGGGGACGACTTACCAGGGGTAAGCCATGGGGTACAGATCTCTGGCACAGACTCTGTTCCTGTTGCTCAGAAGGGAAGGGGGGAGAGGAGGAGAGCATTAGTCATTGGGGACTCCATAGTTAGGGGGACAGATAGGAGATTCTGTGGGAACGAGAGAGACTCGCGGTTGGGGTGTTGCCTCCCAGGTGCCAGGGTCCGTGACGTCTCGGATCGTGTTTTCGGGATCCTTAAGGGGGAGGGGGAGGGGGAGCAGCCCCAAGTCATGGTCCACATAGGCACCAACGACATAAGTAGGAAAAGGGATGGGGACGTAAGGCAGAAATTCAAGGAGCTATGGTGGAAGCTTAGAGCTAGAACAAACAGAGTTGTTATCTCTGGTTTGTTACCCGTGCCAAGTGCTAGCGAGGCGAGGAATAGGGAGAGAGAGCAGTTGAACACATGGCTACAGGGATGGTGCAGGAGGGAGGGATTCAGATACCTGGATAATTGGGGCTCATTCTGGGGTAGGTGGGACCTCTACAAACGGGATGGTCTACACCTGAACCAGAGGGGTACCAATATTCTGGGGGGGAAATTTGCTAATGCTCTTCGGGAGGGTTTAAACTAATTCAGCAGGGGGATGGGAACCTGAATTGTAGCTCCAGTGTACAGGAGGTTGAGAGTAGTGAGGTCATAAATAAGGTTTCAACCCTACCGCAGGAGTGTACCAGCAGGCAGGAAGGTGGTTTGAAGTGTGTCTACTTCAATGCCAGGAGCATCCGGAATAAGGTGGGTGAACTTGTAGCATGGGTTGGTACCTGGGACTTCGATGTTGTGGCCATTTCGGAGACATGGATAGAGCAGGGACAGGAATGGTTGTTGCAGGTTCCGTGGTTTAGATGTTTCAGTAAGATCAGGGAAGGTGGTAAACGAGGGGGAGGTGTGGCATTGTTAGTCAAGGACAGAATTACGGTGGCAGAAAGGACGTTTGATGACAACTCGTCTACTGAGGTAGTATGGGCTGAGGTTAGAACCAGGAAAGGAGAGGTCACCCTGTTGGGAGTTTTCTATAGGCCTCCGAAAAGTTCCAGAGATGTAGAGGAAAAGATTGCAAAGATGATTCTGGATAGGAGCGAAAGTAACAGGGTAGTTGTTATGGGGGACTTTAACTTTCCAAATATTGACTGGAAACGCTATAGTTCGAGTACTTCAGATGGGTCAGTTTTTGTCCAATGTGTGCAGGAGGGTTTCCTGACACAGTATGTAGATAGGCCAACAAGAGGCGAGGCCACATTGGATTTGGTACTGGGTAATGAACCAGGCCAGGTGTTAGATTTGGAGGTAGGAGAGCACTTGGGTGATAGTGACCACAATTCGGTTACGTTTACTTTAGCGATGGAAAGGGATCGGTATATAAAGCAGGGCAAGAGTTATAGCTGGGGGGAAGGCAATTATGAGGCGATGAGGCAAGATTTAGGATGCATAGGATGGAGAAGGAAACTGCAGGGGCTGGGCACAATTGAAATGTGGAGCTTGTTCAAGGAACAGCTACTGCGTGTCCTTGAGAAGTATGTACCTGTCAGGCAGGGAGGAAGTGGTCGAGCGAGGGAACTGTGGTTTACTAAAGAAGTTGAATCTCTTGTCAAGAGGAAGAAGGAGGCTTATGTAGAGATGAGGCATGAAGGCTCAGTGAGGGCGCTTGAGAGTTACAAGTTAGCCAGGAAGGACCTAAAGAGAGAGCTAAGAAGAGCCAGGAGGGGACATGAGAAGTCTTTAGCAGGTAGGATCAAGGAAAACCCTAAAGCTTTCTAAAGGTATGTCAGGAATAAAAGAATGACTAGAGTAAGATTGGGGCCGGTCAAGGACAGTAGTGGGAAGTTATGCGTGGAGTCCGAAGAGATAGGAGAGGTGCTAAATGAATATTTTTCGTCAGTATTCACACAGGAAAAAGACAATGTAGTCGAGGAGAATACTGAGATACAGTCTATTAGACTAGACGAGATTGAGGTTCATAAGGAGGAGGTGTTAGCAATTCTGGAAGGTGTGAAAATAGATAAGTCCCCTGGGCTGGATGGGATTTATCCTAGGATTCTCTGGGAAGCTAGAGAAGAGATTGCAGAGCCTTTGGCTTTGATCTTTATGTCGTCATTGTCTTCAGGAATAGTCCCAGAAGACTGAAGACTAGCAAATGTTGTCCCCTTGTTCAAGGGGAGTAGAGACAACCCTGGTAATTATAGACCAGTGAGCCTTACTTCGATTGTGGGTAAAGTGTTGGAAAGGATTATAAGAGATAGGATTTATAATCATCTCGAAAGGAATAATTTGATTAGGGATAGTCAGCACGGTTTTGTGAAGGGTAGGTCGTGCCTCACAAACCTTATTGAGTTCTTCGAGAAGGTGACCAAACAGGTGGATGAGGGTAAAGCGGTTGATGTGGTGTATTTGGATTTCAGTAAAGCATTTGATAAGGTTCCCCATGGTAGGCTATTGCAGAAAATACGGAGGCATGGGATTGAGGGTGATTTAGCGGTTTGGATCAGAAATTGGCTAGCTGTAAGAAGACAGAGGGTGGTGGTTGATGGGAAATGTTCATCCTGGAGTTCAGTTACTAGTGGTGTACCTCAAGGATCTGTTTTGGGGCCACTGCTGTTTGTCAATTTTATAAATGACCTGGATGAGGGCGTAGAAGGATGGGTTAGTAAATTTGCGGATGACACCAAAGTCGGTGGAGTTGTGGATAATGCGGAAGGATGTTGCAGGTTACAGAGGGACATAGATAAGCTGCAGAGCTGGGCTGAGAGGTGGCAAATGGAGTTTAATGCGGAAAAGTGTGAGGTGATTCACTTTGGAAGGAGTAACAGGAATACAGAGTACTGGGCTAATGGTAAGATTCTTGGTAGTGTGGATGAGCAGAAAGATCTCGGTGTCCATGTGCATAGATCACTGAAAGTTGCCACCCAGGTTGATAGCGTTGTTAAGAAGGTGTACAGTATGTTAGGTTTTATTGGTAGAGGGATTGAGTTTCAGAGCCATGAGGTCAAGTTGCAGCTGTACAAAACTCTGGTGCGGCCGCACTTGGAGTATTGCGTACAGTTCTGGTCACCGCATTATAGGAAGGATGTGAAAGCATTGGAAAGGGTGCAGAGGAGATTTACCAGGATGTTGCCTGGTATGGAGGGAAGGTCTTATGAGGAAAGGCTGAGTGTCTTGAGGCTGTTTTCGTTAGAGAGAAGAAGGTTAAGAGGTGACTTGCTAGAGACATACAAGATGATCAGAGGATTAGATAGGGTGGACAGTGGGAGCCTTTTTCCTCGGATGGTGATGGCTAGCCCGAGGGGACATAGCTTTAAATTGAGGGGTGATAGATATAAGACAGATGTCAGAGGTAGGTTCTTTACTCAGAGAGTAGTAAGGGCGTGGAATGCCCTGCCTGCAAAAATAGTAGACTCGTCCACTTTAAGGGCATTTAAATGATCATTGGATAAACATATGGATGATAATGGAATAGTTTAGATTAGATGGGCTTCAGATTGGTTTCACAGGTCGGCGCAACATCGAGGGCCGAAGGGCCTGTACTGCGCTGTAATGTTCTATGTTCTATGTTCTAAGATCACCATTCTAACGAGGATTTGCCCAGGAATCCATTCTGTTTTGCATTTCCCATGGAAAAGTGCATCTGAGCTCTAAAATATCATCACAAAGGAATTGATGTAGGAAACCATTAACATTAAGGCTGTGTGTAGTGCTGACATCATTGATGATCACTCTTAGAACTAAATAACCAGCAATGTGATTTAATAGGCCTCTTCTGGGGAACCAGGTTCGAATCCTGCCATGGCAGATGGTGGAATTTGAATTCAATAAATATCTGGAATTAAGAGTCTAATGATGACCATAAATCCATTGCCGATTGTCAGGAAAAACCCATCTGGTTCTCTTATGTCCTTTAGGGAAGGAAACTGCCATCCTTACCTGGTCTGGCCTACATGTGACTCAGCAATGTGGTTGACTCTTAACTGCCTTCTGGCCAATTAGGGATGGGCAATAAATGTTGGCCTGGCCAGCAACGTCCTCAACCCTGTGAATGAATAAAAGGATTTCGATTAAAAATGATACCTGAGTAGCATCACAATTATTGATGGAGTAAATGACCAGTAACACTTTGGCAATGAAAAGTTAATCTGCGAATTTCAAATCTCCACAGGTTGCTGATAAATTTGTAAACTTTAAGGAAACAGCAGCTTCTACTTTTCATGAAGTTCCTATTTGTACATTGTCACTGAGTAAAAATTCTGGAACTCCTCCTTAGTAGCCTTGGAATACCACATGATCTACAGAGGTAGAAGATAGACACTCACCAGCACCTTCAGAGCAGTTAGTCATTCAAATTTGAATGGGCAGTATATACTGGCCTCTCCAATAAATTTGCATCCTGAACATGAATTTAAAAAAAATGTTGCTATTGCACTTGCCACAGAGCCGAGTCTATAAATTTGCTGTAAATGTACTTTTCAAGCATGTAATAATGATAATAACAATCTCTCTCCCAGAAAATAAACTATCTGTGTGGAGTAGAAGGTGCGGTATCTGTCAAATTACCATGTTTCTGAACACCACTTGAAAAATTGATAAACTCTGAATGTGGTTTGATCACCCATCTGCACTGAGTTTCACTGATCTCTGGCAGGGGAGAGGTTTGTGGGCTTTGATTCCCCGGAGACACCAAGCCTCAGGGAGAGTTGAAATATCAGCTACATTTTCACCTCCTGATTACCACCTATTCTTGCTAGAAACTGAAAGCAGGTTAGTGGATACACTACTCAGTTGGCATATGGGGGAGGTACCTGAGGATTTCTGGCATCCCTAGAGTTAAAGCTTTGGGCTAGACAGCACCTTTTTAGAATAGGAAATGCTGGATAGAAAGACTTGTGTCAGTATTTCACTATGGAGAAGAACATGGAAACTAGAGTGCTCAAGAAAATAAATAGTGATGTCTTGAGAAGAGTTCACAGAACAGAAGAGGAGGTGCTGGGGGTCATAAAATTCATAACAGTAGATAAATCCCTGTGATACGATCAAGCGTTTCCCAGAACGTTGTGGGAAGCTAGCGAAAAGCTTTTTACTGAGAAATTTGGGCCACTTAATAAGATATTTGTATTGTTGACAGCCATGGGTGAGGTGCCAGAAGACTGAAAGATGGCTAATGTGGTGCCATTATTTAAGAAAGGTGGTAAGGAAAAGACGGGGAACTATAGACCAGTGAACCTTATGTCAGTGGTGGGTACGTTGTTAGAGGGGATGTTGAAGGACAGGATTTACATAAATTTGGAAAGGCAAGGACTGATTAGGAATAGTCAGCGTGGCCTTGTGCGTGGGAAATCGTGTCTGACTAAATTGATTGAATTTTTTGAAGAGGTGACAGAGAAGATTGATGAGGGCAGAAGTGGACATTGTCTATATAGACTCCAGCAGAGCGTTCAACAAGGTCCTGCATGGTAGGCTGATTAGTAAGATTAGATCACATGGAATACAGGGTGAGCTAGCCATTTGGATACAAAATTGGCTTGAAGGTACGAGACAGAGGGTGGTAGTTGACAGTTGCTTTCTGGTCTGAAGGCCTCTGACCAGGAGGTTTTTTCCCTATTCATTTGCAGGATGTGGGCGTCTTGCCTGTCCTTAGTTGCCCCTTGAGAAGGTGCTGGTGAGCTGCCTTTTTGAACCACTGCAGTCCTCCTGCTGTGGGTTGACCCACAATGCTATTAGGGAGGGAATTCCAGGATTTTGACCCAGCGACAGTGAAGGAACAGCGATTTATTTCCAAATCAGAATGGTGAGTGACTTGGAGGGGAACTTGGGGGTGGTGGTGTTCCTATATTCCTGATGCCATTATTTTTCTAGATGGAAGTGATCGTGGGTTTGGAAGGTGCTGTCTGAGGATCTTTGGTGAATTTCTGCAGTGCATCTTGTAGATAGTACACACTGCTGCTACTGAGCGTCAGTGGTGGAGCGGCGAAGTGCACCATAAGGATCAGTGCTGGGTCCACTGTTGTTTGTTGTTTTAGACATGAATATAGGTGGTTTGGTTAGTAAGTTTGCAAACGACACTAAAATAAGTGGCAATGTCGACAGTGAAGAAGATTATCACAGAGTACAACGGGATCTTGATCAGATTGGCCAATAGACCAATGGATGGCAGGTGAAGTTTAATTTAGATAAATGTGAGGTGCTGTATTTTGGTAAGGCAAACCAGGACAGGACTTATACAATTAATGGTAGGGCCCTGGGAAGTATAGCCAAACAAAGAGACCTGGGGTGCAGGTTCATAGTTCCCTGATAATGAAGTTGCAGGTAGACAGGGAGGTGAAGCAGACACGCGTGTCTTCATTGGTCACAACACTGAGTATAGGAATTGGGACATCATGTTGTGTCTGTACAGGACATTGGTCAGGCCACTTATGGAATACTGCATACATTTCTGATCACGCTTCAAGGAAAGGGTGCAGTAAAAATTTACATGGATGTTGCTGGGACTGCGGGGTTTAAGATTGAGGGAGAGGCTCAATAGGCTGGGGCTATTTTCCCTGAAGCAGCAGATATAAACATTATGGAGGTTTATAAAATCACGAGGGGCATGGATAGAATGAATAGCCAAGATCTTTTTCCTGGGAGGGTGGAGTCCAAAACTAGAGTGTCAAAGCATTGAACATATTGTTCATACAAATGATGAACTTCAGATCTTTTTTTATTCAGGAATGGGATGAGGGGCATCACTGGCTTGGTCAGCATTTATTGTCCATCCCTAATTGCCCAGAGGGCAGTTAAGAGCCAACCACACTGCTGTGGGTCTAGAGTCACCTGTAGGCCAGACCAGGTAAGGATGGCAGATTTCCCTCTCCAAAGGGCATTAGTGAACCAGATGGGTTTTTCCTAACAATCGGCAATGGATTCATAGTCATCATTAGATTTGTAATTCCAGATATTTATTGAATTCAAATTCCACCATCTGCCGTGGTAGGATTCGAACTAAGTCCCCAGAATATTATTCAGGTTTCTGAATTCATAGTCCAGTGATAATACTACTAGGCCATCACCTCCCCTTTGAGATGCCCTGCATCCACAACAATGCAGTCCTGAGGGATTGTCAAAATGTTGAACAGACTGTCCATTGGACCAATTTGCGATGACCTGCATCTGTAAAAGTTGCTATATAAATGCAAATGTTTCTTTCTTTTGTGTTACCCTGTGAATGTGGACAAATATTAACAATGCATGCCATGCCATTTAGCAAATTAAAGTGCGGCTCCTTAAATGTGTCAATCCCACAAAAAACATTAAACCCTAAATGTGAACTTGCTGCAGCGATGAAAGAAGTGTTATTAAAAACTAATTACAAACATAAGCCTCGATGTGGAAATAGATTTACGATTGTAACTATAGATTCCATCAGGCGGAGGTCAGGTGGGCCACCATAAAGGTGGGGTGGAGGTGGGGGGTTGTTGGTTGATTTTCAGCTTGGAGTGTTTGCTGGATGAGAGCATGGGGAAGGGGATATCTACTAGTATAGACATGACTGTCTAAATGGGCTGAAAGGCCCCATTTCACACAGTAGCCTTTCTAAACTTCGATGGTTTTGTAGATGTCGGACTACTGATTTATTTATTATTTGCATTGGAGGATCAAGAAAATGGAGAATACGATGCAACAAAGCTCGAGTAATGCTGCCTCAGAATCTGAAACTTGTGCCAAGCTGTTCTATTGTGCTCGCCCTGTTGGACGTAGCAGTGCTGTGCAGCAGCATCATACTCTTGTACCAACATAGTTCAGGCATCTTCCACTGCTGAATGCCTTCACCTGTGAGACCTCCTGTGCTGAATGATTTCCAGGGTAGACCTTTCGAAGATGGAGTGTGTAACTGCCCCGAGATTAGTTTCCAACAAGCCCAGTGGATGGGGCAAGTTAGTCAGATGAAAGGCTGGGAAGGTTGTTTTCGAAAGCAGCTTTTATCCAATGCTGGGTCCCTTCTTGGGGCACTGAGTGCCACGGGGGAGGACCCCAGAGTGACAGCTGTCAAAGCCAACTGTGTTAATTGGGCAGCCTTCAGTAGGCAGGAGAAACCACTGTGGGTTTGAAAGAATCACTCTGCCACAGCTAAATTCCTGTGGGTTCAGAAGCTATGAACTTTATTTGGCTCCATATTTAGCCTAATTGGCCAGTGGGTAGCATTTCTGCATCAAACCCAATGCTGACTAAACGGAAGCCACTTTTCCCACCAGCTGAAATTGGACTCATTGCCTTTTCCTGGGTTTATGTTGTTCTAAATGCCACCTCACCCTCTCCAGCAGATGGCACTTTACCCAGCCCATGAACTACTGTTTGCTGAGCAGGCAGCTTTTGAGATGCATTTAGAATCATATGGCAAAGTAACAGACCCTTTGGTCCTTCTTGTCCATGCTGACCAGTCATCTCAATCGGACCTACTTCCATTTGGCAGCATTTAGCCCATATCCCTCTAAACCCTTCCTATGCATATACCTATCCTGATACCTTTTAAATGTTGTAATTGTACCAACCTTCACTATGTCCTCTGGCAGCTCATTCCATACACACACCACCGTCTGTTACTCCTCAAGTCCCTTTTAAATCTTTTCTTTCTCACCTTAAACCTGTGCCCTCTGGTTTTGGACTTCCCTACCCTAGGAAAAAGACCTTGCCTATTCACCCTATCCATGCCCCTTATGATTTTATAAACCTCTGTAAGGTCACCCCTCAGGCTCCGATGCTCCAAGGAAAATAGCCCCTATTCAGCCTCTCCCTATAGCTCAAACCCTCCAATTCCGGCAACATACCTGTAAATCTTTTATGCATCTTTTCAAGTTTAACAACATCCTACCTATAGCAGGGTGACCAGAATTGTACACCGTATTCTTAAGGTGGCCTAACCAACGTCCTTTGCAACTACAATATGACCTCCCAACTCCTATACTCAATGAACTGACCAATGAAGACAAGCGTGCCAAATGCCTTCTTCACTACCCTGTCTATCTGCAACTCTACCTTCAAGGAACTATGCATCTACACCCTTGGGCTCTTTATTCAGCAACATTCCCCAGGGCCCTACCATTAACTGAGTAAGCCCTGTCCTGGTTTCCCTTACCAAAATACAACACCGCACATTTATCTAAATTAAACTCCATCTGCCATTCCTCTGCCCCATTGGCCTGGGTGGCCAAGATCTCGTTAGACTCTGAGGTAACCTTCTTCACCTCCAATTTTGATCTCATCTGCAAACTTACTAACCATTCCTCCTATATTCACATCCAAATCATTTCTATAAATGACAAAAAAGCAGTGGACCCAATACCAAACTTTGCAGCACACCGCTGGTCACAGGCCTCCAGTAGGAAAGCAACACTCTACCACCACCTCTCCCAAAGGGCAACAGGTCACTCTGACTCAATTGGGATCTGAAAGGTACAGTCACCATTGATTTACCAGGCCATTGGGCTGTTCTGTCACCAGATAGAGGCAGCTGTTGGTGGTTTAACCTGAGGGTTATCATGACTCAGGCAAGAGGACAGGTTGAGAGACACAGTCCATCATGGCAACCTCAGCTGTTATGGGAACTAAACCCATGCTGTTAGCGTCACCCTATATCACAGAGCAGCCATCCAGTCAAATCAGCTAACAGAGTCCCACAAGGGGCTGCTGTGAACATACAAGGTGATTGGGTGATGCAATGTGTTGGCTACAGAGGTAAGTTCCACACGCCATACATGTGAGACTGCATAGCACTGTGTTGTACAGCAATATGTCACAGGTCCTGTGATTCAAATCCCACACCCCCTCAGCAATCTTTGAGCTCCACATTTACCTCTCTAATCTGACTTGTTACATGCCAAATTGCACAGGACTCAGGTAGTAATCCTGAGATCATTACCCTTGTGGGAATAATCTGCTTTCCAATTTAACACTGAGCTGTTTGTACTCCCTCAGCAGAGCCTCTTTCCCAGTCCTACCTCCGTCATTGGCATCTACGTGGACTACAACAACTTCCTCTCCCAAACAAAATTCTTCTCCAGCCCAGAAGGGATGACCTGAACTTCAGCACCAGGTCAGCAACACAGCCTTTGGGACTCTACCTTTGCTGCAAATAACAGCATCTATTCCTGGAGTCATGCTATCCCTCTATTACTGCATTTCTTGTTTCACATCAACTCCCTCCTTTCCCCATGGAATGGTGCTCAGGACCCACTGTGCTGTGGTCAGTTTGTACATTCTCCTGCAGTCTATGCACCCACCCAAACTGGGATTTATGTTCCATCAAATTTCTGTTTCTTCTGGGTCAGTGCACAGCAGCAACTTCTGGACCCGGAGGTGAATGCTGGGAATGGGTTGGGCATTCCGATTGGCATGTGTGGGTCTTTGGAATGACCGCATAGCTGCACAGCTTTGAGGGCACTTTGACCGGGAGCAAGAACCTCGTACTTGTCGGACAAGGGCAATGATTGGCGATCATCAAATGCTAAATTCTGTATCTCCATACCTCACTCATTTTCAGTCACATTCTGTACCACTGTTACAAAAGCTTAGACCCCACTCTCTCTCACACTCTTTATGAGGCTGCCGCCCCTTCTCTCTGCGCTAGTTATATGGCAGGCGATGAAATTTGTCCCAACGATACAGGCTCGCTTTCCTTTGTACTGTTGCCAGTGCCTCATAAACTGGAAACCACTTCTCCCACGTCAGCCTTTGGACCATGTATTCATCTCCCTAATGTTACTACCTTGCCATCCGCTCACAAGGCCACTGCATTTTCTCTAAATGATCAGATTGCTTCTCACCCAACACTGGAAGAGTTGAAATTTCCCCAAATTAAACCTTGAAAAGTCCTCACCAGAACATGCGTTGCCTGTCCACCAACTCCATCCTTCTCAATGACAGCTGCATGAGGCTTCACAACCAAGGAAAACCCTCCGCAATATATATCCACACCATCACTAAGGCAGGTATATCCACATCTGTAACATTGGCCACACACAGTCACTGCCTCAGCCTTTCTGCAGCTAAAACCCTCATCTATTCCTTTGTTACATCTGGATCTCCAATATTCAACCAATCATGAACATAAATTCAATGCAATGTAGTTGCCCACACCCTCACACCAAACTCCATTTATCCATCACCCCTGTACTCACTGATCTACATTGACTCCCAGTTGTGCAATACCTTAAATTTATAAACCCAATTGTTATTTTCAAATTGCTATAGTCCTTTGAGATATCTCCACTCTTTCAATTTATGATTCTTAAACATCCTTAATTTTGGTCTTGCTGCTACAAGCAAGACACTCTAGGTGACTGTGAAGCTACCCCATAAGCAGGTATATTCTGTGTCCTTTTTACCCTCAGTGCTGCATCAACACTGATTCCACATCTGACCGAGGGGAGCTACTTGGGGAGCAACGGGATGTGTATCCTCATTTATTTTTGGCCTGAAGCTATAAGACTGTGAGATTTGGCATCTTGCTGATGACCCTAAGGGCTGCTCACCCCCTACTGTCTGTCTTCTGTTGTATCAGTGCCATTAGAGGTTCAGTCTTCCTGACTAAATGTAACCAGGCAGTGTGACGGAGAAGGTGGGACATGGGTTATATCTCAAAGCCAGCTCTTTGCTATCCAGTGTAAAATATACATTCTCCGATTGCAAAACACTCAGGCTCAGAATAGAAATATGGTCCTTTAATATCTAAACATTCAAATGAGGTGACAATCTTTCATGAGACAGTTAAACATCTGTTCATAATTGGTCATTGTTAGTAATTATTTTCTTTATGATATATTTGAGAGTCGATTGGAGTTAATCAGTAGTAAAGGTTTTTGTGTGAATGTTGGCTACGGGTTGTCCTTTGGTCACATTCTCACTATTCCTATTGTGGTGAGTAACTGTGCTCAGTCTCCCCATTGGTCACTGGGGTCTACATGTTCTTTGAGAGAATTAAGTGTATGGTCAGTCCAATGGCCAGGATCAAGGGGCCTGAAAGGAAGGCTAGGCCACGGCGAATGATCAGTTGTTTTGTGGACAGGATTTCTCCGACTGTGGTAACTCCAGTGTCCACAATGGAAGATGTAACTGTCACCCGGTCCTCCTCTGTCTGTATTTCCGATTGATAAACATCAGGAATTGGATTCACTGCCCTGTTTTCTGTGTCCACATCTGGAAAGGAAAGTCACATTGAAACGTTGTGAGTACATAATGATTCCTATTGATTGCATTGTTTTGAGGTGGGCTGGTGATCAGACCAATAATCTCCTCCATGACTCCCAGTCATTGCCAATACCACATGATCTACTTGTAGGAGAATTGTCCTGTCAAAAATACAGGAACCACTTTAACACTCAGACTATTAGCTTCTGATTATTTCAAGATAGAAAGTGTTCCCCATTGTCTCCTCACGGTGTAGCCTTTCAAATTGGCTAAGAGGCCACTTTAATCCAGAATTTAACAGTAGATTAAGCTGTACACACATGATGTGGAGGTGCTAGTGTTGGACTGAGGTGTACAAAGTCAGAGGTCACACAACATCACATTATATTCCAACAGGTTTATTTAAAATGACAAGCTTTCGGAGCCCTGCTCCTTCATCACCTGACAAAGGCGAAAGCTTGTGATTTCAAATAAACCTGTTGGACAATAACCTGGGTGTGACCTCTGACTTTGTACACAAATGCACATCTTTTTTTACCTTTTTAGTGATGCTAATTATATGAACTAATTTACAAGTTGCAATAATGTAATAGCAAGATACCAGAGCTGTTTTTTACTCCACTCTTATTTGTTAACTGGGGAATGATTGCAAGAAAGCACAACGTTTTTTTTTTACCTGTTGACCTGTACTGGGTTTGACAACCAGAGGCACTGTGAGAGGTGTCCACATTTTTCATCACACCCGCATTAACCAGAGCCTTGAAGCAAAACACAAAGAAAATCATGGATCAGGAGGGATGGAAGTATTGCTTAAGCAGAACTGTGAGTGCAGAACTCTAAAAGGGCATTGACAAGTTGGTGGGGTGGGGGGATAGATGGCAGATGAGGCTCAATGCTGAAAAGTGTGAGGTGATGCATTTTGCTGGAAAAACATTGGAAGACAATAGGAAAAATAGGATACAGGAGTGCAGGAGCAGAGGCATCTGGGTGTATAGGCGTACAGATCATTGAAGGTGGAGAGATCAGTTAATAAAACAATTAGTGTTCTCAGCTTTATTACAAGAACAAGGAGGTGATGTGGGTCGTGATTCGAGCTCAGCTGGAGTATTGTGAACAGTTCTAATTGCCACATCATAGGAAGGATGTGAACACATTGAAGAGAGTGCAAGAACAATTTACAAGAACGACAGTGAGTAATGATGCACGTTTGAAGAGGCAGCTCAGACAAAGTGAGCTGAATGGCCTCCTTCTGTGCCATAATAATTCTATTATTCTGGGAAACTGTGAAAGGGCACAACAGAGGTAGCACCTCCAGTACAATGCAATCCCCATTCCATCATTTACTGCTTTTTAAAAAGCGGCACTTGTGAACTATTAATGTTGGTGATACCACCAAACATCAAAGAGTTCAACTTTCCTGATGGATTTCTATTCTGTCTGACTAGTTCATAATACATATGTTCTTGAATGTAACTTTAGCGTGGAGAAATACACGGAAGCTAGGGAAATTGGGGAAATAAATGGTGATGTCTTGGAAAAAGTACATTACAGAAGAGGAGGCTCTGGAAATCTTAAAATGCATAAAGGTAGATAAATCCCCGGGACCTGATCAGGTGTATCCCAGAACTTTGTGGGAAGCCAGGGAAGAGTTTGCAGAGGCCCTTGCTATTTGAGATATTTATATCGTCGATAACCACAGATGAACTGCCGGAAGACTGGAGGGTGGCTAATGTTGTTCCATTACTTAAGAAAAGTTGCATTGGGAGCAAGGGAACTATAGATCAGTGAGCCTAACATTAGTGGTGGGTAAGTTGTTGGAGCGGATTCTGAGGGATATTGTGTCCATGCATTTGGAAAGGCAAGGACTGATTATGGATAGTCAGCATGGCTTTGTGTATGGGAGACCACGTCTCACAAACTTTATTATGCTTTTTGAAGAGGTTACCAAGAAGATTGATGAAGGCAGAGTGGTAAATATTGTCTACATGGACTTTAGCAAGGCCTTCGACATGGTCCTGCATGGTAGACTGGTTAATAAGGTTAGGTCACATGGGATACAGGGAGACATAGCCAAACGAATACAAAACCAGTTTGATGGTAGAAGACTGTAACCAGCGGTATGCCACAACGATTAGTGCTGGGTCCACTGTTGTTTGTCATTTATGTCAACGATTTGGATGAAAATATAGGAGGCAAAGTTAGTAAGTTTGCAGATGGTATCAAAATTGGTGTTGTAGTGAACAGAGAAGATGGTTATCTAAGAGTACAAAGAGATCTTGATCAGATGAGCCAATGGGCTGAGAAGTGGCAGGTGGAGTTTAATTTAATTAAATGCGAGGGTTGCATTTTGGTAAGGCAAACTGGGGCAGGACATGTACAGTTAATGGTAAGGTCCTGGGGTGTGTTGTTGAACAGAGGGACATAAGGATGCAGGTTCATAGTTCCTTGAAAGTGACATTGCAGATAGACAGGATAGTGAAGAAGGCATTTGGCACACTTGCTTTCATGGGTCAAAGCATTGAGTATAGGAGTTGGGAGGTCACGTTGCGGCTGTACAAGACATAGGTGAGGCCACGTTTGGAATACTGCGTACAATTCTGGTCACTCTGCCATAGGAAGGATGTTGTTAAACTAGTAAGGGTGGAGAAAAAATTTTCAATGATGTTGTCAGGACTGGAGGGTTTGAGTAATAGGGAAAGGATGGATAGGCTGGGACTTCTTTCCCTGGAGTCTCAGTGGCTAAGGGGTGATCTTCTGGAGGTTTATAAAATAATAACGGGCATAGATAAGTGAACAGCCAAGGTCTTTTCCCCAGGGTAGGAGAGTCCAAAACTAGAGGGTATAGATTTAAGGTGAGAGGGGAATGATTTAAAAGGGACCTGAGGAGCAACCTTTTCATGTAGAGGGTGATGTGCATATGGAATAAGCTGCCAAAGGAAGTGGTAGATGCAGGTACAATTACAACATGTAAAAGACATTTGGACAGGTTCATGAACAGAGATAGTAGGAACTGCAGATACTGCAGAATCCGAGACAACAAGGTGCAGAGCTGGATGAACCTCACCAGGCCAAGCCTCTGCTCCTATGACCCTGCTTGGCCTGCTGTGTTCATCCAGCTCTGCACCTTGTTGTCTCAGGTTCATGAACAGGAAAGGTTTCAAGCAATACGGACCAAATGCAGGAAATGGGACTAGATTAGGTTCGGAAACTTGGTCAGCATGAACAAATTGGACAAAGGATCTATTTCCATGCTGTATGACTCTATGACTCTAAATTTCTAGCTGTTGAAAATTGGGCATCGCTGAATTAAATGCAGTTCTAACAAGCTTGGCATTAACTACAGTTAACATTGGACTTCATCTTAAAGTGTTGTTGGAGAAAATGCATAAATAATAAATGATCCATTTCCAAGACTATAATGGAGTGAAGGAGATTGGAGAGAGACAAATTGCATCCATTAGAAATGTATATTATACATTTTGACATTCAGAATTAAACGATTACATTGATGGTAAAATTATTGGTCACATCTATCATTTGAAGACATCACAAAGATGTCATGTTGCTGAAGAGATAATGTTTCTGGGTCAAGACATTTTTAGAGTGCTCTTTGTATATATGCTGGTAGAAGCAAATTGTTCAGTATGTATTTCATGAGGGAAATTCACTTTTAAGGTCTGTGCTAGCTTACACTTTAGAATAGAATAACATCCCTACAGTGTGGAAACAGGCCCTTCGGCCCAACAAGTCCACACTGACACTCAGAGCGTCCCACCTAGACCCATCCCCTTAATCTACACATCCCTGAACACTACAGGCAATTTAGTATGGCCAATCCACCTAGCCTGTACATTTTTTTTTTGGATTGTGGGAGGAAACCGGAGCACCCAGAGGAAACCCACACAGACACGGGGAGAATACGCAACTCCACACAGACAGTTGCCCGAGGGTGGAATTGAACCTGGGTCCCTAGCGCTGTGAGACAGCAGTGCTAACCACTGAGCCATCGTGCCACCCCTGACTTTTTTGGGGGGGGGGGAACCTCTGCAGTGCCCCTCACTGAGTCTTGTGGCAGAAAGCGATCAACTTGAGTTGTCCACTTGAAGAAGCTGTACATAAGTTATAGAAGTAATCTGGGACAAGAACAGGCTATGTATCTCCAAATCCAGGATTTGAAGAGACCACAATTATGAGGTTCACAAAAAAAAACTGAAGTCATGTTTTAATGGCAGGATCCCCATGAAATCTGTACCTCCAGGAATAATTGGAATGCCATGTCAAATTAAAGTAAATTCCAGATGGCTGTAGCATGCCATTGGATTTCTCCAAGGAAAAGTGAATGAATGTTCAAGATTTCGGAAGAATAGGAATATCTTTGGAGGGGGTGAGAAATTACATTGTCAAACTGAGTTTACAGCATTTCATTTGAAGCTGTTATATTAAGTTAATAAAGCTTACTTCGTTTTATTCTATTTGAATAGCACTAAAATCTGTTTTGTTAAATTTTGTGACACAGTCCTGTCAAACAAATTCTGGGTGTACTGATTCCATCTTCAAGCAATATCACATAGGGTAAAATATCTGAGATTTTTTCAGTGTGGTATGTGTCAACTGGAAACAACGCATGGCATGAAGGAAACAAGGGAAAAGAAAGACAATTTTAAAATGAGTCAAAACATGCCTGCAATAAATTTGCTCTATGATCTGTTCTTACCTCGCTGCATGCTTCATTCCAGTTGAATCTGTAAAACACTATCAGGAAGAAAACTAATTGTCCAATCACAGAAGCGAGCATTCCATACCACAGACCTGTAAAATAACAACAGTGCAGCGAATATGGGGACAACACTGTCCTGTGTTCATTCCACTTCTTCATCTTATTGAAATCTTTTCACATTTATCAGATGGCTGATGCCACTCTGCAAGATATTGCATATTCATGTTTGGCCTCAGCGCCCTTTGATTCAGGAAGTGGAGAATTCCATCGTGTTCCCTCTCCTGATTATTATCCAATGACCCATGTTTGAAATGTGGAATTTATGTGAGACCTTTGTCTCAGCTTACCTCCTGCCAATATTCCTGTGTCTCTGATCAGAGATGAGAAATGGCCATGGAAGTAGGGTACTTTATCGAATGGTAGAGAGTGAATATTGATAGGTAGTGGCCCCAAAACCATACAGGGCCAGTTAGATGCACATCATACCCCAGTGGGTGAACTACTGATTGCAAGGTGGACTATATCCTCAGTCCTTTATAAGGGAGTGGATGGATGGTGATAATTGTTGTTAAAGAACAAGGGAAAAAACAATGTAAATTCCTACCAGATATGCCACATTTTGCAGCAAACATCAGAGAGATTCCGATTGGGAGCCCAATTAGGTAGTAGCCAACCAGATTGCTGATAGCTCCTAGTTTTTGCTTCCCAGCTCCTCTTAATATTCCAAAACATACACTCTGCAAAATAGACAAACAGAACATATTACACTAATTATACAACAAGGAGAGACTAGATAAGCTTGGATTGTTTACTTTTGAGCAGAGAAGGCTGAGGGGAGACATGGTTGATAAGATAACGAGGGGTATGGACAAGATAAACTGGGAATAGCTGCTCCCTTTTGGTGAGGGGGCACAGTTTTAGGGTAGAGGGCAGGAGATTCAGAGGTGATTTGAGAAAAAAATGTCTTCACTCAGCAGGTGGTGCGAATCTAGAACGCACTGCTGGGGAGGGTAGTGGAGTTCGGAAACGTTAAAACTTTTAAAGAATATTTGGATGAACATTTGAAATATCAAAACATTTAAGTTAATGGGACAAGTGCAGGAAATTGGGATTAGTGCGCCTTTTGTAGTTTTTGTCGGTATAGACTTGATGGGCCGAAGGGCCTGTTCTGCTCTGTAAGACTCTATGTGCTGTGGCTTCTATCATCAGGAAACAAAACCTCATGAATTCGCTTGTCCTGAAATAACTCGGAACCAATGCGTTGCACTTTGAACACAGTGATTCATGTCATGTAGGGAATAGCTCACATGGTTAAGGTGTTTTCTTATTGTCATCAAAGGTATAAAAAAAAATTAAAACTCTTTTCTCAATTTACACTCAAGCACACTGTTTGATTGAATTATCCCAAAAGACGGAAGGTTGGATTTTTTTTTAGCAATGGCTTTCCTTTGTCTTTGCCTTCCATCATCAGGGAAATGGCTGGGAAGCAGGACACAGGCCTACCTCAGAAAAGAAATGAGAATCAAACCTGTACTGTCAAGTTTGGTTTGAACAACAGACTAGCCATTTAAACATTGAGCTAATCAGGTCCCGCACATGGCACATGATTGAATGTCTATTGGAAATCCAAATACACTAACCTCTACTGTTTACCCTTTATCTACTTTTTACAACCTCAAAGAATTCTATTTAGTTTGTCAAACACAATTTTCCTTTCACTAAACCATGGTGACTCTGCTTTTTGTCATTCGATTTTGTAAGTGTCCTGCTATTACATTCTCAGCAATGGATTCCAGCCTTAGACTATCTGACCTAGACATGTCTGTCTACTGTTCCTTCCTGTCTTGGATATGTTGTCACATTTGAGGTTTTATAATGTATTGAGACCTTTTCAGAACAGGTAAACAAGATGGTTAAGAAGGCTTGCTTACCTTCATTGCTCAGACTTTTGAGTATAGGAATTGGGACGTCATGTTGAGGTTGTACAGGACATTGGTGATATCTCTTCTGGAGTACTGTGTGCATTGCTGGTCACCCAGTTACAGGAAGGATATTATTAAACTGAAGAGGGTTCAGAAAAGATTTGCCAAGATGTTGCCAGGAATGGAGGGTCTGAGATATAAAAACAGACTTGAAAGGCTGTGACTTCTTTCACTGGAGCGTAGGAGGTTGAGGGGTGACCTTGGTGAGGTTTATAAAATCATGAGCGACATTGATAAGTTGAATGACAAGGGTCTTTTCCCCAGGGTGGGGGAGTTCAAAACTAGCGGACATATTTTCAAGGTGAGAGGAGAATGCTTGAGAAAGGACATGAGGGGCAGCTTTTTTACACAGAGAGTGGTTCATGTGTGGAACGAACAGACAGAGGAAGTGGTGGATGTGAGGACAGTTACGACATTTAAAAGACATTTGGATAAGTACATGAATAGGAAAGGTTTGGACGGATATGGGCCAAGCACAGGCAGGGGGGACTAGTTTAGTTTGGGATTATGGTGGGTATGGACTATTTGGACCAAAGGGTCTGTTTCCGTGCTGTATGGCTCTATGACTCTATAACTTGGGAAGTTTTGAAAGTTACAAGCAATACATTCACTTTCTGTGCAGCCACTTGCTTTTGGACACTAGAATGCAGGCCATCAGGTCCAGGGGTTGCAAGGTGGACTATACCCTCAGTCCTTTATAGGGAGTGGATGGACCCTTTAGTCCTATTAGCTTGTCTCTAGCCATCTTGGTTGTTTTAAATAACAAAGGTGTAGAGATTTCTAAAGAAGGGTCCAGACCCGAAACGTCAGCCTTCCTGCTCCTCTGATGCTGCCTGGCCTGCTGTGTTCATCCAGCTCCACACCTTGTTATCTCAGACTCTAGCATCGGCAGTTCGTCCTATCTCTCTAGGTTGTTTTAACTTCTTTCTTTACTCATGCTTCTTCACTTCCTCTTCGTCTTGGGAAGGTTTCTTTGAATTTGTTGCATTAATAGAGATCCAAATTGTTTGTTTCAAATATCTGCCATTTCATTTTTTTCCATCGTCAATTCCCAGTCTGAGCCTCTAAGAGATCAGCACTTATTTCCCCTACTCTCTTCATTTTTGTCATTGTGGAAGCTTATACTGTGTGTTTTAATATTTTTTTCTTGGTTTTCTCTCATACATCCCCTTTCCGTCTTTGTTTCTTTTTAGTTGTGCTTCATAGTTTCAAATCATATGAGCTATCTTCCCAGCATTGCAGGTCATTTCCTCAATACCATCTGATAGCCACAGAGATGAGGGTTTCTTCTGTTCCTGAATGTACTCAGCAACTGTCTCACTTGGCAACCGTATCCTTTCACAGAATTTGACTACAACCTCAATCTTAGTCATGCCTTGAGTCCAGAATGCAGAAACTACTTAGTCATAGAGTCATAGAGTAATACAACATGGAAACACGCCCTTCGGCCCAAATTGGTCCATGCTGACTATGGTGCCCTCTCAGCTAGTTCCAATTGCCTGCATTTGGTCCATATCCTTCTAAACCCTTCCTGTCCATGCAACTATCCAAATGTTTTTTAAATGTAGCTATTGTACCTGCCTCGACCACTTTCTCTGGCAGCACATTCCACATACGCACCACTCTCTGTGTGAAGATGTTGCCCCTCAGGTCCTTCTTAAATCTTTCCCCTCTCACCTTAAACCTATGCCCTCTAGTTTTCAATTCCCAATCCCTGGGAAAAAGACTATATGCATTCATCCTATTTATGCCCCTCATGATTTTATACACCTCAATAAGGTCACCCCTCATTCTCCTACGTTCCAAGGAATAAAGTCCTATCCTGGCCAACCTCTCCCTGTAACTCAGGCCTATTAGTCCTGGCAACATCCTCGTAAATCTTCTTTGCACACTTTCCAGTTTAACTATGTCTTTCCTATTAACAGGGTGACCAAAACTGTACACAATACTTCAAGTGCAGCCTCACCAACCACTTAAACAACTGTAACATATCATCCCAACTCCTATACTCAGTGCCTCGATCGATGAAGGCCAGCATGCTAAATACCTTCTTTACCACCCTGTCCGCCTGTGACGCCGCTTTCAATGAACTATGTACTTGTACTCCTCGGTCCCTCTGTTCCACAACACTCCTCAGGACCTTACCATTTACTGTCTAAGTCCTACCTTGGCTTGACTTTCCAAAATGCAACACCTCACACTTATCTGTATTGAATTGCATTTGCCAATCCTCAGCCCACTTCCCCATCTGATCAAGATCCCTCTGTAAGTTTGATAACCTTCCTCGCTATCAATGATACTTCCTAATTTTGTATCATCCGCAAACTTATTAATCATGCCTTGTACATCCACACCCAAATCATTCATATAAATAACAAATAACAAATAACAAAGGTCCCGGCACCGACCCCTTTGGCACACCACTAGTCACAGGCCTCCAATCTGAGAAACAACCTTCAACCATCACCCTCTACTTCCTACCTTCGAGCCAAGTTTGAATCCAGTTGGCTAGCTCTCCCTGGATCCCATGTGCCCGAACTTTCATGACTAGCCTGCCATGCAGAACCTTGTCAAAGGCCTAACTAAAGTCCATATAGTCAACATCCACTGCCCTACCCTCATCTATCCTCTTGGTTACATCCTTGAAAAACTCTAAAAGATTTGTCATACATAACTTTCCACACACAAATCCATGCTGACTATCCCTAATCAGACCTTAACTATCCAAATGTTGGTTGATTCTGTCCCTCAGTATTCTCTCCAATAACTTGCCTACCAGCGACGTCAGGCTCACGGGCCTGTAGTTCCCTGGCTTGTCTTTGCTACCTTTGTTAAACAATGGAACAACATTAGCCCCCTCCAGTCTTCAGGAACTTCAACAGTGGCTAAAGATGAATAAAAAATCTCTGCAAGGGCCTCTGCAATTTCTTCCCTAGACTCCCACAACATCCGAGGATGGGCTTGATCAGGCTCAGGGGATTTATCCACCTTAATGTGATCTAAGGCTACAGAGTTTATCGATAGAGCTGGATAAAATTCACCTGACAAAGAGGTGGCCCTCCGAAAGCTTGTGATTTCAAATAAACCTGTTGGACTATAACCTGGTGTCGTGTGATTTCTGACCTTGTCCACTCCAGTCCAACACCAGTACCTCCACATCATGGATAAAGTTGAGATTGAGAACTTAACATTTATAAATAATGAACACAAGAAGTGTCACTAGAGGTATGGAGCTGTGCTAAGGTCATGGATACTCAACTACTCACCACAATGGCTTCAAACAGATAGAAAGCAGCACATAGTGGAACTATTTCTGACACTAGATAGGCAATATCTCTGAAAAATTAAAACAGTTAAATTAGAGAATTTTCACAGTACTCTGAATGGCCTGTGTAAATGTGGCTTGATGCATTTTATGTTTGTAGAAGTTTTGTTTTCTAACTAACTTGTCGTTCGTAAAGATATAGGCCAGCTTGTTCTTTATTGCTCCGAGAACGACTGCAATTATGAAGGTGGTGAAACCTGTGGAAATAAAAGTCAAAGATAACAAGTAATTCTCATCAAATAATCTAATGGTCATTCCAGATAACATTATTTTTTCATTGGTTTGATCATGGGATGTGGATTTTGGACCACCGTTTATTGCCCATCTCTAAATGCCCTGGAGAAGATGGTGGTGAGGTGCCTTTTGAACTGCTGCATTCTATTTGTTAGAACATAGAACATAGAACAGTACAGCACAGTACAGGCCCTTCGGCCTACAATGTTGTGCCAAACTTTTACCCTAAACCTAAGGTCTACCTAACCTCTACTGCTACATTATACTATCATCCATATGCCTATCTAATAGCTGCTTAAATGCTCCTAATGAGGCTGACTCCACTATCCTCTCCGGCAATGCATTCCACGCTCCTACCACTCTCTGAGTAAAGAACCTACCTCTGACGTCTCCCCGATATCTACCTCCTTTCACTTTAAGACTATGTCCCCTCATAAAAACTACCTCCACCCTAGGAAGAAGTCTCTGGCTGTCTACTCTATCTATACCTCTGATCATTTTGTTCACCTCTATCAAGTCATCAAGCCTTGTTGTAGGAACAGACACGACCTGTCCGTCTTCTCTCCCACCTATCCGGTCCTCCCACCTCACTGACCAATCCTCACCTCTCCCTACCTACACTCACCTATCACCATCCCCCCCCCCGTCCCTGGCCCCACCCCTCCTCCCTATTTATTTCTGAGCCTCCTTCCCCCTCCCCCGTTTCTGAAGAAGGGTCCAGACCTGAAACATCAGCTTTCCTGCTCCTCTGATGCTGCCTGGCCTGCTGTGTTCATCCAGCACCACACCTTGTTATCACAGTTAGGAAAGACATTCTTTGATTTGACCCAGTTAGGGTGAAGGAAACCCAAATCAGGATGGAGGGGTACTTGCTGGTGGTAATTTATTACCGTTATCCTTCTTAGTGGCAGAGACTAGAGGTGGCATCCAAGATGGCAGAGGGGCAGCAGGGCTGCCTGTGGACTCTTGCCCGGGGATCGTCTGCTCACATCTGCTTTCTTTCTTTTTTCTTTCTTTTCACTTTGCTCTTTTTCTGTCATTTTTTTTCTCCTTTTGTTTCTCGTTCCTTTGGCGGGTTCATCGGCAGCATTGGCACAACACCAAGAGCGGGTCGTGCACGGAGTGGTAGCGACCTCCCGGTGGTCGGAGGTGATGGCAGTGGTGCCGGACGCGGCTCTTCCCGGCAATTAGCGGCAGCAAGGACGTCCTTCTGGCATTCGGGGCTGGTGGCAGCAATGGCAAAACTCCTCCAGCAATCAGAGTCTCGGAGCGGAGCCAGGGGCTCCCGGTTTCAGTAGGCCCAGAGCGAGGACACCCGGCCTGGCAGCG